>NW_011494607.1:12837616-12858996 GCF_000754665.1 Bison bison bison
AGCTGGAATCAAGATTGCCGGGAGAAATATCAATAACCTCAGATATACAGATGGCACCACCCTTATGGCAGAAAGTGAAGAGGAACTAAAAAGCCTCTTGATGAAAGTGAAAGTGGAGAGTGAAAAAGTTGGCTTAAGCCTCAACATTCAAAAAAACTAAGATCATGGCATCCCGTCCCATCACTTCATGGCAAATAGATGGGGAAACAGTGGATGCAGTGGCTGACTTTATTTTTGGGGGCCCCAAAACACTGCCTATTATGACTCCAGCCATGAAATTAAAAGATACTTACTCCTTGGAAGAAAAGTTACGACCAACCTAGATAGCATATTAAAAAGCAGAGACATTACTTTGTCAACAATGTCCATCTATTCAAGGCTATGGTTTTTACAGTAGTCATGTATGGATGTGTGAGTTGGACTATGAAGAAAGCTGAGTGCCGAAGAATTGATGCTTTTAAACTGTGCTGTTGGAGAAGACTCTTGAGAGTCCCTTGGACTGCAAGGAGATCCAACCAGTCCATCCTAAAGTAAATCAGTACTGAAAACCCATCGAAAGGACTGATGTTTTCCAAAACTGAAATTCCAAAACTTTGGCCACCTGATGGAAAGAGCTGATTCATTTGAAAAGACTGTAATGCTGGGGAAGATTGAGGGCAGGAGGAGAAGGGGACAACAGGATGAGATGGTTGGATGGCATCACTGACTCAATGGACATAAGTTTGGGTAAACTCTGGGAGTTGATGATGGACAGAGAGGCCTGGCGTGCTGTGGCTCATGGGATTGCAAAGAGTCGGACACACCTTAGTGACTGAACTGAACTGAACTGAATAGTATTTTATTCTGAGTACTGGGCTGCTTTGAAGCAATCAGAACCTTGGTCACAATCTCTTTAGAGTGGAATTTGATATTAATTACCTCCACAGCTGGTTCCAGAATTCTAACTTTAAGAAGAGAACTGTCTTTGTTTGGAGAAAATACCTTATTAAAACAATTGTAAGTGGTAGGCGAGACTTTGAAAGCATGTTTCTGTACAATCTATGCTGGTAAATATGACTGGAACACTACCTTACACTGGAAGTGAACAGAAATGTTAGGGGCTGTGAGAGAGTAAAGAAAATAGAAGACAGGAGATGGCTGGATAGCATGGTAGGAAGGTAAGACTGGAACCAAAGAAATGGTTGTGAAGCTTTAGAAACAGGAATATTTCTGACATGGAATATTTTTTTAATTGACTTAGCTTCTTCATGCAGTTTTAGGTTCACAGCAAAAGTTCAGAGCATTCCATATACCCCCTGTTTCTAGCCTCCTTCCCCAGTCTCTCCCACCATCACTATCTCACATCAGAATGGTCCTTTCTTACAATTGATGAACCTACAACGATACATCACTATCACTCAAAGACTATAATTTACCTTAGGGCTCACCATCGGTGTTGTACATTGTGTGGGTTTTGACAAGTGTATAAGGAATAATACATCATGCTAACAAGATTATCTTCAAAACCCTTCAAAGCTAGGCTTCAGCAGTACTTCAACCAAGAACTTTCAGATGTACAAGCTGGATTTAGAAAAGGCAGAGGAACCAGAGATCACATTTCCAACATCCACTGGATCATAAAAGACAAAGCAAGGGAATTAAAAAAAAAAGTATACCTCTGCTTCAGTGATTACACTAAAGTCTGATGATTTTGATCACAACAAATTGTGGAATATAGTTTAACAGATGGAAATAACCGACCACCTTACCTGCCTCTTGAGAAACCTGTATGCAGGACAAGAAGCAAGAGTTAGAACTGGACATGGAACAACAGACTGGCTCAAAATTTGGAAAGGAGAATGTCAAGACTGTATATTGTCACCCTGCTTATTTAACTTATGTGTAGAGTACATCATGAGAAATGCTGGGCTGGATGACTCACAAGCTAAAATCAAAATTGCTGAGAGAAATATCAATAATCTTATATAAACAGATGACACAACCCTAAAGGCAGAAAGCAGAGAGGAACTAAAGAGCCTCTTGATGAAGTGAAAGAGGAGAGTGAAAAAACTGGCTTAAAACTCAACATTCAAAAAACTAAGATCATGGCATCTGATCTCATCACTTTATGGCAAATAGATGGGGGAAAGTGGACACAGTGTCAGATTTCATTTTCTTAGGCTCCAAAATCATTACTGACATGACTGCAGCCACGGAATTAAAAGACTCTTGCTCCTTGGAAGAAAAGCTATGACAAACCTAGGCAGTGTTTTAAAAAGCAGACATCACTTTGCTAACAAAGGTCCATATAGTCAAAGCTATGGTTTTTCCCAGTAGTCATGTATTGATGTGAAAGCTGAACCAAAAAGAAGGCTGAGAGCTGAAGGATTGATGCTTTGGAACTGTGGTGCTGGAGAAGACTCTTCAGAGTCTCTTTGACTGCAAGGAGATCAAACTGGTCTATCCTAAAGGAAATCAGTCCTGAATATTCATTGGAAGGACTGATGCTGATGCTGAAACTCCAATACTCTGGCCACCTGATGTGCAGAACTGACTCATTTGAAAAGACCCTGATGCTGGGAAAGATGGAGGGCAAGAGAAGAAGAGGGTGACAGAAAATGAGACAGTTGGATGGCATTACTGAGTTAATGGACATGAGTCTGAGCAAATTCAGGGAGACAGTGAAGGACAGAGAAGCCTGGCATGCTGCAGTTCATGGGGTTGCACAGTGTCAGACAAGATTTAGCGACTGAACAACAATAAGGAATAATAAATCTGGCTGACCAACCTAATGACATATACCCATGTTATAGTATCAGATAGAGAAGCTCCAGTACCCTAACTATCCTCTGTGGGGTCTACTGGTCCTCCCCTTACATTTATACACCAAGGTGGGATTTCAATTTGAGCACCTTGTGACGCACTCCTATTCCTCTAACACCCTCCCCTCCTTAATGAATGTTTATACACAGAGTGTACTGTGCTCCTCCTCAGTGTTTGTACCTAAAAACAGAGTAAAACAATCTAGACACTTAGTTAATCCCTAAATATAAACAAGAGAACAGTTGAAAATCAAAAACATCTTCAGAAATTCATAGAAACCTTGGGGAAGATACTTGATTCTCCATAATCTGTAGATTAGAGGTTTGAAACAATTTCATTAACATCTGAAGGAACAAGTTTTAGCTGACATCTGGATTAAACAATTCCCATAATACTTTAAATGCACGTGGTGATAAACAAGAACATCTTTCAATTTGCTTGTGCTGGGAGTAACTCTTGTAAAACTGAGTACATTGTGCAGTCGCTTTGTAAGTTCAATCAAAGGACACTTGGATTACCATTCCCTTGGAGTCTAGCAGAGTCCTGCACACATAAACTGGGCAATCATATCTTAAGTGTCTTAACCTTTAAGGGATACTTTTATGATTCATAAAGAGCTGACAAGTTTTGACATATGGATTTTTTTAAGGTGGGAGGACGCTTTCAAGTAAGTGGAAAGGAATTTCAGTGTATTGGTTTCTCTGAAGAGACCAACTGTTTATCTCTTTATTGTTTAAAAATAAAACAAAACAACATCAACAACAACAAAAACCTGGAAGGCTTTGTTTTTTATTTCAAAGACTGTATTTTTCTGAAGGAAACATATTCACTCAAGCCATATATAATAAAAATAAATCACAGAATAAATCACCCTTTGGGAGAAGAGGATCTTTGATTCAACAGCCTTGACAGCAGAGACTGAGTGGAAATGTTAGCAGAGAAAGGGTATAAATTGTTTTATGTTCAAAGCTGGTAAGTGGTGTGAGAAGACAGGAAAAAAGAGTGTAGACAGTGATCAGAGAAAAGGAAGGAGCACCTTATCAAGTCTGAGTGGACTGTTGCAGAGAGTCTGTCCCACAGAGAAAAAGATGAAAAATACATGAGAAAAGAGTAAAACAGACAGTAAAAATATTAATATGTGCAGCAAGGATGCAGAGCATTGGAATAACAGTAACAAACGAGCTAATATGCAATAAAAATAATGAAGCCAGTAAGAGGCATGTACTCAGTGGTCAAGAGCATAGACTCTAGAATCAGTTCATCTAGGCTCAAGTTCTGAGGCCATCCCTCCTAGATGTGTTACCTTGAGTAAGTTACTTAACTACTCAGTGCCTCAGTTTGCCCAGCTCTACAGTGGAGATACTGCTTTCCTTCCTCTTTGAGTTACAAGGACCAAACGAGTTAATCTCTATAAGGTACTTATAATGGTGCTAAGCATATAGTGTTTAGTACATATTACAATAATTACCAATATGAGCTAATAAATTACAATAATTACTAATATGAGCTAACGTGCATAAGTAAACCTACTACAATATACAATAACTAAAGACAAGAGAATATAATGGTTAGTTGAACAAGTTTGATCCACCAGGACCACTTGTGACACATTATGAAATTAGCTCAAGAGCAAAGGACAAAAAAAAAGCTCAAACATGGAGCTGAGTTTCCCTCTCCAATCCTTAGCCACAAGTCTCAATCAAGTAGCCTCAATTCAACTCAGATTTGTATATTTCATAGAGTGATGTCTGAATTAGTTGGATATACCTAATAAAATGGTTTAATAAAACAGTTTATGCCTTTTTTTGCCATCCTGTGCCACTGAATGAGCTGCAGTTCTCTTTTTGCTTGGGTAAAGTTTTCATTTAAAAATCCTAAGTAGGAAATTTCATGGAAATGGTGCCTGAATCTTCTGGATACTTCAGGGCACCCAAGGAGAACTGGCACTCCCTTCTTGGATCCACCCTCCACTTTCATGGGGAGGATTACCCAGTATCACAAACATTTGATATTTATTGATGGACTTTTTCTCTGTGAATGAATTTTTCAGCATTATGATACTCTGTGATCCCAAATGTGAGATATGACTAATTATTATGTTTTAACAGAATAACAGGAATTTTTAGGTTAGAGAAATCCTAAACAACATGTGGTTGTCTCACTTTCTAACATAGGAAAATACAGGACAAAGAGAGATTTTCTAAGATTCTCCTGCCTAGAAATTAAATGAGGACAAGATACCAGACAGCTGTATTCCTACTCCTGAATATATTTGACAAACCTTTCTTGCTCACAGGTCCACTCTCTACTCACAGAATGATGGCTTTCAGAAGCCAGGATAAAAATGACAATACACAGTCATCAAAAGGAATAGGGACAAGACAATGGCTACTTAAGTTAGAGAAATTCTTCCATCATGCTGATCATGTAAATGCGAAATCAGCACTCACAGGCAGTATTTCCCCAAATTGTGTAGATTGCTGCTTGGGCTCTGTGCGTGTGTATGTGTGTCTGTGTCTGTTTTTATTCTATGATTTTACTTTAGCATGTTTCAGCTGACTCCTATTTATTTAGTAACATTATTGGTCTTTTGATCCTGGTTAATTTAGCAACTGTTATGCTTTATATGTCTATAATATTCCCTTTTTTAATGTCTAGATTGCAAGGAACTATTTCAGAAATTATACCTCAAAAAAGTTGATTAAAATAATGAATGGCAGCAACAAAAATAAATTGCTCTTTTCTGTCCCAGTCTTTTGTTATTCATATATGTTGAGTGTGTGTATGTATCATGTATAATATATGTAGCATGTCTATGTCTGTATGTCTCTCTGTATCTTGTTTTCTGCATGTGTTTTTGTGTGTTTCTGTGTGTCTCCATCTTGTTTTCTATGTGTATTAGTTTACACATCTGTGAGACCAGTGATTTGCATTTCAGGGAAAATGCTTTAATGGGTCTGTAGCCCTGTGGATTAGGACTAGGTGAAATATAACTTCATTCTCAGTATACACTTATTGTCAGATATCTTGGGTTTGAAGAACGCTTGAGATGACTGGGGAAGAGGTCAAGGGCGAAAGGCAAGTTCTGCAATCTGGGAGCAAAGGCGAACCCTGGAGGTGAGAGTCAACAGTGTGAAGATCTCATGGCACAAATGGTGTGGAATATTTAAGAGAAATATTTATTGGATTTTAATAATGCTCTCATCTCCAGGCTTTAAAAAAGTACCTCCTCCATTTTCCAAAATATATACATAATATTTGCCATACATATATCCATCTATAGGTGGTGCTTAGAGAATGAAATGATCTGGGTTATACCTGGAGGTACAGTAATATAGCAATGAACACCATGCCTAGAACACAGTGTGAGTAGAGAAACAGCTGGCAAATGGCTGGCTAAGAAGTGGACCAAGGTACACTGACTTTGCCCAAATATAGTAGAGGATGTGCACCCTTGAAGGGGGAAGGGAGACCAATACTTGGGATGCATACGTGACCCTTAAGGCTCCCTGCAGAACCAAGTGCTATGACTAAAATGATGTATAATCTCTGTTAATCCCTTCATTTTTGCAAGTGTAGACATAGACTGCAGAGAAATATAATCATTCTCTCACTACTTTCTTATTAGGCATAATTTCCTAAGAACGCCATTGTGAGAGAAGCTTAGTTTATATTTCATGATATTTCATATAATAGTAATGCGCTTACTGTGTAACCATATCACTAAAAATAGCACCATGTCTCTGTAATTGCTAACACAGTTGATAGTCTGTGCATTAAGCATGGATGTATCTCATCCCATACATCATTTACAACTGTCGCAGTAATCCAGCAGTTCATAATCTTAAGCAAATATAAGTGAACATATTCTCTGAACAACTGCATGCATACACTGACCGTCAGCTCTTCTGCAGTTTCATTTGTTTGGTTAAAGCCAGAAAAAGCAGCATGTCTATTCTGATAACTTTAGGTCTTCTTCTAGTGTTCCTTTAGATCTTCATCTCCTCACAAAGTGTAAGAGAAACTCCAAATGTGAGTGGTGTGACTGTCCTAAAACATACTGCACAGAGATTAGCTCAATTCTATGACATGAATTAACATATCATTCTTTGTAAAACCAGATTTATAAATTTACAAGATTTACTTTAGGAAATATGAAGAACCAACTAATTGGAAAAGACTGATGTAAAAAGCAGATTCATTGGAAAAGCCCCTGATGTTGGGAAAGATTGAGGGCAGGAGGAGGAGCGGGCAATAGTGGATGAGATGGTTGGATGGCAACATCGACTCAATGGACATGAGTTTGAGCAAACTTCAGGGGACAGTGAAGAACAGGGAAGCCTGGCATGCTGCAGTCCATGGGGTCACAAAGAGTTGGCCATAACTAAGCGACTGAACAACAATCATCTCTTAGGAATATATTCCTGAGTAAAAATGAATACCATAATGGTTGATCCTTATGATTATTTTAAGCCCAACCTGGCTCCAACAGGGTTCTGGTGACAGAGCCTCCAAGTCACCAAAGAGAAAGACAAACCAGGTCTAATTAAGAAATAACTCAGCTCTTCCCATGGCTATGTACCCAAAGAGGCAGGAGGTTATACCAGAGGGGATACCTTTATAATGCCAAAAGTGAAGGATCCAAATTTTTCCTTAAAATAATTGCTTAGAAAACACTTTCTCTATAAGCTATTTAATCACTGTAATACAACATGTTTTAAAACCATACACAGTCACATAAATTTTTATGATGCAAAGTACTCACTTGGGCTGATTTTGTTTTCCCTCTGAACTAGCAGACTTTATCCATGCTGTTCTCATTTAATCAGCCTTCTAGTTCCTCTCTTGCAGGAGGTGAAGAGAACTATACTAGTTGGAAGAAAAACTGTTCCTAGTGAAAGCATTGTGCCAGGCACATCTTAGGCATTGAATAAATATTTGTAATAGACAAATACGTGTAATGGATGTGTAGTTTTTGCTGGAGCCACTCCAATCTTTAGCACCCAATTTTACTTTAGGGATTTACTCCTCCTCCACACTAATTACTTGTTATTTGAGTGAAACTGATTCTTATCCCACCCTCTCCACCCCACACCCAACTAAAGCACAGACATATTATCCAGGCCTGGCTCTTCACATACTTTACATATGCCTTTCCCTGGTCAAAATGAATATGTAACTTAAACCTAGATGATAAACACTCAGTTCTAGGATGTCAGTTGGAATTTTAGAAATAGAAAAAAAATCTTGCTTTCTAATAGAAATTCTGGCTATAAAAATGACATAAGTCTGGAAATGTCAGGTTTCTCCACATCAACGCTGTATGTTTGGGAAAGAGTTCAAAACTGGAGAAAACAGAGAGAATGAAAGAGCATGTGAGAGCAAGAGACAGAAAGACATGATAAATTGGATAAATTCCTATATTCTGCCATGCCTAAATCCAAACACACTTCTGTAGTTTTCAGGCACTCAATACAATTTTTTAAAAATATTTATTTATCTGATTTGAGTTATGGTTATGTGTAAAAGAAAGAATTCTGATTAATACCTTTTAAATTGTTTCATATTTCCCTCAAAGTGAATACTGTGCTCCATTCAAAAAACAAAAATGTGCCAAACAGAGTGTGTGTGTGTGTGTGTGTGTGTGTGTGTGTGTAGAGAGAATATATATAATATAGACATATTTCTAGGGTGGAATGGGAGCATTACACATGAATTTCCTTAGGCTCATCAAATTAAAATATTTTAGAAAATGATGGTAATGGACTAAAACATTAGAAATTATTCTTATTTTTAACTCGTATTTCCTTTAAATGGTAGGACATAATAGATGACTCCCAATGATTCCACTCCTGGCATTCTCGCCTTTGATCATCTCCTCCCTGTGAGTGTGGGCAGGATTTAGTGACTCACTTTTAACCAATAGAAACCTGCAGATGTGAGGTCACACCACTTCTACATTTAGGCTACACAGAAACAGGGGCTTCCTCTTTAAGTTCTGCTCTCTCGGATTTTTCACCATGCCTTGAAGTTGTCCTGTTAATTAGATCTGAATCAGATCATCCACTGGTCAAATCTCTAGTTTAGACCCCAACTTCAGATCATAGGTTGACTGCTACCTCATGAGAGACCTAGAGGCATACAAACACCTAGATACACAGCACACAGATTCTTGAAAATATGAAATAACAGAAAATATGAAATAACAAATGGGTACTGCTTTAAGTTGCTAAGTTTTTAAGTAGTGTAGTACACAGAAACAGATAATACATAGGAACAGAATCAAGATCAGAGCTTATTCAGTAGAATCAAAGTTGCAATTGTAAAACTGTAGCTATCTCCTGCCACCAGCAATCTGTCAAGGGATATTTGGTTTGTTTCAGTTTTACCGGAATCTCCTACCTGCTATTATCACTATAAAAGACTTGAATAAAATTATCTCTTTTAAGCAAACTTACCATTCTATTTCTGGCTGTTTCCCCCTCTATGTTATTTTTCTGCCACAATTGCCTTCTGTTCAGCATTTTGGACCTTCGGTAGTAGAACTCAATGTGGTGTTACCTGCAATTATTACCTTTACAACACAAATTCTGAAATGTAATAGTAAGGAAACTTCACTTCCATGAATAGGAGCAGGTAAAGTGAGGTCTGAAAAAACTGAGGGCTATCCAGATTACTGAGACTTTCTCCTAGAGGACTTTTATGCACAAATATACTTGCTTACACTCACTCACTTTTGGAGTTGAAATTTTATAAACGTTTTATAAATTTTCTTAAAATCTCTGTGTATTGAATTTCTAAACCTTGATTATATGCCTAAGTATTCAGAGCCCTCAGATTTAACCCAGATAAAATAAGCTATCTTGGGAGCAAGTAAGCAAGTAATAGTCATAAGTAATGTCAGAATACATTCTTAATAAAATCATGCTTCATTTCTGCTATCACTGAAGCAACTATTTATTTATTTAATAGATTTTTTCCCTAAATTGGTGAAATTAGATTCTCTAGTATTTTTCTAAGGTTAAATTTATTTTTCCTTCTACATTTCCTATTAACTTATTTAGCTTTTTCTTTAAAACCCAAGTCACAGAGCTGTCATTATAAGAGAGTGACTTACATGATTGCACAAATCTTATGATCTTTGTGAGGAAATATATTTCAGAATCTCCTGGAATGTAGACCTGGAATTTTTAGAGAATTTCCAAAATACTCCATCTTCCCACACAACTGCTATGTTGGCTGCTCTGAAAGAGGCTTAATGTGGAAAATTCAGACAGATATCAAAGAGAGAATCAGAGGAAGAATATTATAGTAGACATGATGCCTTTTAAGTTTTCTGGCAAAATCTGAGTTATATCAATCAATAAGCCTATTTTGTTTGACTTTTGCCATACTGACAGAATTGCTTGGCTATTTCTTTAACAATAGGAGTTGCTGGCAAACCAGTACCCTAAAGCAGAGGAGAAAAAGAGAGAGAGGGAGAATGGGGTGGAGAGAGACTGGAATTTCCAGATTTGTGTTTCCATACCTGTCTTTTACAAGACAACACTTGTAGAAGCTAGCAGACTTTCCCCCATATCACCAATGAGAAAAGTAGCCCTTCCTCTGAAAGGAAAGAAGATCAGAGGATTAAGTGAGGGACAGGAACCGTTAACTCAAGGCTTCCTTCCTTTTGAGAAAAGCAGAAATCTCCTTTCTGTCACAGTGTGAAGGAGTAACAGATAGTAACAGAACCCTTAACAGATAATTTTTCTCACTTCATGTGTGCCTTCTGTTCTAGAGAGCTATTCTTTTACTCATTCAACAGTGCTTCTCAAACTTGAATATGCATACAGATCACATGGAGATCTTGTGAAATGTGGATTAATTCTGTTGTTCTGAGTAAAGTCTGAGATCCCACATTTCTAACAAGCTCCTGGTGATGTCAGTCCGTGGACTACATTTTAGAAGCAAGGATGAGAATATCTGATATTTTTCAAGATTTACTCTCTCTCTCTCTCTCAGTTACTGTGGGAATATATGCAGATGCTGTTCTCAAGGAGCGTACAGTATATGTAAAAAGAAAAGTCAATCTGTGTGTAAAAATAGCTCATGCATTAACAAAATTGAGAGCAATTAGTGCATTGGGGAGGCACAGACAGGGCTGGCTTCATGGGCATGTGACCTGTGCAGTCTCACAGGGCCCCCTGCTTCGAAGGGCCCACACTTGTTTCATGCTCTGCTGTCACTCTGTGGAAATTCTTATTAAGTTGTGAACAAGAGGCACTTCATTTCCATTTCATACTGGACCCCACACACTAAGTAGCTGGGTACAGATAAGGTCCTATGGGGCATGAAATAGGGTGAAATCACCTCCCGCTGAAAGGAATAAGAAATACTTTCAAAAGGAAGAAACATATGAGCTGTGTCTAAAGAAGGAGCAAGATTGGAAGAGAGAGGTATGTGGTGAAGTCACGGTAGGGGGAGGAATCTGGGCAAAGGGGTTGGTGCAGTCAAAGGAATGAAGATGAGAGAGGGTGGAATGGCAAGTAGCTTAGTGTGACTGGAACATCAAATGCTGAGCGCATGGGAGGCACTCAATAAATTTTTGTTGAATGCACGTCTGCTTAATGAGTGTTCTAGAGAGCAATGGTCTGTATTGCCAACCTATGAGAGAGAAACAGTGATCGCACTGTACTGAACTGTAGCAAGTACTGTACTTCTAAAAGTTCAAAAGTGGAGATTCAAAGTTCACTAACAGGTATGTTTCTGAGTCCTGCAAAATGCTGGGTTTTTGTCGCCAAATGTACCCTAAGAGACTGAGGTGGTGGTGGTTTCTTTTCACTACAACTTTCTATTTTAATTTTCACTCATCTGGAGAAATTCTGTCTTATGTTTCGGACATAAGCACCCATATTGTTTCAAAGCACACATGAAACAAAAAGATACTGCTTTTGAACAGAATTGGAGACTGAGGTCAAACCATTACTATGATTTTAAAAACAAACAAAGAGTAGTGATTTATATAGGAAAAGTGTTCATACTATCTTTGCAGAAACCATGTTTAAGAGTGTGAAAGGACTGAAATAACTCCCAAACAGATAAAGAGTAGTGCATCATTTTGTTAATTTTTCTTTATTCAATGAGAAAAATGAACATATGAAATTTTGTCTGTGTTTGTAGGTAGGAGGCTAGAATTTGAAGGCACACAACTTGCTAAGGCTTATCTTTCTGCTTTAAAATTAGTGTTTAGTGTCCAAAGTGACAGCTGGGGACATTTGCAGAGCTCAGAGCTGTTTTGTTCCTTGGCCCTTTAGGCATCTCTTAACTTTCCCAGAATTCATCCTCAGTGTCTTCACCTTCATTCCTACAGGGATAGATTAAGTGGGCAGGACAACAAAATGCCATGGGCACAACCATTCAATCAATTCCCACTTGAGATGCTGAACACACAAGCCAGAATGGTCAGTATGTTGACACCACAATTCTGTCTCCAGGGCCAGTTCTGTGCCAAAGTTCCTCTTGAAACCAACAGCAAAACCCACATTGCAACAGGCATTGCCACTGGTAAACCTCACAGCAATGGAATATGCCCTTGATCTCTAAATCCCCTCTGCTGGCTACCCTAGAGCTAGAACTACTTTTGCATGATGTGACTGATAATACTGGAGTATTTTATAATTTTTTTTTTTTTTACATAAATCAGGCCCCATGCTTTGTATATGACATATTAACCTGGTCTCTTTTTGCCTTCCATTTTGTAATTGTTATAGTTGTAATTAATTTTTCTATTCTAAAATAAGTTCTCAACACAAAACCTTGAAAGGAAATAGAATGTATCAAAAACTTTTAAAAGGCCTGAAGTGTTTAGCCTTATAGTTTCTCGCTTTTAATTTTTTTTTTTTTGAGGAAAATAAAACCAGACAAAAACTCAGCTGAAATAAAGCACTTTTAAAAATTATTCTAGAAACAGGTCTGTTCAGAAATCATGCATCATAAATTGGATATTTATATTTCACAAATTAGCACATGAAGTATGCCTGAATTGCAAAAAAGATGAAAAATCCATTTTTCAGATGTTTCTTTATCTTCAGAGTCTTCAATCAGCAAGCAAATATTGTTTCTGTCTTCTGTCTATTGGTCAGTATATTATCTACCCAGTCAGCCAGACCTGGTTCATGGGGTACAAATGCAGATACAGTGAGTTTCAAAATAGACTACAAACTTAGTCACTGAGGTCAGCTTTTTCATATATGGTGCGTATCGGTGGGCTTCATTGCTCCCATTAATCAGACACTTTCTAAATACTTGTTCCTTTAGTGTCAGAGATTAATTGAAATTTCCCAGTTGGGGAAACAGGTTGACTTCTTGGTGTTGAGTCTCCCTGGCTTTTAAATAGAAATAAAACAGACCCACTTTGCAGTGCTGTTGTTTGGATTGCCTCACTTATGTGCTAAGGTGTATGGGAGAGTCACTCTTCAGAAAGCATGTCCCTTGCTACGGAGATATTTGCACGCACAGAGGACATTCGAATGTCATTGAATTGGCAAGTGTCCACAGTCAGGCTGAAGTGTGAAATGCTATAATTAATTGGGATGTTTCAGACAGAAACCTATTAGCCAAATAGTTAAAGGAATTGTGGGATAGGGGTTTCGTGCTTGAGTTATTCAATAATCACTTTAAATTTCATTTTGGCTATGAAAATGTGCCAATGATACCAGATTTGTGTCACATTGGTCTGAGTGAATCTGCCGGCACTGTTGCCATAGTGAAAGATTTAGGAAATGTGCACTCAATTGATTTGTGAAAATGGGGATTTTTAATTTATCCTTAAGTCCCTGAATACGTGTAAGCACCCTTTTCCTCTCACAGTTTAATCTTTTAGGTTTTAGTTACCATTACCAAAAGAAATATGTCTGAATTAAATAATTGCTGAGTCTTAAAAATATATAAAGTGTTAGTGATACAAAACATAATGACATCCTAACACATAGCATTCACAGTGGCTAATATATTTAATTTAGCTAGTTCAACATTAACCTCTTAATTTTTAGGAACATATCTAAAGGCATACAAATAAAGATGAGATCATTTTGAAACTAGCAAGCTACCACAGACACAACTTGAAAGAGGCAGCAGATGGATCATGGGAAATCTGAGGTTCTTACGCATGAAAATACTATACTAGCATAGGGGATTAAAAAGAAAGACATTTAACTTGTGTACACTTTTTATTTAGCCATCTTCCACATTTTTCCAAAGTAAAACATTTCCTGTAATTCTAAATGTTTAAATAGCTGATATTCCCTGGGTGTTTACCCAATTCTCAACTTTTGGGGGAAGAAGGGGCGTGGCTTTTTCTCCACAGGGCTCTGATTTTAGCCCAAACAGTTATACAGACATCAAAGAACACCCTTGCACAACCAGAATAGAACAGCTGCAGACTTCCTTTGATCTCTGCTCAATGACCTCTTCATCACATTTAGTATCCTTCTTAGTCTGGGGTATTTTCTGAATCCCTATTCCTTCTAGGAAAGCTACTGCCTGCAGACTGATGCTAAGTTACCAGAGTCTTTTCCACAGAGGAAGGAACTGGATTGATAATTGTCTTCCCTGTGGTCTCTGTTTGTTCTCTATGCCTGTTTAGTATTGAGATCTATAGTTTTTGATTCTCCTCTTTCTGACATAGCAACATCCCAATCTGTTGTAATTGGGTTGCAATTAGTAAGAGAACCATGATAATTCACGGCTTGTCATCTATTGGCTGCCTAGGTCTTTTGTTTCTTCAGTATTTAATCATTCCCCTGATGCTATTCTCTTCATAACATAAAGCAGTTAGAGGGAAAAACTCTCAAATCAGAAAATTAGCTAGCAATTCTACTAAGAAGATTGGATGGAAAATAGCAACTGAAATAAATAATTCAGTGATTTCAATTTTTCATGTTCCCATGTTCTGTAGAAAAATAATTATAATCATGGTTAAGATGTTTATCCAATTGTGGACCTTCTGTTCAGTACTCAGATGTGTTTTTGGTGATCATTTATTTTCAAACTTTTAATAAGAATGATTTTATAGATATTTCACTTACCCTCATTGCATTCCATTTAACCTACCAAAGATGTCTTAAATATTCACTATAGAACAGTGAGCTAGGACTCCTGTGGGAAACTTAAAGTAGAGAATAAACAAACACTCAGTACAGAGGGTCCTCCAATGGTATATACTAACAAAACTCTGATACAGAGAGAAAATGTGATGTGCAATAAATGAAAATAAAAATAATAAAGGATAGATTTATCCAAATCTATGGGTAGATGGCTGGTTTAATGGAAAAGGTGGGATTTGAGCAGTTCTGTAAATTCAGTACATTGTTGTAAAACCATATTATGCAGAGAGCATCTTGGACACCTGAGTAAATTTACATTTCTACTTATTCCTAAATGAATCTATATGAAACCAAAAAAGTATCTGTGGATTTCTCATGATTTACCACCTTAGTGCTTTGGGGAATATGTTATGGTAAGTGCTGACTGCACTCCTGTCCATTAACTTTTGCGTTCATTTGATTTTTGTCACCATAAGCACTTATGATAATAGAAGATCATCAGCAAGAGAAATGTGTCATTACACATTAAGCAATGCAATCGAACAGTAAATATATTTACTTCCTAAGAGTATCGTGCCTTGTCCTAAAAGAGAATTACAATGTAAATAACTGTTGATCACTTTCTCTTGGGTGAATCACAGGTAGGCTCATAAAAATGGACATGACACTCAAGAAAATGACACATTAATTATATGAGATCACTGATTCTCACTTTTTCCCAGAAGGTTGGCTAAATAAAGGCTATCTATTATACATTCCAGGGATCCTACCTCTTCCCCTTTATAGCACACAACACCACATAATTCAATGTCTGTTTTCCTTGTTAAACTGTAAACTCTAAGAGGGTAGGCCCTTCCTCACTATGGCAAACCCAGAGCTATAGTAGGTAAACATTTACTTAATAAATGGATAAATAAATCAGTAAAGATGAACTATGTTAGAGGATATAGAGAATGGTACTTAAACTCATTCACTGTCCTTCACTCTGAATGATGTCATTTATTTATTTACTATTTGCCCTTAGACAAATTTGCTGGCTATATCTGTTTTATTAATCCTTCAGAGTATTGGAGTATATTTCATTTATTAATCTTGATGCTTTTAACTTTATTTTCTTAACTCATACCTTCATCTTCACTTTTTCCTTTTATATAGTCTCTCTGATTTCACTTTGTGTTTCATCAAATGTATTAACTTGAATACATAATTTTTTCATTTAAAAATACATTAATAAGTTAATAAATATTAACTTGAATACAAAAAACAATAAAGTTATGCAAAATTATCTTACTTATACTTTTAAAAATGAATGCATTTCTTCTTTGCTCTATATCATAAACATACGTTGTTGATTTCTGTGGAATAATATTCCACATACATAGTTTCACTATGCGCTTACATGTCTGCTTTTCTTGTTTGACTTCCAGATCTTGTTCAAGGATCTGATGAAAGACTACACTGGAGATGTGCAGCATTTAGAAGAGGGACCATGGGGCTGGGACCAGGTGAATAAAAAGGAGCATTTACAGGATGGCTGCGACTTGAAACAGTACAGCCAGGAGGAGAACTTGAAAGATTGTCCATAGCTAGTTAAAAAAACAGTTATCTTTCAGGTCCAAGCTGAATATAAACTGAAAGAAATTAGGATGGTAGGGTTCAAGTTTAAAGGATTTAGAAGAGGAAAGAATATGTAAATCACCTATACTTCAATTAAAATAATAAATGAAAATTAAAAGAGGTGGGAAATCAAGAGTGAAAAGCAAAGAGGAACAATCGTGCCCAACCAGAGCCTTGTCTATCAAGAAACATGGAAGGTGTCTTTTATTAATACCCAGGAAACTAGGCTGACTAAGAAACACCATATCTGGCTAGACAATTAACTGCAGGTAGGACCTTGTCTTTGAATTTCTAGCACTTTGCACAGTTATTGAATATATGGTAGATACCAGTAAGTATTTATTGAATTCATGGATGAGTCACTGGCTCTTTAGAATTCCATACAACTTTGTCTTTAATCTTGTAATGAATACGTTTCCAAAACAGTTTGACATTGTGAGAATCATAAAGATTATTGCCAAGATGATTGATAACTGTGATTTAAATGTCTTGTATGAATAGGAAACAATCACATTAAATTTTCTCTCTAATATGTATCTATATATTTATCTATTATATATGTCTTTATTTATAAAATAATTTCAAGAATAAAATAGTAACATAACATTGAATTTATATACCTGATTACTAACATTCTAGGCTTAAATTTAATCATGTCAACAATATTTTCCTTTATTAACTGATCCAATCTAGTATTAAATATACTTATTCACTTTCTGATAAAGTAGTGTTTTATTACAAAGGACAACTGAAATGTGGATTATGCTATGTAATTCATGGACCGTCATTAGAAAACATTATTCATTTTGCTTTACTCTTTGCAAGCATTCTTACTTCCAGTTTATGTATTACTGATAGTAACCTTTTGTTGTCATCAATAACATCATCTTTAAATAACAAAGATTACATACATCTTTTTATATGAATATGTATATTTATACAAATTTAATTTTGTGAGGGCTGTTATTCTATAGTAAAATTGAATTGATGATTAAGATATTTCTTTTAAAATGTTTGAAAATTTCCTTTTATAATGAATATACTTGCATTTGCAAAAGGGATATCAAATGTTTCAGACTAGGAGAGATGTCAGGAAGAAGTTTACACAGACTGGATATCACTGCTGCTGCTGCTGCTGCTAAGTCGCTTCAGTTGTGTCCGACTCTGTGCGACTCCATAGACAGCAGCCCACCAGACTCCCCCGTCCCTGGGATTCTCCAGGCAAGGACACTGGAGTGGGTTGCCATTTCCTTCTGCAATGCATGAAAGTGAAAAGTGAAAGTGAAGTTGCTCAATCGTGTCTGACTCTTAGCGACTCCATAGATGGCAGCCCACCAGGCTCCTCCGTCCATGGGATTTTCCAGGCAAGAGTACTGGAGTGGGGTGCCATTGCCTTCTCCGGGATATCACTAGGGTAGAGCAATATTACAGAAAATGTGTATTCATGGGATAACCTGACTTCTGGCCAGCTTGAAGAAGGGTATCCAACTGGACAACAGCCTCAATAAGACCCTGTCTCTTTCTACAGAAAGGATCTCCCTCCTCCTGTCACATACTCTCAGAATCTTGAATCCCCATATAAACTATTCAATATTAGGTTTGAAACCAAAAACAAGCCAAAAAGCATGTATTATGATGAGAATGTAATAACATGAAGGCAGTAGGAAACACCTTGGTTGTGTGACCGTTCCTACTCAGGGAAGTTTCCAGATAGGGAAGTCCAAAAGGGTAGACGGAGAAATTCAAGTAGATGCAAATTCTGGTGAATGGAAGGCCTCACACTCAATCAGTGCTCAGACCAGGCTTCTTCACATAAGTTCAAGTCCTTTTTTTTCAAAACTACTTTTTAACTTTGCTTTGTCTCCATCCAGAAATAGAAGCAATGAAGAACAAAATAAGGATAGAACAAAGAAAAAATATTAAAGCTACTAACACAGAATGAAAGAAGTAAAAGAGTTTGATAAAGTAATTTTTAAAAGATGACAGATAATATTTTTAAAGTCAATGGTAATGTTAATCACAGAATTTTCCTCTATGGTTAAAGTGTAAAAAAGTGTAAGTCACAGGTTACAATGATTATGAATAAAGAGTTTATATTAAAACATTTTCTGTAAGTGATTTGACTGTTTTAGTTCGAAGTTGTAGTTTGAGAGTCTGATGATCGCTATCTTTCTCTTTATATTTCATCAAAATAGGCAGGTTTCTATTTATCTCCATCTCTAGGTTTAATATTTTAAGCTTAATACTAAAGTTAATAACTTATAGTATGTTGAGAGTGGTACTTCAGTGAGCATACCCTCATGTTTGGGACACCAAGCTTTCCTAAAAACATAATTAAGAAATCAAGATTTTTTTTTTTTTTTTAGAGTGGTGATAATGGGCAACTAGCCACTATTCACTTTAAAATGTAAGTTATGAAAATATAGTTCTTGGTCTTGGAAAAGATTTTTTTTTCTGTATACCAGAATAAATATTTGTAAACAATTTTACTATATTTTGACTTTGATCCTTAATTGTTAATAATGACTAATTTTTCTAACAATAGTTTATACTCTGTTTTGAGTAGATCTCTCTCAACCATCTTAAATATTTTAAATTAAATTTAAAATGTTTCAAAGTGCGCACACTGCTCTAGGGCTTTAGGCCAATATCCATCAATTGCTTTGCTCTTTCGGTTGAGTGCAAGTCTCATCCATGACAGCTTTCTGTAAATTAGAGATAAAGCCTTACTCTGCCTTTTTAACATTTTCCATGCAGCTCAATAACTTCTGCATCTTTTCTCTTTCAGGGCCAAAAGGGAAGAAAATGTGTGTTAGATTTACTCCTTCCTTCTCATTCATCAATTATTTGCCTTGTATTTATATAAAGTTTTCTTCTTATTAGCAATCAGATAAAGTCACAAATTGTGCTCAGATGCACACTGTTTTCCATTAGAGGAGCATGTGTCTTTTTATAAGACAAATAATTTTTAAAACCGCTTTTAAACATGACAAGATTTAGAAAGGGAGATATACATTGATTTTACCATATGGCCTTTGTCCTAGGCTTTGTGAAGCTATCGAAATATCTTATCACATTGTATCTCATCCATTAGCATATTCTGACTTACTCTTTGTAAGAAAAATATTCTGCAATCATTCAAGGTTACAATTATCTTTGCATTTTAAATTACTCTTACTCTAACGAAACCTAAAAATATAATTTCTGTTCACTTCAATTTGGCTTTGTGTCTTTTTCTTTATTCATTAGATGATCTTCTATTTACTAAGTATAGGAATATAATTTTCACACTAACGTTTAAAATAAAACAATTAACTTTTATTCTGTAATGAATTATAACTTTTTAATTGCATTTTACATATAAATGTACAACTGTGGCTTTAACTTTCATAGAAACTATATTTTAAATGTTTTAATGTATTGTACTTTTCGTATTAAGGAAGTATCAGATTTCAGTTCCTGTTATTGGCTCTTGTGGTTTTTGTCAAGATAGGGTAGCAAAAATAAACCTTTATTCAGGATGGGCTTTGATACTTCACTAAATGAATGATGGTAGAATCCCAAAAGTGAACCAGGTACTGCTCAGAACATAGGAAGAACACAAATTCTACTTCCCATGACCTTCTAGTCTCTGATGTGTATATCCCCAAGCTCCTTATCCTGTTGTAGGATTTATATGTGCACATATCACATCCCTGGGCTTCCCTGGTGGCTCAGACAGTAAAGAATATACTTGCAATGCAAGAGACCTGGGTTCAATCCCTGGAGAAGATTTCCTTGGAGAAGGAAGTGGCAACCCACTCCAGTATTCTTGACTGGAGAATTCCATGGACAGAGGAGTCTGGCAGGCTACTGTCCATGGGATTGTGCAGAGTTGGACACGACTGAGCGACTAACACATGCATACACATGACATCCCCAACTCAGCATCATCGTGAATTATGCACCAGACCCCTCCAATTATTTCTAGTCATCAGAGGAGGTGATGAACTAGGCAAATGCTCCACCATGGTCTCCTGGACTCCATGGAACAGGTTCAGAGTTCTCTGGACAGTCCTGTGCCAACTCTGCCAGGCTATGATGCTTTTGCCTTTATGTGTACTTTCTCATGTGTTTCTCATCTGTTTGGGTAGTTATACCTACTAGAAGTATGTTAAAGGGCAATTTCACCAGACACTGTATCAAATGCTTTACTAAAGTGCATGTATTCCATCTATTCCATCCTTTTATCTTTTATTCTTGTGTCTGCTAAAATGGAGGCCCCTCCCAGATGCCATATGCTTCTTCTAGATCCCTTTCATTAGATCCATTTCATTAGCTAAAAGAAGTCTGCAATTCTCCACAGCTGTGGCAGGACCCCCACCCCTATTTCACTCTAGAATCTCTCATCTTTATACTACCTCCCTGTGAGAAGCCCATTAATATGTTCCCCCTCTCAGCTGCATAACTTCCTGGAACAACTCAACAGTTAAAAACTCTGAAGCTTCCTTTTTCAGCTGCACAGTTGAAAATTCTCCTCACCAAAGGCAGTCCAGCAATGGACATTTTGCCCTAAAGCAGCCTTCCGTTCATAGTTAAAATATGGTGATCATGGCTAAAAGAATTGTGATCACTCAGATCAGATCAGTCGCTCAGTTGTGTCCGACTCTTTGCAACCCCATGAATCGCAGCACGCCAGGCCTCCCTGTCTATCACCAACTCCCAGAGTTCACTGAGACTCACATCCATCGAGTCAGTGATGCCATCCAGCCATCTCATCCTCTGTCTTCCCCTTCTTCTCCTGCCCCCAATCCCTCCCAGCATCAAAGTCTTTTCCAATGAGTCAACTCCTCGCATGAGATGGCCAAAGTACTGGAGTTTCAGCTTTAGCATCAT
>NW_011494607.1:12859661-12871009 GCF_000754665.1 Bison bison bison
TGCTTGGGGCTCGAGCACTGGGACGACCCAGAGGGATGGTGTGGGGAGGGAGGAGGGAGGAGGGTTCAGGATGGGGAACACATGTATGCCTGTGGCGGATTCATTTTGATATTTGGCAAAACTAATACAATTATGTAAAGTTTAAAAATAAAATAAAATTAAAAAAAAAAAAAATTTTAAATTGTGAGTAGGAGGGGCAGAGAGATACAAATTTGGGGTAGTGGTAATATAAGATAATGCATGCTAAGGAGAATATCTGGAATTCAGTCACATAAACAAAGAAATTTGGTTTAATGGAATAACATGGACGTTGAGTTTAGGAAGAGGACTGTATTGGCACAATCTTTGTAAAGAGCAATGCTTCTGACAGTCGTCCACATGTTTCTAGATATCTGTGTATTTGATATTAGCTGGATATTTGAATTGGGTGGGTATTGTGAACAGTTACTTTTATGGCTATCCTCAGACTTCCTAAGTGTTCACAAAAAATAAACATAGTAAAAATGGTTTTTAAAAAGGGAGATGAGAAGTACTGACCAAATTCAATACTATCATATCTCAGTACAGATGCCTTTAATCCCTTGAGGGTCTGTGAAATCTGACACTGCTCTGTAGACAGGCTAAAGCAGTGTGTCCAGAACACCATCCGACATCAGAGGACACATGGCTTCAGTTTCAACAAACTTGACAGATGTGCACATCTCCATTATAGAAGTAGGCCACACATAGGAGGAAATGCCCTTGCCCTTGGTTATTTCTGCTTTATGAATGCAAATACCAGTTTAATTAAATGATGGGCTCGAATAGGCTTCCCAGACAGAAATGAGGCTCCACTGTAAGTATTTGGATTTGAAAATATGGAGGGGAAAACACATCTATTTCGTTTAAGAAGTATTTAGAAGGTCATGTTGTCAGAAAAAGCAGTGACCTGCTGTGAGTCTTTTTCTAATTTTAAGCTGTGATGGATTATCCACGCACGGGCAGCACACACTTATAAACCAAAGTACAGATAGGTTTGATATGATACAGTGATTTTAAACTGTGCTTTAATTTGCAGCTATTTGAACCACTTCCATTTTTTACAGATATTGAAAATTGGAAATGAGTCAAGCGGTAGCATGTTCCAACATATTGCTCCAAGTAACAGCATATCACTTCACTATGTACAGTGAGTCTGAAAATTAATAACTAAGTAAAAGACACTTAGCTAAAAAGAAAATCACAAAATAAGAGACTAGGACAGGCTTTTATGAAAGCCTGATTATTGAGGGGGAAAGTGCTAAGTAGAGAGAATCCAGTAGTTATAGCAGTGACAGTTGCTAACTATGTGACTTTGGGTCAAATCCATATTTTCTTTAATCTGTAATTTTTCAGTTACCACTTCTGTTAGATGGAAGAAAAATAGTCATTTGTATATAAGCATGATTAATGTGAGAATCAAATGAGACAGCAGAGTTTGAAAATAATAGAGAGCTCTACAATATCTTGTTTTATTATTATCTTCAAAACCATTACTTCTGGCCAGTGTAATATTATCTTCCTCATGGAGCTCATATCAAGATAGGAGAGATTGACATAAATAATTACAAAAGTATTGTAAACAGAAATAGAGGCATATAATAGATGTTTATGCTACACCGAGAATAATCAACTCACTCTTTTTAAAGAACTGAAAATTACTTCATACAGACTGATGGTTAATTTTAAAGTCTGTCTGGCTGGGCCACTGGGTTTCCAGATATAGTAGCTGATCAAACATTATTCTGGATGTTTCTGTGTGGGTGTTTTGGATGAGATTAGTGTTAAATCAGTGGACTTGAGTAAAGCAGCTAGACTTCCCCATTGCAGGTGGGCCTCATCCAGTCAAAGTCCTGAATAGAACAGAAAAAATGGACACTGCCTCCCTCCCCCAAGTAAAAGAAAATTCTCCACTTGACTGCCTCAGTCTTCACTGCCAACTTAGGATCTTCCTTCCTGATAGCCACTGAATTCGAACCTCACCTCTCCTTGGGCTTCTGAATTACTGGCCCACCCTGCAGATTCTGGACTTGCCAGGTTCCATAATTGCAGGAACCAATTCCTTATAAATTTTATAGATCATAAATTATCTATCTGTATGTTTTTTTTTTCTCTTGAGAGCCCTGGTGCATACAGAATATGCCACTTATGCTAAGTATTAAAGCTGTGAGTGGGAGTTTAAGAAGTGGATGAAGAGATAAAGGATTTATAAGTAGAGAAATCAGAATGTGAGAAATTAGAATTCGGTTGTGCAGAAACTCCAAGAAGTTTGTTGGGTCTTCATGGTTGGGAGTTAGAATGGTTGGGGGGGGATATAGAGGCAAGAGAGATGAGAATGAGTGTGAGATCACGGAAGCACCTTGTATGCCATACGGAAGCATTTGGACTTTAACCTAGAGGAAATGAGAAGCCATTTGGAGGATTTAAACAAGGAAATAAGATGATTAAATTTGCATTTTAAAAGATTACTCTAGCTGCAGTGTCAGGTATGGATTAGAGAGGGTCAAGGCTGCTGGCAGGGAGATTATTGAACCAGCATAAGCCAGGATAATGAGGTCCTGTATTAAGTCAGTAGTGGTGGAAATGGAAACACAATCTATATAAAAGATACAAAAGAGATAGAGTCAACAAAATTCGATAAGTGGTTTGGCATGGGGACGAGGTGGGGTGGTAGATAAACTAAACAGGATGCCTAGCATTCAGGCTTGAGGAACTGAATGAAACAGATATTGTAATAGAGATAGAAAAAGAGGCTTGGGAAAAATGAGAATTAGTTATATTTCTAATGTGGCATTTATGATATATGTGATAGCCCCAGAAAAAGACGTCTATTAGGCAATTAGATAAATGAATCAAGAGAAAAATTAAAAGTCAGGACTGCAGTTATAAAGGTAGGGGTTAGGGAAGCTAGATATAAAAATGATTGGTGTTGATGAGATCCTTCAAGAACTCTGAGAAAAGTGAAAAAGGGAGATGACTGAAGCAGAACTGTTGAAGGCTTATGAAAAATGAATCCCTAGTTTGCTCATTAGAGACATTTCTGACAATGTCTTTAGGACAAAAGGTCCTTTATAAGATGTTCCTTGAAAGAAATTAAATATTTAAACTTAAACACTAGTTATGACCTGTACTATGAAGTGTGGAGTTTGATGCTGCATTGACATACCCTCAGCTACCTTTCAAACTTATTTATTAATTACATCTATAGAATCAATATTTTAGTGAGATCCAAACATTTTAGACACCATGGAAAAAGACATTTGGCACTGATTTGAAACTGATTACTTAAAACTGATTACTATTTGGTATCTTAATTGTGAATTACAGAAGACAACATATAATCACTTTTTTCTCTAAGTAAGTTTCCTCATCAGAAAAATAAAACAACTTCATAAAAACAAGTCAATGTTAAAGAGAATGACCTTAAGGTCATTTATGGAAATAATGTCTCTGGTCCTATAATTAATACCTTTCTAATGTTATATAAGTGACTCCTCAAAGCTTTATTTTATGGAAGGAACAATTCAGACATTTTAGGAGGGTGAAGAAGAAGGAGGAAGAAAGAGAAGGGAAAAGAGGGTAGGTAAAAAATAGCAGTAGCTCAGACAGAGAGCTTATGTGGCCCATAAAGGTAAATACATACATACACACACACACACACACACACACACACACACATGTATACACACACATACATACATAAAGGACATTAAATATATACATAATATCCTTTTAGAGAAAAAAATCACTGACATCTGCATAGAAAATATATGCAAACAATATCCAAGTCTGAGAGCAAATGATCAAATTAACATAACTTCCAAACCACAAAACAACGCATCACCACCAAAAAAAAAATAAAAAGACAAAACGCCTTTCTTTGACATCAATGATTGGTAACTTATATCTTTTTCTTTCTTGCCTATAGTCTTCTTTGTAAAAGGAGTCCTTTGGGCAGCATTAATTTCTACCTTCAGCAGAAGCCCAAAATGTTTCCGAGAGATCCTCTAAGTAACCTCCCATTGGAATGAGCAGTAAAAAAGCCATTGCTTGTCACAAGTATGTCACTGGCCTATGAAATGGCTTCATTTCCTCCTTTCTGGTACAGAAATGCAGCGCCTGAGTCATGATTAACTAAGCCACTAGTCCAAAACTCCAGGACATCCAACATACTGAACAAATCTTTTTAAAAAATCAACATATTTTATACTTCATTTGGGGCTGAAAATTTACAGAAAAATGAACTGCTGTTCTTATTGATATGAAGACAAAAGTTCTTTGTAATGGTACTCTCAGGGTTTTGTTTTGATTTATTTAAACAGCTGTTTGTTGTTTCTTTTAATAGTTTTCCATTAGCCTTCACATAGCCCTGTTTTTCTTCATCTATTCCTCTGAAAAATTCATCACCCACACGTCTCACCTGCTCTCTTTGTTTCTTCCCTCCTGATGAAGGAGTGAGTACCAAGAGCAACAAAACACAGACACACAGGCACACCCACACCCCCTCACATACACATTCTTCCTGCTCACATCCCAATCTGCTTTCCCACCATATCCAAGAGGTCCAATTTTTCACTTATGTTATTCCCTGGCATAAAGATCACTTGTTCTGCTCTTCTGAGAACAAAGTATTTCTATGACTAGAATTTTAAAGTATTTCCTAGAGTTCTGAACTGAATAAATTACTATGACTGTTAATTACTATGAGGAAAAAATATTTAAGCATCTGTAACAGAACAGAAAATATGAAAATGTCACTGTAACAAATGGTTGCATGCATTCAAAATAAAATCAAGTGTCCAAAGAGATGCAGCATCCTGCTGAACTAAGCAAAACTGTATCAAAAGATGTTGCCACCCAGTTACAAGATAAATAAGGCCTAGGGATGTAGAGCATGGTGACTATAATCAACAGTACTGTATTGTATATCTGAAAGTTGCTGAGAGTAGATCTTAAACTTCTCATCATGAAAGAAAAAAATTGTAACTGTGGTAAAGGTTGTTAACTAAACTGACTTGTGATAACCATTTTGTAATATATACCCATATTCTATTATCATCGTGTACACTGATGATGGATACAAAGTTATGTTTCAATTATATCTCAATTTAGTAAAAGGCATTACTGGATTCCTAAACCATCATGTACAAATACAAAAAGTGAAGTATTGCCTATTTCCCTGATTTCTAATTATTTTACATTCAAAGAAAATTGAATTAACTATATTCTTCTGCTTACTTACGATTTTTCTATTAAAGTTCATCTTATCATGTGAAGACATCCAGGACCTAGGGAAACACACTCATGCTGCAGCAGAAAGTACAAAGAGGAGATGAGGGGCGATAATTTTATTTTTCTTAGCCTAATAGGCCACTAACCCAATTTGTTGATGCAATTTTGTAAGGTATACACAGGCCACTTGAACAAGGGAAATGAAATTAATCACTGCAGCCTCAGTCAGGAGAAATGACCTTCAGCTAATGTTCCTTTTGAAACAGAAAAAAATTTCAAACTTCTAGAGAATTATAAGAAGCTCGATGGAGCAGGCACTGCTATGCTGTTTTGAACCCCCAGTGAAGCCTGTGAACGTTACTCCATCCCACTAAGCGAGGTGGATCGTCTTACTGTTTCCACAGCTGCCAGGGTATTAAATTCTGACTGCATCCAAAGCTGTGATCATCGTACTGTGTCTAACTACACACCCGTCAAGTGTTGGAGCGAGTGCTGGCAGAGGACTTCCCGCTCCTGGAGGCTGCCAGGCTCTGATAAGTACAACCTCCCATTCTCCAAGGCTCCTCACTGACCACCACTGGCCTCTCTTGACTTTCCACATCACTCCATATGATTTTTTGTTGAGCAATTTTTTAAAGCGTTAACTCTGTCATCTTAAAAAATCAAAGGTTTACTTATTAACAGAAAAAGGAAGCTCTTTCTTTAAAGTGCGGGATGATACTCAGCACTACCTTAAAACCTTGAATAGGTATTAACCAAAAACAGACAGAGAAAATAAAGATAAATGGCTTGTATCAATTCTTCACCACACACTGTCTCTTGACCATGATTTCATTTCTGGGCACTTTAAAATACCAGGTTATGTCATATACTTCACATTCCCACAGAAAGGCTAATGTATACCAATCACTTACAAGAAATAAAACCATAGATGATACTGCATTTTTTCAAAATGTACCATTAAGTTGATCATTTTATGTATATATTTTAAAAGTTGCCACATTTTGTGATGAATGACTATGGAAGTTTTTTTTTTTTTAAGTTTTCTACTTAGTATTTCTAAAGAGGTCACACTGTATGTATGGGAAAGTGGTGGCTATTATTAGTTTAAGTCATCTTATAAAACACTATAAAAATAAATTAAAATTTCTATTGTTTTCAAATTAATATTTTAAAAATATTAATATTCCTGAAAGACACAAATAAATTCTTTACATAAATATATGTAAATTTTTTCCATATAGTGTCTCATTTTTCACAAAAACATATTCTAATTTTTATTTCCCCAAAACTATGGAAATCCATGGTTTCAGATCTGAGTTTGCACAAATTATAAGAATGCTTTTGATTTCTTCCTCATTAGTAGTAGTCTCTGTAGACTTTGAAAGTGCAAATAAAAACTTATTTGTAAAAAATGCATTTTGAGGCCAAAAATACATAAAAGTGAAGAAAATAACCACTGTTGTCATTTATTTATAGTCCCCAAAGTCAGTTGGCCACCTGATGTGAAGAACTGACTCATTTGAAAAGTCCCTGATGCTAGGAAAGATTGAAGGTGGGAGGAGAAGGGGATGATAGAGGATGAGATGGTTGAATGGCATCACCGAGTCAATGGACATGAGTTTGAGCAAGCTCCAGGATTTGGTGATGGACAGGGAAGCCTGGCATGCTGCAGTCCATGGGGTCGCAAAGAGTTGGACATGACTGAGCAACTGAACAGTTCAGTTCAATTCAGAACTGAAAGTCTTCCTAAGGAATACACCTACCAGATAAAGCTGTCAACTTCTGATACTCAGTTTTATCATAAGGGTTTCACTGATAACTTAGTGGTAAAGAATTGCCTGCCATTGCAAGAGACCCAGGTTTGTTCCCTGGTCTGGGAAGATCTCACATGCCTCAGCATGACTAAGCCTGTGCACCACAAGTATTGAGTCTGTGCTCTAGAGCTCAGAAACTGCAACAGCTGAGCCCATGCACTGCGACTACTGAAGCCCACACACCTAGAGCCTATGCTTTGCAACAACAGAAGCCACCGCAATAAGAAGCCCACACAATAAAAAGAAGAGTAGTCTTTGCTTTCTGCAACTAGAGAAAAGCCCTCACAG
Organism: Bison bison bison; assembly: GCF_000754665.1. NCBI lineage: Eukaryota > Metazoa > Chordata > Mammalia > Artiodactyla > Bovidae > Bison > Bison bison. The sequence continues at coordinate 12,867,017 of NW_011494607.1, forward strand.
CAACGAAGATCTGGCACAGAAAAAAGTAAACTTTTTTTTTTAAGTTTTATCATAGATAAATTATAGAAAGATAAACTTCACAAAATGACATAACCTGAGGTAATACCAGAGTTAGCATGCAAATATTTTAAATACAAATTATGCTGAATTCTCTAGCAAACAATCATTATCACACATGGAGATAAAACCAAGATTCACACTGCCATTAGATGTTATGTTGCACTTAGTGGCATGTAATTTGATGCTCTCTTTTTTTTTTTTTTTAACAGTAATTTCTCTAATTTCTCACAGCAGTTCTGAGCCACAAATTAAAATCAGCAGTTTCTTTCTAAAGAAAATAGAAGTGAATGCATGACAGTGCTTGCTGAAAAGCATGTAGACAATTCCTTGATTGGAGTGGAAGGCAGAATTCATGAGTCTCTAAGTTTGTAGCTTTACTCTATAGAGTTGAAAGTATCCCATCTTGGAAAATGTATAGTCAATGAACCAAGAAGGGGTTAGGAAGGAATTCTGTATAACAGAGTTTCAAATGTCTGATAAAATACAGCATATGGCCATGTAGATTTTCCTTAAAGCAATTTGAAATGATAATAATAAACCAACAAACATTTTTGAGTGTTCATTATGTGCCAGGTAATGTGTGAAGAAAATTACATGAAATATCTATTTTAATTCTCGTAACAATTTGGGAGTGATATTCCTGTCATTCCTATTTTACACAAAAGAAAATTAGGTCTTAGGTTAAGAAATTTCCATAAAGACACATAGCTATTTCGTGACAGTGTTTCTGATGCCAGCATTCGTGCAAACAAAGGTAAAAGTAACCACTGAGATGAACAAAACAATATTTGCAGTCAACATAATAAAAAATCCAGAAAGCAAAGTGAATGTTTTCAACATTTTTTCTAGAATTATAATGGTAGCATTACTGCTGATTCTCCCTTTTATTACACATCTTTTCCTCACCTCATTTATTGAGACATAGGCTATGCATTTTAACTGTTACAGATCTTTCTTACCAGTTGGAACTTTGGGGAGTATTATTAAATTCATTTTATGGGTATTTCTAGTACACTTGTAAAGATCACAAGTACAGAGAGTGATTATAGCGTTGGAGAGTGCAGGGTAGAAAACAAAACCCTAATATCTAAGAGGTTGCCTTATTCTTCTTTTGACCTCAGTGGTCCAGCCCATACGCTAGGCTACCTTAAGTTATGCTGAAGATATCCTAGTTTATGGGCTATCTTCAGCCCATATGCTAGGCTACCATCAGGCTTTGCCTTCCACCTGGATTCTTTTATCGTAGTGTCTACAACACTTAAGTTTTTAAAGATCTGTCTCTCTGTCTACAATCTAAATTCCCAGAATAAATAGGCAGAGTTATTCCCCTGTTTCTTTTACTGACATCCTGGTGCTTTCCACAAAGAGATGGTTTTTAATTTTTCTAATTTAAATATTAACAATAAATTAGTAATTATAATATTAGGTAGTAGATTCTTAATTTGACAGAAGTTTGGAATAGATAACTTTTTAAGTCCCTTTCGTAATTGCATGTCTAATATTGAGAGTGAATATTAGAATAAAGATGCCCACCAGGCTCCTCTGTCCATGGGGATTCTCCAGGCAAGAATACTGGAGTGGGTTGCCATTTCCTTCTCCAGAGGATCTTCCAGACCCAGGGATTGAACTCAGGTCTCCTGCATTGCAGGCAGTTTCTTTACCATCTGAGAGACACCAAGGATTTCTAATATTACAGTTAAGAAAATAGTGCATATATTGTGAATTTGGTGTATAGTATTAAGGATATTGCCTACTCTACGAATTTAGTATAAGAAAGCATAGAATACACAAAACAGAGAAATAATGTAATATCAGTTCATGTATTCACCACTCAGCTTATAAAATAAAGAATTCTCTGTAGGATTAAAGACCCCCTCTTCCTTCTGCTCCTGCAGAGAACTTGCCTCTACTCCTGAATTACAGATTTGCTATTCCCATACATTTCTTTATATATTTTTCTCATATCTTAATACATCTGAAAAAGTGAAAAGTGAAAGTTTAAAGTGAATGCTGCTCAGTCGTGTCTGACTCTTTGAGACCCCATGGACTATACAGTCCATGGAATTTTCCAGGCCAGAATATTGGAGTAGGTAGCCTTTCCCTTCTCCAGGGGAATTTTCCCAATCCAAGGATCAAACCCAGGTCTCCTGCACTGCAGGCAGATTCTTTACGAGATGAGCCACAAGGTCAAATATTTAATGTTTGTATTTATAATATTATTTTCTATGCTAAAAAGTCTGCCATAAAAATGATGTCAAACTATACATTCTTCTACCTTTTTTTTCTGCTCAGTGTTTTGTGACTCATCAATTCTTTGTGTGTGGCTCTAATTAATGAGCTTTAACTTGGGAAAGATAAAAAACAAAACAGCATATACTGTGCACTTGGAAGAGGCCATAGGAAAGTTTGGATAGAAGGAGTCAGGGTTCCTTGGCTGTATTTGGGGTTAATTCTTGTGTGTGTGTGATGGTTATGGACTGGAACACCGAAAGGAAATCAACTCCATGAAGGGCATGATGAGAGCTGTTGGGGATTCAGTGACTTGAAAACAGGGAAACAGAGGTTAACTTTTCTCTGTGACTTAAAAGGTATTGACCCCAGGCTGAAAATTGGGGCGCCTTGGATGTTAATGAGAAGTTAATTCCTGTGGAGATAAGAAATGCCTGTGTGCCCTAGAGGCTAGTGAGAAGAGCCTGAGTGTGACATGTTTGGTGATGGGGAGTCAGTAATAATATAGGGATCTGAGGAAGAATATTTTAATGATCATGAGTAGAATGTATTAGAGAGGATATAGAATTATGTCAGGCATTAAGAGTATTCTTTAAGTGAGGGATCAGCCATGGTGTGCATATGCTATAGGGAAAGCCATATCAAGATGAAAAAGGATAAAACGAAAAGACAATTGTAGGGGAAAATCACAATTGTAGGCATAGCACCTTGAGTATTCTCCTTCACAAGAGGGAAGAAAAGATTAGGGTTAAAACACGTTATCAATGTCCCAAGCCTGAAAATGAGAGTTTTTCCTTTTAAACTACAAATTATGTAAATTAGGAAAGCTATCCCAGCTATCTGAAAACCTTCCTGGTTGATAGAGAATACTGATGATTGGGAATTAAAGGAAGATGAAAGACAGGGTTGTTTTATGCACTCTCTGAACTCTCTCAGGATTCTGTGAGGGTTTGGGATTTGTGGGCAGGGAGGAATGAGAGTAAACAAAGAGGAGGGGAAGACAGCCAAAGTGCCAGGAGCTCTCTGCAGTGGATTAATCTCCTCAAAGGTAAAATTGGAATGCTGAGGAAAAATGAGTTCCCACCTTCACCCTACCACCACTGGTTCAAAATGCTATCTCATTTGCAACTTCATTTTGCTTTAAAGTGTCTCACTAATTTATCTGTGGCCAAGTTAGTCCAATTACTTCAAGCATGACATTCTTGAGGTCAAAGACTTGGGTTTGATGCTTCTACAGAATAATTAACTTTGCTTTAACCTATGGTCACAGCTCATATCCCAAACCCTGACAAGTTGTCTTTGTTTGCAGGAAGGGATGAGATGAAAGAACAGTATTGTGAGAACAACAACCCAAAAGCACACTCAAGAGACAGGGATAAATAATACCATATTTATTTTTAAAAGATACACTTTGGATTCCTGATTTTCTTTATGTATCCTTAAAAAACAAAAATATAAAATTTGCTATAAGGCATAAGGTCAAGTTGACTGTTTTTAAATTTGAAGATTGATAGAATGCCCTTAAAGATAAAAACATAACAATTTAAAAATCTTATTTTTCACTATAATATTATTAGAAAATCTAATAGCTAATTAATAAAATAATTATAATAAATTAAACAATAGTTTGTACTATGGACACTTTCCAAAAAGTTAGTATGAGTTTTGATATTGAAATTAGAGTTTTACTCCAATTTTTTATTA
>NW_011494607.1:12871109-12876721 GCF_000754665.1 Bison bison bison
TTATTAGGTTTCATTTATTGTTCTTTTATTCAGATCTACAAAGTCATTAGCTAAAAGACACTAGAGAATCTAATATTCATTCTATTAGTATTCTATTCTATTAATATTCATTCAATCTAATATTCATTCTAAAGTCAATTGGGATTATTTAAAGATTATTTTCATGCTTGAAAGTCAAACAAAATAAGTTTTTAAAACATACTTATTTCTAAATATTATAAGTAGATATTTGTTTATTTGTTTTGTTTTTGTGGAAGCTTTTGTCCTGGAATTTTTGCTTTCTAATAATATTTTAAAAATATTTCTCTGTATATATCAATGTTACAATACTTTATATATTGCCCTTTATTTTAACCAATGATTTTGGAATATAAAAAATTAAAACATTTTCTATTTAACCTAATTTGTTTTAAAAATACAGTGAAAGACCAATATATAACATTGTTCTGTTTTTTTATCACTTTTGCATGCAATTGACTTATAAACTTTTTCTTTGGCTTTCATGAAGATGGGGTTATATACTGAATATATTCTTCCTTTTTTGAAAATAATTTCATCTCTTTAATCCTCTTCATTAGATTGTGTACCTATCAGATTTGAGGACTAAACAAATTTATTTAGTTAAAAAATTGTCATCATCAAACAAATTTTTCATTTGCCTTTTCTCAAATCTCTACTGAGGGAAGGCAAACAAGCATGGCCTTCACCTTGTTTGTGCATCTACTACCTTGTGATCAACATCACTGTAAACTAAGCTGATCAAAACTTTTAAAAACCTGTATGTTTGAACCCTAACTGTGGAAAGCATCTGGGTTAGATGCAGTTAAGCATGGCAAATCAGTGCGTGTCTAGATGAACTAGTATGGGGGTCAGCCAAAAACTTTCCACAGTTTTAAAAATTACATATTATTTTTAGAATAGTTTTACCTTTATAGAAAAAAATTGCAAAAAGTACTAAAATCACAAAACTATAAGATTATAAAAAAATTGACATATACTGGAGTGTTCCCATACAAACTACGGGCTTCCTTAGTGGCTCAAATGGTAAAGAATCTGCCTGAAATGTGGGAAACCTGGGTTTGATCTTTGGGTTGGGAAGATCCCCTGCAGGAAGGCATGGTGACCCATTCCCATATTCCTGCCTGGAGAATCCCCATGGACAGAGGAGCCTGGTAGGCTACAGTCAATGGGGATGCTAAGAGTCTGACACAACTGAGTGACTAAGAAAAGTACATACTTTTAACCTACACTTAATTTCCCCAATGTGTTGGCTCAGTTCAGTTCAGTTCAGTTCAGTTGCTCAGTCGTGTCCGACTCTTTGAGACGCCATGAATTGCACCATGCCAGGCCTCCCTGTCCATCACCAACTCCCAGAATTCACTCAAACTCCTGTGCATTGAGTCGGTGATGCCATCCAGCCATCTCATCCTCTGTCATCCCCTTCTCCTCCTGCCCCCATTTCCTCCCAGCATCAGGGTCTTTTCCAGTGAGTCAACTCTTTGCATGATGTGGCCAAAGTATTGGAGTTTCAGCCTCAGCATCAGTCCTTCCAATGAACACCCATTAGGATGGACTGATTGGATCTCCTTGCAGTCCAAGGGACTCTCAAGAGTCTTCTCCAACACCACAGTTCAAAAGCATCAGTTCTTCAGTGGTCAGCCTTCTTCACAGTCCAACTCTCACATCCATACATGACTACTGGAAAAACCATAGCCTTGACTAGACAGACCTTTGTCGCGCCACCTCCTCCAATTCTTTGTGACCACATGGGCTGTAGTTCACCAGGCTCCCCTTTCCATGGGGATTCTCCAGGCAAGAATACTGGAGTTGGTTGTCATGCCCTCCTCGAGGGGATCTTCCTGACCCAGGGATCAAACCTAGGTCTCTTACATTGTAGGTAGATTCTTTACCACTGCACCACCTGGGAAGCTCTAATTTCCCCAATATCTCAACCTCAGATATGCAGATGACACTACCCTAGTGGCAGAAAGAAAAGAAGAAACTAAAGAGCATCTTGATGGACGTGAAAGAGAGTGTGAAAAACTGGCTTAAAACTCAAGATTCAAAATACTAAGATCATGGCATCAGTCCCATCACTTCATGGCAAATAGATAGGGAAAAAATGGAAACAGTGACAGATTTTACTTTCTTGTGGTCCAAAATCACTATGGACGGTGACTGCAGCCATGAAATTAAAAGACACTCGCTCCTTGGAAGAAGAACTATGACAAATCTAGGCAGCATGTTAAAAGGCAGAGACTTCACTTTGCCAACAAACATAGCTAGTCAAAGCTATGATTTTTAGAGTAGTCATGTACGAATGTGAGCATTGGACCATAAAGAAATCTGAGCACCAAAAAATGATGCTTTCAAACTACGGTGCTGGAAAAGACTCTTAAGAATCCCTTGGACAGCAAGACTCTTGAGAGTCCCTTGGACAGCTAGGAGATACAGTCAGTTAATCCTAAAGGAAATAAACCCTGAATGTTCATTGGAAAGACTGATGCTGAAGTCCCAATACTTTGGCCACCTGATGTGAAGAGCCAACTCATTGGAAAAGATCCTGATGCTAGGAATGATTGAAGGTGGGGAAGAAGGGGACAACAGAGGATGAGATGGTTGGATGGCGTGACCGATTCAATGAACATGAGTTTGAGTAAACTCCAGGAGATAATGAAGGACAGAAAAGCCTGGTATGCTGCAGTTCATGGGGTCTCAAAGGGTTGGACACAACTGAGTGACTGAATAACAACAACAATGATTAGTATAGTACATTAACTGCAGTTAATGAAACTGATATTTATGGATTTTAACTAGAATTTGTACTTTACTTAGATTTCCTTAATTTTTACTTAATGTACTTTTGTTTTTATTTTTTCCAGGATCCAGTCCACCTTACCACATTGAATTTAATTATTGTATCTCTGTAGATGTCTCTTGGCTGTGATAATCTCTCACATTTTTCCTTGCTTTTAATGTCTGACAGTTGTGATACATACTAGTCATGTATTTTATAGAATTATACCCCAGTTAGAATTTGTCTGATGTTTTTCTCCTGATTTGGCTGTGGTTGTGGTGTTTTGGAGGAAGACCAGAGAGTGCCATTTTCATCACATCTTATCAAAGGCACACTGCAACAACATGACTTATTACTGTTGCTGATCTTGATCACTTGGCCACGGTAGTGCATTGGTTTGCTATTGGCTGCCTAACAAAGTATGACACACTGAGTGCCTTAAACAACAGAAATGCATTTTCTCCCAGTTCTGGGGGCTAGAAGTACAAGATCACATGTCTGCTGATTCAGTTCGTTTTGTAGGCCCTGAGGGAGGATCTGTTCCATGTCTCTTTCCTACCTACTGTTGATTTGCTGGCAATCTGGTACATTTGTTGCCTTTACAGATGCATCAGCCCAATCTCTGCCCTTATTTTCCTATGTGATATTGAGAGTAAAGGTTGGACACTGACACATCAAATATCAGTGGTTCTTTTCTCTGCAATTAGAAAGAACAGTAAAAGAGAACCTCATAAATCCCCAACCCCACACCTTCCTCCCATCCTTCCTGTCATTGTACAGACATGGGTTCCAATCTAAAGCAAAGCTCTCTTCTTTCCTATTAAACGATTTTATTTAAGAAATCTATTCTCTCTTTTCTGCATCACCAGCTGTTTCCTCAGCACTGTCATTTCTCGCTACTGTCCTAACTCAAGTCATCATCCTCACTTCCTAGATGACTGAAGTAGCCCCTCAGTTGGCTTCTGTAGTTCCACCTTTGTCTCCTTAAAGTTGAGCTTCAACAAAGCTGTAAATAACACACTTTAAAAGCATCCATCAGATTATGTCTACTCAAAATCCTCCAAGAGTTCCTCATTTTATGCAGATTAGAAATCACAGACCTACACATCCCTGCATGATGCACTCCTCCTCTTGCTTTCTGACCACAGCTCTGCTGCCCTTTCCCTCACTCTATCTTCTCTAGACTAGACAGAGGGCTCTGTGCTGCTGCCTGAACACCTCAGGACCTTTGCACTGTGTTTTTGCATGGCTCACTCCATCACCTCCTTCAGGTCTTTGCTTGAATTAACTTTCTCAGTTAGGTCTATCCAGTTCACACTCCTTAAAAATATGATCAACTGCTCATTAGGTTGTTCCTATCCTACTCATTCTGCCTTACTTATATTCATAACATTTATTACTTTTGAACAGGCAATATACCCATTATTTTGGTATACATTTTCTTTCTCTTTCCATTAGAATATGAGCTCTGTGAGGCAAAAATTTAAGTCTGTTATAATTTCTTGTTTTAGTCTAATGGCAGACCAATGCCTGACTGTTAATAGGCTTTCACCAAATTTTAAAATAGATTTATATGATAATAATAATGATAATATAATGGTTAACACACAAATATTTCCTATGCATTAATTAATCTTAATATATTCTTTATACACATTAACACATTTAATCCAGAAAACAATTCTATAATGTAGGTACCATTATTCTGCCACTTTATAAATGAGGAAACAGGCCAAGTTCCAAAAGCTAATTGATGGAGGGTCCAAGATAAATGATCATTTTCTTATTTATCTTATTTTTCAAATATTTTGTATTGATTTTGAATTTCCTTCATAATACCAAAAAAATCTTTAAAAGTTGTACAACTCTTTCTCTATCATTACCTCACTCAGTTTCTGAAAAGATGTTTTAGCTGAAATCTGTGATTTGTTTTCTTGACTATTTCAATGCTTATTTTCTATATATCATTTATCCCTAAAATTAGCTCCTGTGGTTATAACTACTCTTTTAAAAATGAATCTCACAGATTTTAATATAGTTCTTGTGTATTGATGTCTTGAGTCAATACCGGGTGATAAATATTTGGTTTTATCCAACTTTAATACGAATGTGTATGTTTGTGGGTATGCATTTTGAAAGTAATAGTCTTCTTTTTTTGAAAGTAGGAATTATTAATATGTTTCCTTCTGTTCTTTTACTTTGAACTATAGTGTACTGAAGGACTTCAGCAAGCTTAAAGATCCTCTAAGCAGCCCCTTAAAACATGTCAATGAAATAATACAGGATAATTATTTTGTTCTATTTTTAAAGATGGCACATAGAGGTTAAGTAATTTTCTTGAAAGCAGAACATTTACATACTGTATTTTTAATTAAGTATCTTAAATTACTTGTGCGACTTACTCCTAAAATTTTTATGAATGTACATGTGGTTCAAAAGCTAGCAACCTGATGATGCTGAAGGCAAACAGCCAACAAGTTTGCAATAAAAAAGAAAAAAATCACCAGCAACCATTACAAACTTAGTCTGCTAAAATGGCTTCTGTTCAGTTTAGTTTAGTCGCTCAGTCATGTCCAACAATTTATGACCCCATGGACTGCAGCACACCAGGCTTCCTTGTCCATTACCAACACCCAAAGCTTGCTCAAACTCATGTCCATTGAGTCGGTGATGCCATCCAACCGTCTCATCCTCTGTCATCCCCTTCTCCTCCCACCTTCAATCCTTCCCAAATTAGGGTTTTTTCCAATGAGTCAATTCTTCACATCAGGTGGCCAAAGTATTGGAGTTTCAGCTTCAGCATCAGTCCTTCCAA
>NW_011494607.1:12876821-12878666 GCF_000754665.1 Bison bison bison
TGGAGAAGGCAATGGCACCCCACTCTAGTACTCTTGCCTGGGAAATCCCATGGATGGAGGAGCCTGGTAGGCTGCAGTCCATGGGGTCTAAGAGTCAGACACGACTGAGCGACTTCACTTTCACTTTTCACTTTCATGCATTGGAGAAGGAAATGGCAACCCACTCCAGTATTCTTGCCTGGAGAATCCCAGGGATGGGGGAGCCTGGTGGGCTGCCGTCTATGGGGTCACACAGAGTCAGACACAACTGAAGCGACTTAGCAGCAGCAGCACTGATATACAATTGTAGTCGTTCTTTAGATGAATGGAATAATGGAGGTTAATCATAAATAAGCAGAATACAAAGCAAAACTTGGGTTAGTTAAAACAGTCTTTGGAATCAAAAGTCCATAGCAGATTAATCTCTGAAAAATTTATCTAACCAACATTGAATAGAAGTTAAGTGTTATATTTTATTTGCTATGCTGCTTCTGCTAAGGCACTTCAGTCAAGTCCACCTCTGTGCGACCCCATAGACGGCAGCCCACCAGACTCCCCCGTCCCTGGGATTCTCCAGGCAAGAACACTGGAGTGGGTTGCCATTTCCTTCTCCAATGCATGAAAGTGAAAAGTGAAAGTGAAGTTGTTCAGTCATGTCTGACTCTTAGACCCCATGGACTGCAGCCTACCAGGCTCCTCCACCCATGGGAGTTTCCAGGCAAGGGTACCAGAGTGGGGTGCCATTGCCTTCTCCGTTTATTTGGTATATGGGTACTTTAGAGGAGTAATCTCTCACAGTATTAATATATGCTTTCCTGGTGTGTGTGTGTGGGTGTGTGTGGGTGTGTGTGTGTGTGGTGTATGTAGTCATAAAATGAGGCTCATATATGAGTGATTGTTTTTATAAAACAAAAAGAAAATGATTAACATGTGATAAATGATAAAGTTTTCAATCTCTAACATGATTACTAAAGGCAAGATAGAAAATGACAAAGAAGTTAGTAGAGGTCCGTGGTGATGTGGCTTCTGTATATACTATGTATGGTGTACAGATACAGAGAGCTTTATGAAAAACCTACTTCTCAACTCTGCCCATGCTGAGCATCATTTCTTTACTGAATTTGTGCATGTCTTCTGTGGTGGATAGTTTTCAAAATGACTGCCAGAATTTCCTTCCCTCCCTATAAGCATATGCTGCTTGTCATTTGCTCCAGTCTAGTCTTAGTGAATTGTTTACCCAACAGAATGCAGTGGAAGTAACCTTCTGAGTCTTACAAGATTTAGGTCAAAAACAATCTTGCAGCTTCTCCTTAGGTCTCTTGAATGCCTGCTGTGGAGATGTTTCTATTTGGAAACAAGCCCCCACGGAGCCAGTGAGAAGGCAGTTGTAACCACATGGAGATACCATGTTTAACTGCTCTTCAGTTCAGTTCGGTCCCTCAGTTGTGTCTGACTCTTTGTGACCTCATGGATGTTGTTAGGCCTTCCTGTCCATCACCAACTCCTGGAGCTTATTCAATCTCAAGTCCATTGAGCCGGTGATGCCATCCAACCATCTCATCCTCTGTCATCCCCTGCTCCTCTCACCTTCAAACTTTCCCAGCATCAGGGTCTTTTCAAATGAGTCAGTTCTTTGCATCAGTGACCAAAGTATTGGAGTTTCACCTTCAGCATCAGTTCTTCCAATGAATATGCAGGACTTATTTCATTTAGGATGGACTGATTAGATCTCCTTGCTGTCCAAGGGACTCTCAAGACTCTTCTCCAACACCACAGTTCAAAAGCATCAATTCTTCGGTGCTCAGCTTTCTTCACAGTCCAACTCTCACATCCATACATGACTACTGGAAAAACCATAGCCCTGAC
>NW_011494607.1:12878766-12925558 GCF_000754665.1 Bison bison bison
CACAGTCACCATCTGCAGTGATTTTGGAGCCCCGCAAAAATAAAGTCTGTCACTGTTTCCACTGTTTCCCCATCTATTTCCCATGAAGTGATGGGACTGGATGCCATGATCTTTGTTTTCTGAATGCTGAGTTTTAAGCCAGCTTTTTCACTCTCCGCTTTCACTTACACCAAGAGGCTCTTTAGTTCTTCACTTTCTGCCATAAGGGTGGTGTCATTCACATATCTGAGGTTATTGATATTTCTCCCAGCAATCTTGATTCCAGATTGTGCTTCATCCAGCCCAGTGTTTCTCATGATGTACTCTGCATATAAGTTAAATAAGCAGGGTGACAATGTATAGACTTGATGTACTCCTTTCCCGATTTGGAACTAATCTGTTGTTTCATGTCCAGTTCTAACTGTTGCTTCCTGATCTGAATACAGATTTGTCAGGAGCCAGGTCAGATGGTCTGGTATTCCCATCTCTTTAAGAATTGTCCACAGTTTGTTGTGATACACACAAAGGCTTTAGCATAGTTACTGTTCTGGTAAACAACAAAGATGAGATTCTAGGCAACAGATAGCATCACTGACAATATGAATGAGCCATCTTAGATGTCTGGCCCAGTGGAGGCTTCACATCCTTCCAGCCATAGCTGCCAAGTTACTATAACTTCATAAGGAATTCAAAGTGACAATCAACCAACTGAGATCAGTCACCCTACAGAGCACAGGAAGTCACAAGAAATGGTTGTTTTAAACCACTGAGTTTTGCAGTACTTTTTTCCCACAGTAATAAACAAGTAGAACAAAAAGTAGTGAGAGAGGTTGGTTGTTGCCCTCACAAAAACTTGAAACATGTGGCCATTCTTTGAAACTTAGAGGCAGACACAAACTGGAGGGATCTTGAGACAATTACCGTAGACTTGAAAGGCATGGAGGAAATTTCATTAGAGGTTAAACATAAGTGACCCATTTTAAATCTGTTGTATCAAAATGCTTGATGACACTTGGGAATAAGCAGAAAACAGAAATACTATATATTATCTATCAATTTTGATTAAGATTTCCAAAACCATAAGAATTCAACTTTTCTTTTTTTTTGAAAGCCATGTATAAGGTACAGAGACAGTGGAGATAAAAAGTGAATTGTTTACTTTCAAAAACTTTCTGAGGAAATATAACAGAGCCTGGAAATACACTGTCAAAAATTAAACAATTGCTTGTTCTTTGACTTTCACAATGTTAAAATAGATTTCAAAATAAGGAATGGACTCAGAGCAAAGATCAAATACAAGGTCTTGCCAGTAAAATCAGGCTTCAGGGTAGCAATGTTCAGACTGATGTTGTGGTTATAAGACCTTTTATTAAGACCTCAGAAATATTTAAGGCAGGGCTTCGTGTACCATCTCAGCTAGGAAAGAAGACTTCAAAGAATCTTAAGGGTATATACTTCCTAGGCATTTTAAGCTGGGAAGTAATGATAATGATATATCTTTGAGACTCTCTCTCTAGACCAAAAGATTTCTAAAATCTTGATAGTACTGTGTCATGATTCTCAGCCTTAATCAGAATGGGACTTGTCTTAATGAAATCTTTGACTATGTCTTCAGCCAAGTTAGTAAACTGAACCCTAAAAAGATTTATAAGAAATGTCCAACATTTTATGAATATTGGATTAATAAAAATGTCATCACTTTGGAGTAAAAACATCAGAGGCAGTGAAAGCCTATAGGGTTCCCAACCTTATATGAGTAGAAAGCAAGATGACAGCTACTTAGCTGCATACACTGGCCATTGCTTATGGATGACTTGGATCTCAGAACCAAGATTCCAAAGAGTGGACTCAAGAGCCATGGAAAATCATTCCTAGAGAACAAATTTTTAAGCTAACCAGGTAACTTGTGATATGTGCAGAGGTGGATTGGTGATGGCTCTGTGCCCCCTGTCCTCCTCTTCATGTTTGAAATGGGAGTGTCTATTACAATTATTTTATCCCTATATCACCATCTTATACTGGGTTTTATAACAGGGGGCAGAAGAGGCAGAGACATTATCTTTCTAGTTCACAAAGTTTCAGACTGAGAGGACTCATATTTGATAACCTGGAGTTAAAATCAATTTAGATGATAAAATCCTGTATTTAAAACGAGTACTATAATGAGGTGAGTTTCAAACTCTTATCTGGTGAGTAACTGGATGTCTTATATGGAAGAATCACACATTACGGGTTCCCTATGGCAGTCTATGGAGGACAGTCTTGAAGATGCTCATCATCAGTTCCTTCCCTTGCTGCGATACCTACTGCTTCTCACATCAAGATCCCTCTCCCCATAATCTGGACTGGCTCTAGTAACTTATGTAACTCATAGAATACGGTGAACGTGACACTCTGGGCTAAGTTAAATTCTAGCAGTATAGTTCTGTCTGTCTGTCTGTCTGTGAAAGTCACCAAGTCATGTCTGACTCTTCAATTCCATGGACTATACTGTCCATGGAATTCTCCAGGCCAGAATACTGGAGTGGGTAGTCTTTCCCTTCTTCAGGGGATCTTCCCACCCCAGGGATCAAACCGATCTCCTGCATTGCAGGCAGATTCTTCACCAACTGAGGCACAAGGGAAGCCCAGGGAATCAGTATACTTGGGCATCTTAAAAAACTTATAGAATTTATCCTTAAAGAAGAAGAAAGAAAAAAACAAAACAAAACAAACCACCCACCACACTGCGAGCAGCACAAGGCACAAAGAATAGCCACTCCATTAAAAAATACATCTGAATTTTAGTCAAGAGCTATAATCCACTATTAGTCATGGGAATAAGCTATTTTAGACATTAAGTTTTCAGATGACTCCAGTCCCAGCCTCATTTTGAATATGTGTGCCAACGTGTTTAGTCTCATCTCTTTGTGACTACATGGACTGTAGCCCACCAGGTTCCTTTGTCCATGGAGTTTCCCAAGCAAGAATACTGGAGTGAGTTGCCATTTCCTACTCCAGGGCATCTTTCCAACCCAGGGATCAAACCCACATCTCCTGTATTGGCAGGCGGATTCTTTACCACCAAGCCACCAGGGAAGCCCTCTCATCTTGGACACAACTGCATAAAAGACCTCAAGTAAGGATAGCTAAGGTGAGGCTGTTAGTGAAAAGAACTATGAACCATTCTAACAAATTAAAGGTTTAAACCAGTGAGCACTGAGATGGTTTACTGGCAGAAACAGATAACTGGAACACCATCACTGCAGCAACTTGAGAGCAGGATAGGAGAGAAGAGAACTTATTCACCATAATATCATCCCAGAGATGTTGGGAAACAGGCCAAAACACTGCACTTTTGTGAACTTTTCTATCATATGGAACAACACCTTAAGCTTCTTAAGGAAGGGCAGCAAACACTCATCCACAATATGTAAATGAAGTGATAAGCAATAGAACAAGAAATAGATGCAAAGCTCTGCTCTCTTACCAAGGTTCTTCTCTATGATGAAGCAATAGCCTCTGAGAGTAGAGTGTCTTATATCTTATATGAACACCAAGAAGAGGTTTCCTACTACTGGAACAGTGGTAGGACATTCCCACCTAGTACCAACCACAGATACAAGGTAGAATTTGGCTGCCATGAGGTAGTGGATTATCAGTAATCCCAATGAATACTGAAATAATCCCAACCCAAGGTCCAGATGGATATGACCTCCCTAAGGTTGAAGTGAGGTCAGAATAACATAGATCCTTTCATCCCTAAGGCAAAGATAGTACATATTAACAAGCAATACCAGCCAACCATTGAGGGAAGGATGAAAATGGGGGAGATCCTTTCTGTGGTATAGGCTTGCGAAGATGGTGAAAGCTGAGGTTGGAAAGTAAATGCTCAAAATAAATTATCTGGCACCCCAATTTGACGTCATATAATGCAAAGGGTATCAGAGGATGAGATGGCTGGATGGTATCACTGATGCAATGGACATGAACTTGGGCAAACTTCAGAAGATGGAGGGGGAGGCCTGGTGTGCTGTAGTCCATGGGGCCACAAAGAATCACACAACTGGGTGACTGAACAACAATGCAATGCTAGCTGGCAACAGACAGAACTGAGGCTTGTATACTGACTTTAACTGTAGAAGCTACAAAAGCAAAACTCAGCTCAGTTTCTGATAAGTTTGGTTGAACAGTACTCCATTCTAATAGCCTGAAGAAGAGAAAAACACATATTCATGGTAAATATAATTTACCTTGGTTTCTAAAAATTTAGGAAATGGCAAACCACTCCAGTATGCTTGCCTGGGAAATCCCAGGGATGGAGCAGTGAGGCAGACTACAGTCCATAGCATCGCAGAAGAGTCGAATATGATTTAGAGACTAAACAACTACTAAAAATCTAAAATCAGTGTCTGGAATTAAGTGAAAAATTATAAGACATGCAGAAAAATAAGAAAAACAACCTATTGTCAAGTGATAAGTAATAGGCCTGAATTCATACATCATTCACCTTGTCTTTTGAAGATTTGAAGCCAGACATTGACTTCTCCCCTCTAGCTATGGAAGTCCTGAATGGTAGCTTCTTCCAGTAGAAGGCTGCTTTGCTTACACTGAAAATCTGTTGTTTAGTGTAGCCACCTTCATCAATTATCTTAGCTAGATCTTCTGGATAACTTTCTGCAGCTTCTACATTAGCATTTGCTGCTTTACCCTGCATTTTTATGTTATGGAGATGATGTATTTCTTTAAACCTCATAAACCAACCTTTGAGAGCTTCAAACTTTTGCAGCTTCCTCAGCATCCTAAGGCTTCATAGAATAGAAGACAGTTAGAGCCTTGTGCTAGATTATGTTTTGACTTAAGAAAATACTGGGGCTGGCCTGATTTTCTATCGAAACCACTAAAACTTTCTCCATATTAACAATAACCTTGTTTTGGTTTTTTATCATTTGTGTGTTCACTGGATTGGTGCTTTTAATTTTCTTCAAGAACTTTTCCTTTGCATTTACAACTTGGCTAACTGGCGTAAGAAACCTAGCTTTTAGCCTGTCTAAACTTTCAGCATAGTTTCTTTACTACTGCTGCTGCTGCTGCTAAGTTGCTTCAGTTGTGTCCAACTCTGTGCGACCCCATAGATGGCAGCCCACCAGGCTCCACCATCCCTGGGATTCTCCAGGCAAGAACACTGTCTGGCAGGCCATTTCCTTCTCCAATGCATGAAAGTGAAAAGTGAAAGGGAAGTCGCTCGGTCGTGCCCTACTCTTAGCGACCCCATGGACTGCAGCCTACCAGGCTTCTCCATCCATGGGATTTTCCAGGCAAGAGTACTGGAGTGGGGTGCCATTGCCTTCTCCAGTTTTCTCACTAAGGTTTATCATTTCTGGCTTTAAGTTTAAAAGGAGAGATGTATGACACTTTCTTTCTCTAAGTGACACGATTTTAGAGTTATTCATTGGCCTAATCTCTGCATTGTTGTGTCTTAGGGAGTAGGGAGGCCTGAGAAGATGGGGAGAGATAGGGGATCACCCAGATGTCGGAGCAGTAGAACACACACAACATTTATCACTTGTTTGCCTTCTGATGTGGGTGTGGTTAGCGGTGCCTTGGAAGTAACGACAAGAGTAAAGAAAGTCAAAGATCACTAATCTAGGTCATCACAACAAATATAATAATAATGAAAAGTTTGAAATACTGTGAAAGAAAGTGAAAGTGAAGTCACTCAGTTGTGTCCGACTCTTTGCGACCACATGGACTGTAGCCTACCAGGCTTCTCCGTCCATGGGATTTTCCAGGCAGGATTACTGGAGTGGGTTGCCATTTCCTTCTCCAGGAAATCTTCCCGCCTGGGTCTCCCGCATTGCAGGCAGACGCTTTACCCTCTGAGCCACCAGGGAAGCCTGTAAGAAGTACTAAAATACTAAACAGACACAA
This sequence comes from Bison bison bison, assembly GCF_000754665.1. Classification (NCBI taxonomy): domain Eukaryota; kingdom Metazoa; phylum Chordata; class Mammalia; order Artiodactyla; family Bovidae; genus Bison; species Bison bison. The sequence goes on from NW_011494607.1 coordinate 12,884,656, forward strand.
CAGAACAAATAATGCTTTTGGGAAAAAAAGCCACCAATAGACTTGCTTGATAAAGGGTTGTCATAAACTTTTAATTTGTTAAAAAAAAAAAAAAAGCAATACATTCAAGACATGATAAAGCAAAGAACAATAAAAAGAGGTATGGCTGTATTGGAAGATGTATTAAGCTACAATTCTATATCCAGTTCAAAGATCTCTCAAAAAGGAAAATAGATTAAACCTTTTTTTGAAGACAGAGAATTCTTTAGAAGACCTGCATTACACGGAATGTTCTTCATTTCAAAAAAATATATGCCAGAAGAGATTTATCTCTTTGCAAAGAAATGAAACACTCCAGAAATAGTAAAATAGAAGGTACATATATGTACCACTATGTGTCACTATGCACCACTCTAGAGCTTTTTGTCTTTATCTCTCTCTTCTAGAATATCAAGTTACATGATGGAAGGAGGAGCCCCTGGATAAAATTTCCTTCTTTTCTTCCAAATCTATATCAAAAAAAACAAATCTAGAGCTGCCCTATGTTCTTTTATTTGGGATTCTTTTAAGAACGTAGCTCCAGGTGGAGCAATCAGCCACATTTGATACAATGGTAATCAGTTTGATATTAATAATACATCTTGACATGTATACACTGCTGTATCTAAAATGGATAGTCAATAAGGACCTACTGTATAGCACAGGGAACTGCTCAACATTATGCAACAACCTAAAGGGAAAAGAATTTGAAAAAGAATAGATACACATATATGTATAACTAAATCACTTTGCTGTACACCTGAAACTAACATTCTTAATCATCTATGCATTCATTTGTGCTAAGTCGCTTCTGTCATGTCTGACTCTGCAACGTTAAAGACTGTAGCCCTCCTGGCTCCTCTGTCCACAGGATTCTCCATGGAAGAGTACTTGAGTGGGTGGCCATGCCCGCCTCCAGGGCATCTTCCTGATCCAGAGATTGAACCTGTGTCTCTTATGTCTCCTGCATTGGCAGGCAGGTTATTTACCACTGGTACCACCTATACTCTAATTTGTAAAATAAAAGGTTTCTTAAAAAGGCATTTTTTTCCTTTCTCACTCTAGTCTCCCTTTCACCATTTACAAAAACTAAGGCTATGCTTCTTAACTGAGTAATAGTGCATATTTTTATCTGGAGAAGGAAATGGCAACCCACTCCAGTATTCTTACCTAGAGAATCCCGTGGACAGGGGAGCCTGGTGGGCTGCTGTCCATAGGGTCGCACAGAGTTGGCTACGACTGAAACGACTTAGCATGCATGCATACATTGGAGAAGGAAATGGCAACCCACTCCAGTATTCTTGCCTGGAGAATCCCAGGGACAGAGGAGCCTGGTGGGCTGCCGTCTATGGGGTTGCACAGAGTCAGACACGACTGAAGCGACTTAGCTACTGCCACATATTTTTATCAGCCTCTGCTTTTGATGGAATTTGAGACAGATATGGGATTTGTTAACTCACCTGCTTGGCGAGTGATACATAGCTGTTCAAGGATCTAGGTTTTTCCCCTAGGTTTCTGCTCCACCATCATCAGGTGAGCTTTTCTCTTGTTTGCAAGATGCTATAGATTCCATTTGCATGATAACATCTCAGGTCAAAAAAAAAAAAGTTTTTTTTCCAGAGTGGAAAACCTGTGCCAAATGACATCCAGCAGAGTTGACCCCTTGTAATGGTGGTCAGAGTCATGCTGCCTGCTAGGCCTAAAATACTCACTGGCAAAGGGAATGAGACCACTGTGAGCCAAGGAGCCAAATCATGACTTATTCTTGGGCCTGAAGACAGTGACTACCTCCTATGAAAAATATGAAGGATGTGGTATGGAATCTAACAAAATCAGCTTGGTTAGGAAAGTAGAATATGTCTTCTATAGTCAGTAATTATTCAGCTAACTTCCTCTCTGTTCAACTTTTTGACCAGATTCTCCTGTTGAAAGTTGACAAAGAATCAAGCATAGAGAAGACAAGCAAATATTTCTCAGGTTAGAGAGACTGACTGAACACACAACACAAAAGCCAACCAGGCCCTAAGTAAGCATTCAAGCCATTGGGGGTTTGCAGTGTGTACTGGGGAGAAGCAAGTGTCTCTGGCAATAATAATGTGTCATAAAAATGAACACTGAGTAAATCTTAAAATGAAGATTCATAATCTATTTTGTAAATAAGGATGGTGATCAAACTGAGACAGAGAAGAGTGGAGCATAAATAGTGTGAAAGGCAAATAATAGGATAAGCTAAAGGTGCACAATAAAACAAGAGGAATTCAGACCAAGTCAGAACAATTTTATGTAGTTTTTAACCACTTTCTCAGGAGTAGAAGTGGACATTAGCATTATGTGGAAACTTAGGAGTTGAATCTAATAACTCCCAGGTTAGCTCTATATTCAATATAATCCTACTCAGTAGGAGGTTTAGGCATTTTTCCTCCCCCCCTTTTCTCTTTCTTTGCAACCCCTCCCTCCCGTTCTCTATCATCCCAACCTCACATTCTCTGCATTAATCTGGACTACATCTGGTAGATATTGAATTGAGGGGATATTACCTTATAATTTTATTAAAAGCAGTCACAGTCTTGCAAAATGTTGTGTTAACAAGGAATACATTCTATTTTTGTGTTTACACATTACAACTGCACGTTGCCCTTACATCACATCCCACTATAATTGCAGAGTGTGCCATAAATCGGGTTTGTGGGTCTACACACATTGCTACATTCCGTAGGCATGTCATTCAGAACTATTTATGATTTAGTTATTCTGCTGCCAAGACTTACATTTTTTCTCTTCCATTGACCAAAATTTCTCACTTTTTAATTTTCATTAAACTTCTAGTCATATGTATTGTTCACTTATCTTTCTTACTCCAGTTGTTTTTAAATTTGACAGGCTAAAAACCCATTACAGAATTGAAGTTAATACCTCAGAAAAGGGCATGACTTTAGAATTCATACTTTTATTACAGTAATATCTCATGCTTTAATGCATCTAAGTATACAAGCAGCTTATTTTTAAATAGAAATAAGTTTTGAAAGGGTGCAATAACCAAGGCTTTGAAATCCTCCCAATATTAAATGGCAAAACGTAATTAATATCTTACTTCCTCCAAAAGCTTTTATGCAATGCTTTGCTGTTATTTATTTTCTTTATAAAACTATATACTTTGGATATTTAATTATACAGTTTCAATAGATTTTATTCAAATGAGTCACTTTCCAGTTGTCTAGATCGCTACATTATGATTCTCAGATGAATCATTCTCAGATGACTTAAAAAGGAAATTTATATTAAGAACCCCAGAATTATTTTTAGTCATTGTTAAAAATAGATAATTCTATCTCTATCTGTTACATTTTTCTTAATAATCTTATTCTATATAATCAATAATTAATATATCTCTTCCTACCATTAAAATGTACACCTAGAAGAGTGTCTGACACATGAGGCTTTCAGCCTCAATTTTTAAAGAATGAATAGATGGATGAATAAATAACAAAGACAGGTAAATGTACCTACTATCTATTAAGTGTTGTGTACTGTAACTAAAATATATATAGTAAAACTTCATTTTTTGAAAAAAAGTCTTTACAATGGCCAACAGACACATGAAAGAGTGCTCAATATTGCTAATTATTAGAAAAATGCAAACTAAAACTACAAGAAGGTACTTCTCATAACTGTCAGAATGGCCTTCATCAAAAAGTCTACAAATAATATATGGAAAAAAGAAACTTCCTGTAAATTGATGGGAATGTAAATTGGCATAGCCACTGTGGAAAGCAGTATGGAAATTACTTAAAAATTAAAAACAGAGTTACCATACAATCTGGCAATCTCACTCCTGGCACATATCCATAGAAAACTAATTTGAAAAGATACACATGCCTCAATGCTCGGAGCAGCACTATTTACAATAGTCAAGACATAAAAGCAATCTAAGCATCTGTCAGGCAGATAAATGGAAAAAGATGTGATGTGTATACACACACACAATGGAATATTACTCAGCCTTATAAAAGATTGAAATAATGACGTTTGCAGCAACATAGATGGACCTAAAGATTATTCTATTAAGTGAAAAAATATAGACAAAGACAAATATATGATATCACTTATATGCATAATCTAAAAATATAATAAAAATGAATTTATTTACAAAATAGCAATAGACTCACAGATACACGAAACAAACTTATTTATGGTCACCAAAAGGGAAAGCCAGGGAGGGATAAATTACAAGTATGAGGTTAACAGATATAATACTACTATATATAAAATAGGCAAACAAGGATTTATTTGATAGAGCAGACTGCTATATACAATATTTTGACATACCCTAGAACGGTAAATAATCTGAAACATATATATACACACACACACACACACGCATGTAAAACTGAATTGGTTTGCTGTGTACTTGAACCTAACAGTATACTACAAATCAACTATACTTCAATTAAAACAAAGCAAAGCAAGTCCTCCTTCCCCGTGAGGCTAAGGACAGCTTGTATAATTAGATAGCAAAGTAAGGTATTTTCTTCTTTTCATTCACTCCTCCTGATTTTGTGTTGTGAGATGAAGCTTCAAGTGCCCATGATTTCTTCCTCTCTGAACTTATATGCAGAGTACATCATGATAAATGCCGGGCTGGAGGAAGCACAAGCTGGAATCAAGATTGCCAGGAGAAATATCAATAACCTCAGATATGCAGATGACACCACCCTATGGCAGAAAGTGAAGAACTAAAGAGCCTCTTGATGAAAGTGGAAGAGGAAAGTGAAAAAGTTGGCTTAAAGCTCAACATTCAGAAAACTAAGATCATGGCATCCAGTCCTATCACTTCATGGCAAATAGGTGGGGAAACAGTGGAAACAGTGGCTGACTTTATTTTTTCGGGCTCTAAAATCACTGCAGATGGTGATTGCAGCCATGAAATTAAAAGACATTTACTCCTTCGAAGGAAAGTTATGACCAACCTACACAGCATATTGAAAAGCAGAGACATTACTTTGCCAACAAAGGTCCGTCTAGTCAAGGCTATGGTTTTTCCAGTAGTCATGTATGGATGTGAGAGTTGGACTATAAAGAAAGCTTAGTGCAGAAGAACTGATGCTTTTGAACTGTGGTGTTGGAGAAGACTCTTGAGAGTCCCTTGGACTGCAAGGAGACCCAACCAGTCCATGCTAAAGGAGATCAGTCCTGGGTGTTCATTGAAAGGACTGATGTTGAAGCTGAAACTCCAATACTTTGACCACCTGATGTGAAGAACTGACTCGTTTGAAAAGACCCTGATGCTGGGAGGGATTGAAGGCAGAATGAGAAGGGGACGACAGAGGATGAGATGGTTAGATAGCATCACCGACTCAATGGACATGGGTTTCGGTGAACTCTGGGAGTTGGTGATGGACAGGGAGGCCTGGTGTGCTGTGGTTTATGGGTTCACAACGAGTTGGACACGACTGAGCAACGAACTGAATTATATCCATTTTGCTTCTTTTCTATTTTTTTCATGTAGTCACATCATAGTTTCCTTTGATATCTCACCTCTGTTCTATGATGGTTAGATTGTTTAGACTGAAGCAAATCTAGAATGTTAATATGTACTTGGAGATGATGGACAAGATGGATAGAATCTGGGTAAGTAGACTCAACTTCTATACTAATTCACCTCATGACTATTCTTCAGTTTTGTTTTTTTTTTTAAACATTACACTTTTGTTTCTTGAAGACAAAGAATTGGCTTAATAGTGAATGGTTAATACAGTTTACTGGAAAAAATATCTCTTTGGTAGAATTTGGTATGAATATCCTGCTGCCAAATGGAGAGTCCTTTTCATTTCAAAGTTTTGGGGTAGGTTCATCACTTGTATAATTACTGTTAATAAATATTTTCCATCTATAATAGATATCCTCAATTATGATAAAATTATTCTACAATAAAAATTTAGCTAAATATAAAATAATATTAAAGTAAATGTTATAAATGTAATTTTTAATTTAGATACAATTTTTTAATAAATAGTCAATTTACAAGGGAGGTTTATAGCTTATCTTGAAGAGTCAGTAATATATTTATTGAATTTGTATCAATATTGTATCAAATTATCAACCTGCCTTGGGAGTTATCATAAAGGTACATATTTACATATGAGTAAAAAGATATTGGCACATATTCGTACACAGCTAGGCTTCTTTATTGTCAAACTTACTGAAATTAAGATAAAAGAAAAAAAGAGTTCTTTTAGTTCAGAAAGTTCAAATCCATCTGGTGGCAAAGAGAAGTGAATTAGCAATCAGTGAATTAAGAGAAAGAGACTCTATATTCCAGTGTGCTGAGCCAAGGCAAAATGTTATTATTTCTTTAAAGTAAAGGATGAATAACTTATTTCATTAAAAATGATGGCACAGTAAGTTTAGAATCTCTATTTGCATATTACTTCTGCATCTATGAATTAACATTTGATGTACTCCCTTTAGTCAATTTGTGCACATGCACAGATTTTCATTAGATCTACAGCAAGCTGCTGCCTGAGATGAAAAAGTCAAGGATCTAACCTTCTCAAACGGTTTAGAAGGCATCTTTAAGATGAATAAAATGTTATTTCATTCCCCAGGATTTAAGAATTAAAGATGAATAAAGAGAAGATTAAAAAAGTAAAAAGTACATACTTGCAGTCAGATTTTTTAGTGGTGAGCTTACTCACCACAGCTAAATACTGCTCCAGAGTGGAACATACAAAACTTGGCAAGTCACTGAAAGTCAATCAACTTTAAATATGAATACATTCAGGAAGCAGTGGTGACCTTCTAAAATGACTTGTTTGAAAACAAAAAGTAATACAAAGGGAGTGCTACCACTGCCAAGAGTAAACACTGTTTTAAAAATACTGCTTCGGTGGAAAACCAGTGATTTTCATAAGGCCAGAGTTTATCCCTTGCTTGAAAAGTCCAGCTATTTCTTATGGAAAATGACCTTTCCCGCCCAGGGAGCCCCAGGTAGAAACTGGGCTGAGTGCTCCCAGAGTCTGCTGAGGGGGCTGTCCACACACTGACTCCCTTCTTACCTAAAATAGGCTGCTTCTAGCTTACTTCTTTTTGAAAATTTATTTTTAATTGAAGGATAATTGCTTTACACTATTGATTTCATTTCTGCCAAACATCAACATGAATTAGCCATCAGTGTACATATGACCCCTCCCTCTTGAAACTCCCTCCCACCTCCCACCCATTCCTACCCATCTAGGTTGTTATGGAGCCTCCATTTGAGTTCCCTGAGTCATACAGCAAATTTCCACTGGCTCTCTATTTTACATATGATAGTATATATACTTCCATGATACTCTCTCCCTTTATCTCACGCTCTCCTTCCTCCCCACTGTCCATGTCCGTAAGTCTGTTCTCCATGTCTGCATCTTCATTGCTGCCTGCAAATAGGTTCATCAGTACTATCTTTCTAGATTCCATATATATGAATTAATACATATTCGTTTTTCTCTTTTTGACTTAGTCGGTATAATAGGTTCTAGATTCAACCACCTCATTAGAACTGACTCAAATGTGTTCCTTTTATTGGCTCTATGTGTACTGGGCAGGAAAGATTAAAATAGCTAGTCTTCTAGATTAAAAAATTTAAAATCTACAGTTGATACTGATGAGTTCCAGCTTCTCTCAAGGAAATCTTACTTCAGGAAGTTTCTTTTAGTTCTTTGCCAGCAAAGGGTGGAAGTCAGAATTCAGAGTTCCAGTTGAAATAGCACAGTTCCAAAGTTCAGTAGTTTAGTTTTTCTAATAGTTTACTGGACAACTGCTTAACATAGTAAAGACACTGCCCTAAAAGGTGACTAAAAATGCTTTTGGTTTGACCATGGCTAAATTCATTAAAATACACACACACACACATACTCAAAATCTCCAGTCTTTATATTTTCATTTGTTACCTAGAAACTTGTCTAATTTCCTATCATTTATGAATCTCTACAAGGAAATAAATGCATCACAAAAGGGCTCAAGTCATTTAGACAGACTGAGGCAGGATAACCCTAGGGATAAGAGTGAAGAGTAACATTGCACCAAACTTAGGGGATGCAGGAAGAGAGAAGAGAATGACCAGGGACAAACAGACTCCTCAAAATGACCATCTCTTCCTTTTAAGAGTGGGAGGAGGCATCTAGCAGAAAGTAGATCTGGAAGCAGCAAAATTTGGGTTCTTTCTCTGAACTGATTCACCCAGGAATATTGAGCTAGCTTGCAAATTTAAGGAAAGACCAGAATGTGTCTCAATTAAAAACAAAAAATGAACGTAATGAAATGTGGCAGGCATATAATGTGTATATGGATGGGGTTGGGGTGGGTGGATTAGGATTAGAGTAGGTAGATTTTACATTTTCATGAAGAATCAAAATGACTGAGGCAACCAGGAATCACAAGTACAAACATCTTGAAATTGCAACTAAGCCTAATTACTTTTTTAAGTTTGAGCTGTTGCAAGTAAGAGTTCCACTTAATATAATTAGATTTTGTAGCTGTTTGAATTTGTTGAAGCACGTTTCTTATCTCTTTTTATTACCCCTTTTAAGGTGGCAGGGGGCACAATAGGATTATGCAGGCTTTGGAGAGGATCTGGGAAAAACACAACAGAGCTAAAGTCCTTTCATCTTCATCTTAGTAAATCTCTAGACTGGACAGGACCAAGAAGGACGGCAGCTTTTCTTGCTTGTGAAGAAGTCCTAGTGAACTAATCTGCCATACAAGGCATAAAAAGGCAGGAGCAAAACCTGGTTCTCACTTCAACCTCACGCTGTTGGAGGCCGTTGAAAGAAATTAATCTTAGCAGATTTAGGACTGAGGGCTTTATGTCCATATGGATTGGCAGTTGGTGAGACCTCACTATTAACGGTGCACAATTAATAAATAATATGTCTCTGTTTGCTTCGGTAGCTGTTCAAGCATTAAAAAGCTTATAAAAAGATTGCTTAGACAAAAACCCCACATATGGGCGAGGTCTTGATCTATGCTGGATGTCTTCCATTCAGGAATCCCATTTGCATTTTGCATGGTACATTGCCCTCCAAACACCAATTTGTTATTCATTTTACCAAGATGGACCACATGAGTTAGGGACACAACAAAAATTCTAATACATAAATCAATAAATAGCATTCAAAGCAAAAAAAGGCTAAGGATATACTACAATGGAATAATGCTACTGTTGCAGCATGCAGACAGGTTGCAATCTCTACAGCCACCACTTACAGGGTGAAACTGTCTTCTCAGAGCATTTACATTCTCCTGCTTGACAAATGAGTCTAAGACACCATTTCAATTCTGATTTCAGCAGATTAAATTTCAAAATTAAAACAAATTTAATTGTAAATGTCCCTTTCATTGCACCTATGTCTAGTAGACCTTACCAATAGGCTCTGTGATCCTAAATGATTTTTGACCTGATTTAAACCCTGAGATTAAAAAAAAAAAAAAAAGAGTCAGCAACTAATGAAGGCTCGTGCTAGAATATCTCATGCAGCATAATGCTTAACCATATCCGAGGACTGCTCTGTGTTTGCAAAATCTTAGTTCAAATTTTATCAACTTTAATTCATATTTTTATTATATATTGATTGCAACTGAGTATTGAAATGATGTTTAAAGAATAATCTGATCCTTATACTAAAAGTAACTTTGTAAATGAACTGAAAATAAAAAGAAAATGAAATCACCTAAACTCTATGTCTCCAAAGACAGGTTCATATGGACATATGCTGACATTGTAGATTATGTGTTATAAAGGTATCTTCACTTTCCCTATCTTTCTATAGTTCTTCCAGGTGAGGGTAGGTACATGTCTGAGTTTCCTTTCCAATTTTTTTTTTTTCAATTTAAGGGAACTTTTTCTTTTCCAAATAAAACTTTCCAAGAAAGCCTGTATGGCATTGCTGTTACATGAGTGACAATTGCAAATATTGAAAATAATTCAGTTTCCTTTGAAATTGGTCACAGTTTTTCTACCTGAAACTCTGTTTAACAGAGACATTATAGTGAATCTGCAGATAAATCACTTAGGTTATATTGGATGTACTAAATAAAGTCCCCATATTCTTTCATGCTCTATTGAATTATTCTATAATACACACAGTTAAGGCAAGCATACTATTAAAAGTATTACATCACATTTCCTTTCAAAATTAGTATAATAATTTCATTATTTTGATTGATGTATTAAATTTATTCATCGCCAAAAAGTCTGGCAAGTGAACAAACACATCCATTAAAGGGGGGAAAACAATCAACCTATGACTTCTTTTTCTGGAATAACCCTTCTTAGGCCTTCAGCAAGCAATTACTGAAATAGTTGCTATATTCCCTTGGAAATTACATGGCTGTATGCAAACAAGACTTCATCTAGAAGTTTTAAATGCAGATTTCTAGAATAATTTTTCTTCAACTGAGATTGGGAAAAATTACATTTTATATTATAATGTAGATTTAATGTAACCATGGTAAGATAGGAATCTTGTCTGTCACTGATTTACTACTTAACTGTAGGAAAACACTTTAAAACAATGCCCCCAGCACTGTTATAATCCCTTCTTTATTGTCAGGGTGGCAGAATGTTACATCAGGTAGCCACTAACCTTAAAAGTGATTTATGACTTAAAAACCCAACTAAAGATTTAGTTTAGCTTTATCATTTTCAAAACTACATGAAAAGATCTTTTAAATTATATCCTTTTTTTTTTGGTCTTGCAATATGACCCACAACAGAGCAGTTAGCTCATAAAAAGCACATATATTAGGAGAATGTTCTAAATTTTCACATTTTGTTTATATTTTATGACTTTTACTTAGGTTAACATGTGGTACATTTTTACAAAGCCTGATTGTTCACATATTTAATTTCCATGCCCATAAAGCCATATATTTTTAATACAATCCAACCAGCAGGAAATGATCAGACTCTACTAAATATTTTAATATTAGCCTGAAGTTGTGAAGTGAAATATAAAAGAGAAAGTGGTTTTAGAGCCTGTGACATTTCACACTATTCCATCAGTAATAAAGATATATAAATCAACTGTTCTAGAATGTAATTTGGGAATTTTAGAATCCTAATTCCAATGCTATAAAATAATTAATGAAATATGATATTTAAAGTCAATAAAGAGCATAACACAGAGTATATATTTTGCTATTAACCCCTTTTCCATTTTAATACAAGAAACTTGCATTTTAAAAGACAAGACAGTTATGTTACACAACCACACATTCTGCTGCTTTGTAAATTGGAATCTTGTGTTGTTCTTATACTCAGTTTGTGAGACCGCAGATCAATTAGTCTTATCCTAAATTGTAAGCACTTTTAACAAATCACTTTCTTTTTTTAAAAAATAGCATTCTTTTAATCCTTTTTTCTGCCAGTTGTAAATGATTATTTTTAAGTTTAGTTCTGTATATACCCCAATTATACATTAAGTGAAGGGTTGAGTCAACCCTTGTGTGGTGTATATATATGTATATGTGTGTGTGTGTGTGTGTGTGTGTATAAAATGAAGGAGAATCATCTAAGTGGACTCTTCAAATTCTCCCTTCTCAGATAAGGCCATTAAAAAAGATGTTAGTAGACATTTTGTGTACAGTTGACAGAGAGAATGTTTTGTTAATATATTTACATTGGAGAAGAGTCACATAGCCTAAAGTAATTATGTGGAATTGGCTTATGCGTGCATGCTAAGTCGCTTCAGTAGTGTCCTACTCTGCAATGCTATGGACTGTAGCCCACCAGGCTCCTCTGTCCATGGAGATTCTTCAGGCAAGAATACTGGAGTGGGTTGCCATGCACTCCTCCAGGGGATCGTCCTGATCCAGGGATTGAACCTGCATCTCTTATGTCTCCTGCGTTGGCAGGCAGTGTTCCTTACCACTAGCACCACCTGGGAAGCCCCAGAATTGGTTTGTACCATAAAAAAACTGAACTGGAAAAACATACTATTTGTAAAAAGTAGACTAAACAATATTTGAAACACAATGTTTTAAAGCATTAGAGTCAACTTTTTAAGTGATGCCAGAGAAATAAGACATTTCTGTGAGGCTCAGTTCTTTTCCATGGGTAGAATCTGTGTGGAATGGATAAGGAGATCAGAGACATGGAACCTGGCAGAGGACAGAATGTGTACCAGAATGTGGAGAGAGGAGTATCTGATAATTGCTCCTCTGCTTTCTAAAAGTCTTCGATGTCTTTCTAATTCCCTAGATATGAGATATTTAACTGTCAACATTCTGCTTTAAACTACTTCTCTAACCACCCACCACTTCTCAAATATAACCTACACTCACGCCTTAATTGGGCTTTCCTGATAGCTCACTTGGTAAAGAATTTGCCTGCAATGCAGGAAACGCCAGTATGATCCCTGGAACAGGAAGAGCCCCTGGAGAAGGGATAGGCTACCCATTCCAGTATTCTTGGGCTTCCCTTGTGGCTCAGATTGTAAAGAATCTGCCTGCAATGCAAGAGACCCTGCATTCGAACCCTAGGTTGGGAAGATCTCCTGGAGAAGGGAAAGGCTATCCACCCCAGTATTCTAGCCCGGAGAATTTCATAGACTGTATAGTCCATGGGGTCGCAGAGTCAGACACGACTGAGCGACTTTCACTTTCATGCCTTGCTTAAGCACTGAAAGATCCCTGAGCACTATCTGCCTCCCCTTGTACATAATTTACCCCTTGTCTGAAGTGCCCTTTACTTCCTAGGCTATCAAGAGAATGAACGTTTCACCTTTGAGAGTCAGTTACCATGTCACTGGTTTGGGGAAATCTTCTGATATACTTTAGATATTTATCCTTTGTGTCATCATTAAGACGAGTGATAGATTTTTTATTATATTGATCAAGATGTATTGCAAATATTTTAACATTTTCATCTCACCCACTAGGCCTTAAACTTCTTACCAGAAAGGAAATTAACTTGCTTTTCCTTTACTTCTGGCTCCTAACATAATGTGTGATATGCAATAGAGATGTAACTTAGTCTTGTTGCATAAATGGAAGGATATATGCTCAGATAGTAAAGAATCTGCGTGAAATGCAGGAGATCTGGGTTTGATCCCTGCATCTGGAAGATCTCCTGGCAAAGGAGATCCAATATTCTTCCACTCCAGTGTTCTTACCTGGGGAATTCCATGGACAAAGGAACCTGGAAGGCTACAGTCCATGGGGTTACAAAAAGTCACACTCAACTGAATGACAAACACTTTTACACTATATGGTTAGATACTACTGGTTAGCAACATCACCAAATAAGCATTAAAAAAAAACAAAAAACAAAACAGAGTTTGGCATTTGTAAATAGAACAGTATGTTTCAGTACTCTGTTTTCCACTGATTAAGACACTCACTGGGGATACAATGAAAGAAATACTAGAGATGATACAAGATAAAAGGAATTAAAATAAACAGGTATGGTAATGTATGCAATTGGACCCATTTGCTTATTTTTTTTTAAGAGCACAGTAGAGGATATATTATTTTTTCAAATGATTTAGTCAATGTTGATTGCTTTTTTTCTCTGCATATCACTGTTTTTTTGACTGGATCACTTGAGTTCCCTTATTGTAAAGTTTATCTATTCTGAGCTTTCTATCTACTCATTCAAGGACAGGTATCTAAAGTTCATGAGAGGAATGACCCTAAAGATTGCAGGAAAACAAAGTTGCTATAGTAGCTAATTCTATAAAGCTGTGAGGCTCTCAATCAACCAATACATACATACAAAACTTAGTTTTAATAACAGTTAAAAATTAGTGAGCTCTCATTTTATGTCAGACATTGACTTCACATGTCAGACATATACTTCACATGTATTCTCTTTAATTTCAAGAATTTATGAAGCAAGTACTATTTTAAGCCCATTTTATAGATGAGAAAGCAAAAGCACAGGCAGTTCACATTGCTAATCAGCAAGAATTTGAGAAAACTAAGCCTTTCCATGTTAATAGTGGTTAAGAGCAAACATAATATGCTAGATGTACTTTCATGATTTCTGCTTTACTAATGACAGTCCTTCATCTTAGAATCCCCATATCCTGTGAAACCTCAGTAAACTTTCCATGCTTTATTCAAGAATTACTTTTCCCCCCCTCCTTGTTGCCAAAGGACTTTGCTTGCCCTTCTAATGTAACACTTATTTCATTCATATTTGTGTCATGGGCATATAAAGTGAAGTGAAGTCGCTCAGTTGTGTCCGACTCTTTGCGACCCCATGGACAGTAGCCTGCACCAGGCTCCTCCGTCCATGGGATTCTCTAGGCAAGAGTACTAGAGTGGGTTGCCATTTCCTTCTCCGTATGGGCATATATGTGTGCATATTACTTTTCCTGTGCTAAATTGTAAGCTTCTTGAGGTCAGTTGTGTAAAAATATCTCTGCTTCATTATTGTAGTGCAATAGGCATGCAATGAATTTATTTGAAATAATTTATTCCTCAAATTTAATATAGGGCTCTATATAGTTTCCAACTTGGCTTCTGATACTGAATATCTTAACCTTGTCTTCATAAGGGAAGTGGATAGGATACCTGCTATTTGTAACTGAAGCATGTTTCAGCTAACTAGTGCATTCATTTCTTTCTCATTCTCATGTCGTCTTTCACTAATCACTGTTTTTTTTTTTTTTTTTTTTGTAAAGCGATACAATTTGATAGTGTTTAGCTGGCATTCTGATTTCTTTAGCTGGAAGTTGGAGGGGCAGCTTTTAGAATTTTTAAAGGTGGTTCTTGCGAAACTTTATATGCAATTCTAGGAGACTTTAGGGCCATCAAAGACTATTTCTAAGGGCAATAAGATTCTTCACGTTTTAATGGGTTTCTGTAAGAGTCAGAGGGTTTACATTTACTGCTAGGCATTTGACATGCTTACTGGCATAATTCCATCCATTGCATCAAGGTACAAAAGAAAGCTCTCTTTATGTGCCTTAGCTGAGTCATTTGAGAAATCTGCTCTCCATCCCTTAATGGTGAGATGTGCCATCAAATTCAGTCCTTCCATCTTCACTGTGCCTAAGCTAAACACTGTGTCAAGCAGAACAACAACAAAAATCAAACAAACAAAAGAAGAAACAAATTATCTGGAGAAACAAGGGCTAATGAGAGTCATTAAAAAATAAAATTTTGTTATCTTGGAATCAATTTAGAAACACTGGGCTCTTTATAATGTTCCCTTAAAGTTTTTTATACCACCAATACAAAGCCCAGTGTGTGTAACACGATGTCCAACTAGCACATAGTTTGCCACCAAATCTAGGCTTCAATTGAAATATAATATTACAAACTATCAGGTATAAAATAAACTACAAGGATATATTGTACAACATGAGGAATATAGCCAGTATTTTATAATAACTATAAAAGGAGTATAGCCTTTAAAAAATTGTAAATTACTGTAACTTATGTAATATTGTACAGCAGCTATACTTCAATAAAAAACAAAATGAAAAAAAGTAAAATGATCCAAAAAAGCTACCTCCACAGATAATGGGCATCCTGTTTTCTCACACAGTCTGATTGAGGACTCTGTTGAATTGAAATATAAGAAACTCAGAAGATCCATGTAAATATAGTAATCATGTCTATAATAGCAGAATGCAAGTTTGCCATGAAAGGTTTATGCCAAATACATTATGACTTCAAATCTACTATATCAAAGAATTGCTCCTAACTTGAATTATCTGATCCACCCTGAGTTAGTGTCAAACTCTACCTGTTTAAGGACCCAGTCTCACAAGACTACATTCCCCAAGGTATCTACTTCTGACTTGGCTATGAAGTCAGGCTTCCCACAAGCCCTCCTGAATATTCAGTGATCTGACAGAGCTCACAGAACTCAGGTAAACATTTTAATTATGCTTATGAATTTATTATAAAGGATGCTATAAGGATACAGATGAAGAGCCCAATGAAGAGGTACATAAAGTGAGGTCTGAAAAGGTCCTGAGAAGAGGAGTTTCTTTCCCTTTGGTGTTCAAGTGTGCTACCCTCCCAGCACACACATGCATATGTTCACCAACCTGGAAGTTCTACTAATTCCTTCATTTTTATTTAGGTTCCATTGTATAGGTATGACACCACACTTATGGCAGAAAGCAAAAAAGAACTAAAGAGCCTCTTGATGAAAGTGAAATAGGAGAGTTAAAAGCTGGCTTGAAACTCAACATTTAAAAAACTAAGATCATGGCATCCGGTCCCATCACTTCATGGCAAATAAATGGAGAAACAATGGAACAGTGACAGACTTTATTTTGGGGGGCTCCAACATCACTGCAGATATTGACTGGAGCCATGAAATTAAAAGATGCTTGCTCATTGAAAGAAAAGTTATGACCAACCTAGACAGGATATTAAAAAGGAGAGACATTACTTTACCAACAAAAGTCTATCTAGTCAAAGCTATGATTTTTCCAGTAGTCATGTGTGGATGTGAGTGGGGCAATAAAGAAAGCTGAGCACTGAAGAATTATTGCTTTTGAATTGTGGTGTTGGAGAAAACTCTTGAGAGACCCTTGGACTGCAAGGAGATTCAGCCAGTCCATCCTAAATGAAATCAGTCCTGAATAAACATTGCAAGGACTGATGCTGAAGCTGAAACTCCAATACTTTGGCCACCTGATGTGAAGAACTGACTCATTTGAAAAGACTCTGATGCTGGGAGAGATTGAAGGTGATAGGAGAAGGGGACAACAGAGGATGAGATGGTTGGATGGCATCACTGACTCAATGGACATGAATGAGTTTGAATAAGCTCCGGGAGTTGGTGATGGATAGGGAGGCCTGGCATGCTGCAGTCCAAGGTGTCACAAAGAGTTGGATAGGACTGAGCACCTGAATTGACTGACCAGTGAATATTTTCTAAATATTTTTCCCATAAACATTCTTTTATAGTTTTACAAACATCTGTTTTATACACCTGGCTGATATTTTTATAATGTTAATATCTTTGTTTATACTTACTATTTATTCTGTTATTTTAAAAGTTTCAAAGGAAATATAAAAAAGTGGGACTCAGTTAATATTTACTGAGCTTTAAGTTTGGTTGTATTTTATTAAATTTAAAAATACATTTGAAAATGTTTAAAATAAGGTTATAAGAAATAAAAAATGGTGATTTTAACACTTTTTATATTATAAATGGGACTATTATACACTAATATAATAAAGAGATTGAAAAAAAACTATTTGCTATCTTTGCTCTTTTCTATACATCTTGTTTTTTTAGTTAAATTCAGTTAAAAAAATAACTCTACAAAGTAAAATTTCTGTTTAACAACAGAATTATTTGTATGTTATCACTAAACAGTTTTCATTACTATCAAATACAAAGTATCTCAAGTAAAAAAAAATCATGACTGTATTTTTAAAAAGAATAAAATAATGAAATTAACATTTATTTGGGGCTTCTCTGGTGGTGTAGAAGAATCTGCCTTGCAGTGCAGGCGATACCAGTTTGATCCCTGGTCTGGGATGATCCCACAGGCCAAGGAACAACTAAGCCCATGAGCCACAACTACTGAACCTGTGCTCTAGGGCATGGGAACTACAATAATTGAGCCCATGTGCCACACTACTACAGAGAAGGCAATGGCACCCCACTCCAGTACTCTTGCCTGGAAAATCCCATGGATGGAGCAGTCTGGTGGGCTGCAGTCCATGGGGTCGCTAAGAGTCGGACACGACTAAGCGACTTCCCTTTCAATTTTCACTTTCATGCATTGGAGAAGGAAATGGCAACCCACTCCAGTATTCTTGCCTGGAGAATCCCAGGGACGGGGGAGCCTGGTGGGCTGCCGTCTATGGGGTCACACAGAGTCGGACACAACTGAAGTGACTTAGCAGCAGCAGCAGCAGCAGCCACACGACTAAAGGCTGTCCACCCTAGAGGCCTGTGCTCCAACATGAGAAGCCACCCCGATGAGAAGTCAGAGCACAGTGACTAGCCAGTAGCCTTGCTCACCACAACTAGAGAAAGCCTGCATACAGCAACAAAGACCCAGTGTAGCCAAAAGTAAAATAAAAATTTATTTGCTTCTTTTTGCTATATCTTTTTTATTTTCTATATTTGCTATATCTTTGCTTTATTTGCTATATCTTTTTCTTTCCCTAAATAAAAACAGGTACAATATAGATGAATAAAAATAGGAAAATTTAAATTTATTGATTGTTATTCCTTCTACTCGGAGAAGGCAATGGCAACCCACTCCAGTACTCTTGCTTGGAAAATCCCATGGATGGAGGAGCCTGTTAGCTGCAGTCCATGGGGTCGCTAAGAGTCGGACACGACTGAGTGACTTCACTTTCACTTTTCACTTTCATGCATTTGAGAAGGAAATGGCAGCTCACTCCAGTGTTCTTGCCTGGAGAATCCCAGGGACAGGGAAGCCTTGTGGGCTGCCATCTATGGGGTTGCATAGAGTTGGACATAACTGAAGTGACTTAGCATTCCTTCTACTCTCATTTTTTGCACAATTTTATTAATTTTTACATCATGCTATTTACATTTTTCAGTTTGAAATTCCACTGAGGACTTCTATTTCAGTAATGTAATGTTACAATCTAATAACTTCACAATTCAAAAAATTTATACTCAGAAAGTCCGAACATTGAATATGGAATTTCTTGAGTAAAATTTTAAAAAAAAATCCATACACTAAGGTTTAACAAATATATACCGCATACATACACACTTAGTAACTCAGTCATGTCTGACTCTTTGTAAACCTTTAGACTGTAGCCTGCCAGGCTCCTCTTGCCATGGAATTTTCCAGGTAAGAATACCAGAGTAGATTGCTTTTTCCTCCTCCGAGGATCTTCCCGATCCAGGGATTGAATCTGCATCTCCTGTATCTCCCGATTTCCCATAATTCTGAATATACTATCCTTCAGGATTTATGTCCCAATTTTTATAGAAACAACTGTGGATGTGCAATCTCATATATCTAATAGCTTATGACCACACAATACCTCTTCAGCAATACTCTAATGAGACTGGGATGATAAAAAGTGTTTGAGATGTTTCAGATTTAGGATCATAGTCAGTGGCTTTTCAAAGGATGAGTGGAGGAAGAGTAGAGAATAATAACTGGATCTCTGACTGGGCAGCTAAATAAAAAGTGATGTCTCTTTCTGATGGAAGGAATAAGAGAATACAGTCATCACACATTAGCCACAGGAAATTGGTTCCAGGACCTTCAGATCAAAATCTGTGGATGATCAAGTCCCATAGTCAGTCCTCTGTATCTATAAATTTTGTGTCTTCACGTTCAACCAACTATGTACTTGTAAACATAGTACAGGATCTATAACACTTTGAATCCAAGGATCCAGCCTATAAATATAGAAAGCCAACTGTATTTTATGAAGAAGATACTAAGTTCATCTTTAACATAACTCATCTGGTATTGATGGGACACCCAAATGGAAATATATAGTGGGATATAAAACAACTCGATTTGAGCTAAAATCACGCATTGCCCTTGTCAGTGGTTGTGCATGTGATAGTGAAGTCATGAAGAGTGAGATCATCCAGGGATAACGGGAGAAGAACAAGACAAAATTCTAGAGACTGTCAGCTGAAAAGAGCATCTCATAAATTTTGAGAAACTCTTGTAGTAGAAGGGCAGGGGTAGAAATGGTGATATTACACAGATAAGAGTGAAAATAACTTCAAGGAGGAGGAAGTGATCAAGATAGAGGAAGTGAATAAGCAGTGTTTGAAGCTGCAGAAAAGATATTTAATTTCAAAAGTCAGAACCGCAATGAATTTAACATCAAGGATGTTGCCACTGCCCATGATTAGAAAAGTTTTAGCTGGGGTTGAGAGAATAATGTTATCAGAGATGGGATTTAGAGTTTGAAAGTATAATAGTATAGAAAATATGCATAGACCATGCTTTCAGAAACATTGATATATTGATTGCAAAGTGAAAAAAATAGAGGACAAAGGGCTATGAAAAGCCTCTTGATGAAAGTGAAAGAGGAGAGTGAAAAAGTTGGCTTAAAGCTCAACATTCAGAAAACGAAGATCATGGCATCTGGTCCCATCACTTCATGGGAAATAGATGGGGAAACAGTGGAAACAGTGTCAGATTTTATTTTTGGGGGCCCCAAAATCACTGCAGATGGTGATTTCAGCCATGAAATTAAAAGACACTTACTCCTTGGAAGGAAAGTTCTGACCCACCTAGATAGCATATTGAAAAGCAGAGACATTACTTTGCCAACAAAGGTCCATCTAGTCAAGGCTATGGTTTTTCCTGTGGTCATGTTTGATGTAAGAGTTGGACTGTGAAGAAAGCTGATTGCCAAAGAATTGATGCTTTTGAACTGTGGTGTTGGAGAAGACTCTAGAGAGTCCCTTGGACTGCAAGGAGATCCATCCAGTCCATTCTGAAGGAGATCAGTCCTGGGTGTTCTTTGGAAGGACTGATGCTAAAGCTGAAACTCCAGTACTTTGGCCACCTCATGCGAAGAGTTGACTTATTGGAAGAGACTGTGATGCTGGGAGGGATTGGGGGGCAGGAAGAGAAGGGGACGACAGAGGATGAGATGGCTGGATGGCATCACCGACTCGATGGACGTGAGTCTGAGTGAACTCCAGGAGTTGGTGATGAACAGGGAAGCCTGGCGTGCTGCAATTCATGGGGTTGCAAAGAGTTGGACACAACTGAGCAACTGAACTGAATGTTGAGTAAAAGATTTTCCTTTGAGGAATAATTAGAGACACTTGGCAAAGTTAAATTTTGTGTGCGTGTGTGTGAATGACAGCAAGTGAAAGAGAGAAAGGAATAGACTAGACAATGGCTTAAATGTCTGTGAAAGTTTGCTCATAGACAAAAGGGGGAATGGGGTCCTTCTTTCCTTGGAGAAAGGTTAGAGATGGGATAGAGGAGGAATTAAAAGAAGCACAAGTTTTAGGATAGATAAGCTTTTCAGTAATATTTATTAAACAGCTATTGCTGTTAATTAAAGATGAGGATAAGGAGGAGAGGGAGGGGCAGGCATAGGAAGAGGTGTAGGGGTCTCTTCAACTAAGTAAAGCAAGAGCGGGGAAAGGAAGAGAGGGGAAACTTTTACTGAAGACTTCTAATTCGTGGACTGATTTTTAGACACCATGAACATCAAGCAACTGCAGAGTACAACTTAAGCTTAAACAGAACCTTGAAAATTTTCTTTCATTCTGTCTAAAAATTGCATTGTGCATGATGTTCATCATCAACTGCCAAAAAGATCCTTATGTCCAAGGAGAAAATGACTTCAACTGCCCCTCTCAAAATAGTCCCTTGAATTTCTACTTTTTTCATATATATTATTTCTCCACTCTGGCTTGTTTCAACTTTTTGGTGGTTGTTTCATTTCCCAAACTTTTACAGGCATAATTGAATTAACATGCTTAATGTCAAGGAAGACATTTAAAGTCAAATGCCTCTAAGGCATTGAATGCATCAGCTTAGTTCCTTGGCTTTCAATTTCCTCTTTATTTTTGGCCCCTGAGGGAACTTCCTTGATTTCTCAAAAGCTAAGCTATACATATAAAAAGCTGTTTGTTATATATTATCCTGAATTTCTTGGTGTTTTGAAGAAGTATGATATTAATGGTATCTGCCATATTAATATAGTTATAAATCTTAGTCTCTTGCTGCCAATTCTAATAGATTTTCCTTGTACCAGGTGTACTCGTGCACTCCATCATGTTCAACTCTTTACAACCCCATGGACTGTAGCCCACCAGGCTTCTCTGTCCATGGAATTCTCTAGCCAAGAATACTGGAGTGGGTTGCTATTTTCTCCTCCAGGGTATCTTCCCAACCCAGGGATGGAACTCATGTCTCCTGAGTCTCCTGCATTGCAGGCAGATTCTTTACCTCTGAGCCACCAGGGAAACTTGTATCCTGTGGATTCTCCTATCTCCAAACTATTCCTGAATTTTAATTTTAACATGGAGACCTCCCTGTCAATAAGAAATTCTGGAAGGGGAAGGAGGGACTACTACTCTGAAAGTGTCAATATGATATCTACATCTGTGGCTTTCTGATGAAGGCTTGCTTTCCCTATGCCATGCTTTACAGCTGTGGGCAACATTTGTGGGATGCACAGCTCCACTTATTTGAACAACTTGGTGATATTGGGTCTCCCTGATCTTGGACTCCAGTCTTGGCAGTCTCTCAGATTCCCTTTCCCAAGGTTACAATGTTCTACCCTATTGGGTAGAGGCAGGGTTTGGCTGGGTTAAATCCTTTATCCTGGAAATAAGTTTTCTTCTTGGAGTCTGAGTTGACATTCAAAATTCCCCTTGAGCAGTACTATGACATTTTCTGTAGAAAACTTCTGATACCCCTATCACCCCTTTCTGCCTCAGTATTGCTATCGGTAAAATACCCAATCACTGCACACTGCTGGTGGTAGTAGTTTAGTCCCTAAGTTCTGTCCAACTTTTGCGACCCCATGGACTGTAGCCCACCAGGCTCCTCTGTCCATGGAATTCTTCAGGCAAGAATACTGGAGTGGATTGCCATGCCCTCCTACAGAGGATCATTCCAACCTAGGGATCAATCCCAAGTCTCCCACATTATAGGCAGATTCTTTATCTGAGCCAATCAAAGCTATGGTTTTTTAGTAGTCATATGTGGTCGTGAGAGCTGGACCATAAAGAAGGCTGAGGGCCAAAGAATTGATTCTTTTGAATTGTGGTCCTGGAGAAGACCCTTGAGTGTTTTTGGACAGCAAGGGCAGAAAACCAGGATCTAAAGGAAATTAACCCTGAATATTCATTGGAAGGACTGATGCTGAAACTGAAGCTCCAATAATTTGGCCACCTGATGCAAAGAGCCAACTCATTGGAAAAGACCCTGATGCTGGGAAAGATTGAAAGCAGGAGGAGAAGGGGGTGAAAGAGGATGAGATGGTTGGATGGAATCACTGATTCAGTACATGAGTTTGAGCAAACTCCAGGAGATAGTGAAGGACACGGAAGCCTGGCATGCTGCAGTCCGTGGGCATGCAAAGAGTTGGACAGGACTGAGTGACTGAACAACAACAATTGAAACAGGAGGGAAGGGGGTCAGATACAACTTTTGAAAGAGTGACATAGCCTGAGGACACAACATAAACAGATTAGAATCAGATGGGTTCAAGATGGCAGACAACTCAACTTCAACTAGACCTTGATCCTCAAAATGTTAGTCACTCAGTTATGTAGCCTGCCAGGTTCCTCTGTCCATGGGATTCTCCAGGCAAGAACACTGGAGTGGGTTGCTATTCCAGACTCCAGGGGATCTTCCTGACCCAGGGATTGAGCCTGGGTCTCCCAGGTCTCTCAGTTGTGTCCGACTCTTTGCAACGCCATGAATTGCAGCATGCCAGGCTTCCCTGTTCATCACCAACTCCTGGAGTTCACTCAAACTCACGTCCATCAAGTCAGTGATGCCATCCAGCCATCTCATCCTCTGTCGTCCCCTTCTCTTCCTGCCCCCCAATCCCTCCCAGCATCACAGTCTTTTCCAATAAGTCAACTCTTTGCATGAGGTGGCCAAAGTACTTCAGCTTTAGCATCAGTCCTTCCAAAGAACACCCAGGACTGATCTCCTTTAGAACGGACTGGTTGGATCTCCTTGCAGTCCAAGGGACTCTCAAGAGTCTTCTCCAACACCACAGTTCAAAAGCATCAATTCTTTGGCAATCAGCTTTCTTCACAGCCCAGCTCTCACATCCATACATGACCACTGGGAAAAGCATAGCCTTGATTAGATGGATCTTTGCTGGCAAAATATCTCTGCTTTTCAATATGCTATCTAGGTTGGTCATAACTTTCCTTCCAAGGAGTGAGAGCCTTTTAATTTCATGGCTGAAATCACCATCTGCAATGATTTTGGAGGCCCCCACCCCAAATAAAAAGTCTGACACTCTTTCCACTGTTTCCCCATCTATTTCCCATGAAGTGATGGGACCAGATGCCATGATCTTTATTTTCTGAATGTTGAGCTTTTTTTAAAAATGAAATTTATTTATTTTAATTAAAGGCTAATTACTTTATAATATTGTAGCTTTAAGCCAACTTTTTCACTCTCCTCTTTCACTTTCATCAAGAGGCTTTTGAGTTCCTCTTCACTTTCTGATAAGGATGGTATCATCTTCATATCTGAGGTTATTGATATTTCTCCCAGCAATCTTGATTCCAGCTTGTGCTTCTTCCAGCCCAGCATTTCTCATGATGTACTCTGAGTATAAGTTAATTAAGCAGAGTGACAATATACAGCTTTGAAGTACTCCTTTTCCTATTTGGTACCAGTCTGTTGTTCCATGTCCAGTTCTAACTGTTGCTTCCTGACCTGCATACAGGTTTTTCAAGAGGCAGGTCAGGTGGTCTGGCATTCCCATCTCTCAAAAATTTCCACAGTTTATTGTGATCCACACAGTCAAAGGTTTTGGCATAGTCAATAAAGCAGAAATAGATGTTTTTCTGGAACTCTCTTGCTTTTTCAATGATCCTGCAGATGTTGGCAATTTGATCCCTGGTTCCTCTGCCTTTTCTAAAACCAGCTTGAACATCTGGAAATTCACGGTTCATGCATTGCTGAAGCCTGGCTTGGAGAATTTTGAGCATTACTTTACTAGCGTGTGAGATGAGTGCAATTGTGCGGTAGTTTGAGCATTCTTTGGCATTGCCTTTGTTTGGGATTGGAATGAAAATGGACCTTTTCCAGTCCTGTGGCCACTGCCAAGTTTTCCAAACTTGCTGGCATATTGAGTGCAGCACTTTCACAGCATCATCTTTCAGGATTTGAAATAGCTCAACTGAAATTCTATCACGTACACTAGCTTTGTTCATAGTGATGCTTTCTAAGGCCCACTTGACTTCACATTCCAGGATGTCTGGCTCTAGGTCAGTGATCACACCATCGTGATTATCTTGGTCATGAAAATCTTTCTTGTAGAGTTCTTCTGTGTATTCTTGCCACCTCTTCTTAATATCTTCTGCTTCTCTTAGGTCCATACCATTTCTGTCCTTTATCAAGCCCATCTTTACACGAAATATTCCCTTGGTATCTCTAATTTTCTTGAAGAGATCTCTAGTCTTTCCCATTCTGTTGTTTTCCTCTATTTCTTTGCATGGATCACTGAGGAAGGCTTTCTTATCTCTTCTTGCTATTCTTTGGAACTCTGCATTCAGATGCTTATGTCTTTGCTTTTCTCCTTTGCTTTTCACTTCTTTTCTGCTTTTCTTTTTCTCCTTCTGCTTTTCACTTTCTTTTCTTTCACTTTCTTTTTCTCCTTTGCTTTTCACTTCTTTTCTGCTTTTCTTTTTCTCCTTCTGCTTTTCACTTTCTTTTCTTTCACTGCTTTTCACTCTTTGTAAGGGCTCCTCAGACAACCATTTTGCTTTTTTGCATTTCTTTTCAATGGGGATGGTCTTGATCCCCGTCTCCTGTACAATGTCACGAACCTCCATTCATAGTTCATCAGGCACTCTATCGATCAGATCTAGTCCCTTAAATCTATTTCTCACTTCCTCTGTGTGATCATAAGGGATTTGATTTAGGTCATACCTGAATGGTCTAGTGGTTTTCCATATTTTCTTCAATTTAAATCTGAATTTGGCAATAAGGAGTTCATGATCTGAGCCACAGTCAGCTCCCAGTCTTGTTTTTGCTGACTGTAAAGAGCATCTCCATCTTTGCCTGCAAAGAATATAATCAATCTGATTTCAGTGTTGACCGTCTAGTGATGTCCATGTGTAGAGTGTTCTCTTGTGTTGTTGGAAGAGGGTGTTTTCTATGACCAGTGCATTCTCGTTGCAAAACTCCATTAGCCTTTGCCCTGCTTCATTCCATATTTCAAGGCCAAATTTGCCTGTTATTCCAGGTGTTTCTTGAACTCCTACTTTTGCATTCCAGTGCCCTCCCCAGCCCATAAAAGCTAACCACACCACATTTTGAGGCCACCACACTCAGTTTCCGTGATGGCACACTGTCTGGAGGGTGTTTCTCTCCGAATAAGTCCACTTCTTACCTATCACATTGTCTCTCCGTGAATTCTTTCCACGGTAAGACATCAAGAACCTGAGCTTCATTACTGTGGGTTTTGGCTGGGTTTGAGTCCCAGCCATCAGGGTCCAAGTCCCAGTCTGAGGTAAATGCTTTTATAATGGCAAACACAATCACACATTATTGCCTTTTGCTGGGGTCTGCTATACTTTAGCAAGAATTCTAGTTTTCAATGTTAAAAGAATGTTTTATTGGTGTGAGAGGTTGAATAATGGCCCCCAAAGGTGTTTGTGCCCTGAACCTGTTAACTACAAATTGACACTTAGCAAGAGCATTTTCCAGCAACTCAACAACAACAAGGGAGTTTAGTTGCTTATAAGTTTAACTTACATGCAGAGTACATCATGAAAAATGCTTGCATGAAGCACAAGCTAGAATCAAGATTGCTGGGAGAAATATCAATAACTTCAGACAGGCAGATGACACCACCCTTAAGGCAGAAAGTGAAGAGGAACTAAAGAACCTCTTGATGAAAGTGAAAGAGGAGAGTGAAAAAGCTGGCTTGAAACTCAACATTCAAACTAAGATCATGGAATCTGGTCCAATCTCTTCATGGCAAATAGATGAGGAAACAATGGAAACAGTGAGTGATTTTATTTTTTTGGCCTCCAAAATCACTGCAGATGCTGACTATAGCTATTAAAATAAAGGATGCTTGCTCCTTGGAAGAAAAGCTATGACTAACCTAGACAGCATATTAAAAAACAGACATTACTTTGCCAATAAAGGTCCATCTAGTCAAAGTTATGGTTTTTCCAGTAGTCATGTATGGATGTGAGAATTAAGACCCTAAAAAAGTTGAGCACTGAAGAACTGTGATGTTGGAGAAGACCCTTGAGAGTCCCTTGGACTGCAAGGAGATCCAACCAGTCCATCCTAAAGGAAATCAGTCCTGAATATTCATTGGAAGGAGTGATGCTGAAGCTGAAACTCCAATACTTGGCCACCTGATGCAAAGAACTGACTCCTTGGAGAAGACCCTGATGCTGGGAAATATTAAAGGCAGGAGAAGGGGATTACCGAGAATGAGATGGTTGGATGGCATCACTGACTCAACAAACATGAGTTTGAGAAAGCTCCAGGAGTTGGTGATGGACAGGGAAGCCTGGCATGCTGCAGTCCATGGGGTTGCAAAGAGTCAGACATAACTGAGTGACTGAACTGAACTGTGACTATTGAACCCTTTGCTGCTGCAGCTGTGGACCTTCAACACCCTCTGAGGGGAATTCAGGGTGGAAAATGAGGTACTCTGTGTTCCAGGGAAACTGGTGAACAGGTCTTTAGATAGTTATCCAATCTTTGTGTCTCTTCATATCTAGAAAAATCACAAAATCCCTTCATGGTGAATCAGCCTAATAGCAGGAAACCTTTTGTAAGGGAAGTGTTTGATTGCACTGACCTTTGCACTTCGCCCATATCTTATCAATTGACCTTTGCCCACTGCCTCTTTGGACGAATCTCTCAGAGCAATCTGAGTTATCTCCTGGGCTGCAGTCCTCATTTTGCCCCAAATAAAATGAGACTCAGAACTCTCATGTTGTGCATCTTTTTCAGTAGAGAAACTAGATCTTGTGAATATATTTTGCATTATATGATAAAGCTAGGATTTTGCACAAGGATTAAATTAAGGATCTAGAGATGAAGAAATGATCCTGATTCAATTGGAAAACCATAGCTTTGACTAGATGGACCTTTGTTGGTGAAGTAATGTCTCTCCTTTTTAATATGCTATCTAGGTTGGTCATAGCTTTTCTTCCAAGGAGCAAGCATCTTTTAATTTCATGGCTGCAGTTACCATCTTCAGGGATTTTGGAGCCCCCAAAATTAAACTCTGTCACTGTTTCCATTGTTTCCCCATCTATTTGCCAAAAAGTGATGGGACCGGATGCCATGATCTTAGTTTTCTGAATGTTGAGCTTTCAGCCAAACTTTTCACTCTCCTCTTTCACTTTCATCAAAAGGCTCTTTAGTTCTTCACTTTCTGCCATAAGGGTGGTGTCATCTGCATATCTGAGGTTATTGATATTTCTCCTGGCAATCTTGATTCCAGTTTCTGCTTCATCCAGCCCGGCATTTCTCATGATGTATTCATATAAGTTAAATAAGCAGGGTGACAATATACAGCCTTGACACATTCCTTTCCCAATTGATTATCCCAGTACAATTATGAGAGTCCTCAATAGAGGGAGGCAGTAGAATTACAGTCCAGAGAAAGCTTTATGACAATGATAAGAGCAGATATTGAAGTGATGTAGCCAGCAAGAAAAGGATGGTAACAACTTCTAGAAGCTAGTAGAAGCAAGGAAGACTCTCTCTTGGAACCTCCAGAAGGAACCCTCCCTGCTAACATCCTGATTTTAGCCTCATGACCTTCATTTCAGACTTCAGAACTCTAGAGCTAATAGGAATTAGATCTGGGTTGTTTTAAGCCACTACATTTGTGGTAAATTTGTTATGCTAACCAAAGGGCACTAATATTACAGTGAGACACCAATTCTGACTACATGTTTGAATAGTTTCTTTGACTTGGCTTTCATTGCTTTTGTTATTATAATCACACATAATGGCCTGCCTCAGAGGACCCTGCCCCTCTGCACCTATTGTTTAATCTTACTTGTTTAGCTCATGGGGAGATAATCTGACCCTGTCCATCTGTGAAAAGACAAGATTAACACACCTCTTCCAAGGGCTGGCCATTCTGGAGATGTTTCACAAGACCGAAGGCCCTTTTTACTTTACTATCTCACTGCCTCTCCCTCTCTGTTATGCCTTTTGACTTTAGTTTCTCATTGCTTTTCTCTTTGGTTCTATGAAAGAACCTGGCATCCAGACCCTGACGAGAGACCTTAGTCTGCCATCTTCTCGGTCAGCTGGCTTTCCTGAATAAAGTCATATTCCTTACCTCAGCATCTCATCTTACATTCATTGGCCTATTGTGCAGCAGAGCAATCTCCAATTTGGTAACAATATGTTGGGAAGTTTAAATATACATAAGAATAAACACTTTTTTTCCTCCCAGGATAATAGTAAACATAGACAATATGTTTGTTGTTCAGTTTTTGGGACCCCATGGACTGCAGCATGCCAGGCTTCCCTGTCTTTCACCATCTCCTAGAGGTTGTTTAAACTCAGGTCCATTGAGTCGGTGATGCCATCCAACCACATCAATCTCAGTTGCCCTTTTTCTACCCGCCCTCAATCTTTCCCAACATCAGGGTCTTTTTCCAAGAGTCTGACTTAAATAAAATCTTCTTGAGTACTTAACTTTTAACAAATTTAGCTTTTAAATATGTTGAATCCTAAAGACTATTCACTGTTCTAACAATATAAATAAATGGTATGATTTCAACTTAAAAACACAAGCCTAAATCAAATACTGACTTAAACATTTAAAATTATTCTCATGGGTTAAAATATTTTAAACATTTCAAGCACATAAAACACCAAAAACACACAAACTCCTTAACCCACATGTATAAAGAGGGTGGATCCTCTCAAACATTCCTATACGGAATCCTAAATCTTTCTCTGATAGCTACTTGCAAGGGGACAGAAACAATTTATCACACCCAATTCTGGGATTACCTTCTCACTTTACTGAAGTTACCTAAAAGAGAGGAGATAGTGGCTGAGACACGACTGGACCAAATCCCTGCACAAGCAGGAATTTTAAGTTTTATTCATGACCTGCAACAGGGACTTAAAGAAAAAAACAAAATGGTTTCATGTTCTGTATGCTTGAGATTTGAGGCAAATCGTTACTCATTTTTCAAACCGAAATACATTCCGTACCTCTTCTCATGTGGCTACACCAATGAATGGTTATTGCTTTTCTTTGGCTCTTAAAAGCAAATACTAATATGATATAAATAAAGTGCCAAGCACAGGCATAAGTTCTTAAGATATATTAGCTCATTTAATCTGTGAATTGAGATACTAGGTCCCTGTGGTGGCCTCAGCATCTTATCAGCATCAACAAATGAGGAATGTATACTTGTATAACCAAAATAGCCTGTAGCTAGATGGGCAGGGGTAACAGAGTCAACATTTGTTCAATAATATCTAGGATCAACACATTAAAGTTAATTACTTTGAATATAACCAACTCTAGTAGGCAGTGAAATGGAATACCCCAGGGCAACAGATCCCAGTGAGAGAGTAACAGGCTTATCAACCAGAACAACTTGTAGCTCGAGGACACTTGCTCACACAGCTGGGATGCATTTTTGTCTTTCAACTCTTCTTAACTCTCGAAGGTTAAAGTCTTTGGCTGGAGTCTCAGGAGCTGTCCTTGATGAGGCCTGGCAGAAGACTGATATGCAATAGGTCTAAGGAGAGGGAAAGTGCCCACAGTGATGCAGTAGCTAATGGGCCATCAAATGCAATCCCACCTAAAGGTTAAGGTGCTGTGACATTTACTACAGCTCCCAAAGCATGGAGGTATGTTGTGATTATTGATTAGAAAGTTTATTCTGAGGAGATTAAATAATTCCATAATGGAAAAGAATATTAAGGTTAATAGTCTGAAAACAAACATACATGTTTATGAAAGTTTACTCCTCTAGTTCCTCTTTGAACACACAAGCCAAAGAACTGGTCATAATGTGGTTCATTCTAGAATTTTAACACCATAAATTGGACACTATCTCACATATACCTAATAAGATAATTCTTATAAAATCCCTGAGTTACCAATTAAGGAAGTGAACCTTACAGAAGGCTGAATAAGAAGAAGCAAAGTTATGATTCAGGCCCAGAGCTCCTTGAATCCCAAGCTTGCTCTTGAATCCCTGCCCAGTGCTATAAATGGGCTTTCAGTCTCTTGCATTTGGTTTAGAAATAAGACCTCTGGTAGACCACCAAACTCTGAAATTGCAGATTAAAAGAAAAAGAACATGAGAACTTTGTTAAACCATTCCTCCTTTCAGTTAACGACAAACGATAAATGAAAATGATACTCTGTGGGGATTTGTGATGAATAAGAACTGTCAAATCACACAACAAAGAAAAAGATATATCCTTACTATTTTTCCTTCGGATTGGAAGAGAGGTTAATTTCAGATGGAGAATAGGAAAGGGAAGTTTTTCAAGTTTGTCATTTCAAGCTATCAAACTTGAAAAATGGTAAAACTTCTAATCATTATCTCATAATGGCTGCAAATTTTGGTGCAAATCTTCCCATTATTTCAATGACTTAATACATACAGCACCCAGCAACCTACATTTTAATAAGATGACAATTTATTGCTGGAAGTAATTTTGTTTAAGCTATTTTTACTTCTTTTTCCCCCTGTTGTTAACTCTTGGAAATACTCCTAATCAGCATATTCTTTTCAGCCCTTTCCTCATTATGGAAGTGCTGCATGCTGCTGTAGTTTGTAGCTTTCCTTTTGTTTAAGGTTAGAGAAAATTTTCTGGATAACTCATTTTTTAATAATTTCCTGGGTCCAATAATTTATGTTTCATTTTTAAAGCAGTAAGCTTTATTTTCTTTTATGCCAGATAATCTACAAATTATAAACATACCACAAAAATTCTTGAACATGGTGAACCTTTTACAAACTGAAATAAAAACTTCAATTTACAACATTTAAAAAAAATCTGTATGTTTATTCTTTTCATGCTTATTTAAAAAAATGGAGTCAACATTTAGCATATTTCAGTGCTACACAGACTTAATTTTTTCCTTCTAGGTAGCCTCTGATTTGCTTCAATCTTATCTTGGAGCAGAATCAGCATTTTGGGGGATCCTAACTTTGTAAGATAGTAAACTTTTTACTGAGGACTCCATGGGAAAATGAAGACATTTAATAAGTTTCCCTGGTTGATGTCTACATTTCTTCCAAAGATCCCTGTGACATCCTTTAGACATTTTATCTCCCCTTTTTCAGACTTAGCAGGACATCCAAATAACGCATTAAGTGGTTTTTTGCAGTCAATAGTTTGGAAAGAATTGTTATAATTTTTCTTTTGAAGTTATTTAGCTAGAAGTGACTTTTAAAATCACAATTGGCCCTAATTGTACTGTGCTTATCATGCTAACTCATGGATTCTTGCAAAGTGAAAAGAGGTAACCTAAAATTGTTCTCATAATCATGACTTTTAGAATTCAAATTTTAACAATTAATGAAGTTAACACAAGGTTTTATTTGGTAGGCATTTAAAAGTTAACCATTTCTCTATTTAAATATTTAAGTATTTTAATTTATTTAAGTATTTTTCATAATGCAAGTTTTGGCTTGTATTTTATTTTTTTCTGTAATTTGGAGCCAATCCTTTCCTCAGATCTGACATAGTTTCAGAGGACCTTGTAGAGCCTCAACATCATGCCTTTGAATGCTAGTGCAGAAGATGTCTAAACTGCTAGGCAAAATCCCTTCAGGATTCTCATCCTTTTAGTTATGGCCCTTAACTAGTATAATACACTCAGGAAAATGGAAGTTTGATCTTTAGCCACCCCTAGCCACTTTGACTCCACTCCAGTACTCTTGTCTGGAAAATCCCATGGACGGAGCAGCCTGGTAGGCTGCAGTCCATGTGGTCGCTAAGAGTTGGACACGACTGAGCGACTTCACTTTCACTTTTCACTTTCATCCATCGGAGAAGGAAATGACAACTCACTCCAGTAGTTTTGCCTGGAGAATCCCAGGGACGAGGAAGCCTGGTGGGCTGCCGTCTATGGGGTCGAACAGAATCAGACATGACTGAAGTGACTTAGCAGCAGCAGCAGCCACTTTGAAAGCCTCAACATCACAAGGAAATACAAATTTGATAAATGCAAATCTTTCACTTGAGAGGAAGCTATCTCTAAGAAAAAAATTACCTCCTCCTCAACTGGTGAAGAGGTGAATATTCTTGGCCCTTGGCAGATCTACTCAAGCTGTTTTTCCACAAGATGTGGGGCAGACATTGGGGTGGAGACTCCCTCTGGCATAGGAGGGAGTGTAACAGGGGCCAGGATATCAGAACCTCCAGTTTCTCCATCTACAATACAGGCAGAACCGGACTGGATCTGCCCACCTTACCTGCTGGCACCTTCCCCGATGCCACCAAGTCTCTGACTGTCCTCAGTCAGTGGCCTTCTTCCTGGCCTTCAGCTTCCTGGCTGCTGGGTTGAGAGGTGGCTGAAAGAGAGCAGGAGCTAACGGCTTTGTCCAAACTGAAGTCAGATCATACCCGTCTTTGTCATCACCCTCCATCTCCTCCATCTCACTCCATGTACAAGTCAAAGTCCCTACAATGGCCTCATGGGATCTAGATCCCCAGACTTTCTGACCTTTCTCCTGCTTTTCTCTGGTCCCCTCCACTCCAGCAGTGCTGGCCCCTGTGCTGCTCCTGAACTAGAGACTTCTGTTCAGTCTACTTGCTCCCTATACACAACACCCTCTTCTCCCAGGTTTTAACTCCCAATTCCCCTCCTTCACATTTTCTTTAGAATCCTCAATTTGTTTTGCTCTTTAGCACTTATCACCAACAACATCTATAACCTCACTGACCTTGTTGTCTTTGCCTTCTGGACTCCACGTGCTATGAGACAAGGTTTTTGCCTGTTTTGTACAATGTTGTACTCCTAGTGCCTAGTACATTTCTTTGCTCATTTTACATGATATTTCAATATCATGTAATATTTGTTCATTGAGTGGGTTCATAATACATTCCCTCTTAAAGAAGTCAGTGGGAAGATTGAGAAGATATTTAGTGGTAGTATTTAGGCCTCTATCAACTCAAGACTCAAAGGTTCTCCCTTTAATCTAATCCCAAATTTCTTTTCTTAGGAGGGCTGGCCAACCCAACTGTGAGGCCATTTTAGGGGGAGAGTTTTCCCCTTGGGTTAGTGATTTCTATCTGGCAAAGGTTCATGTCCCCTGCTCCTTATAGGTGCTCTCCAGAAGTCAGGTTAGATCTGATCTTGACCTTGTCTGCCAACTCTGTTGTGAGGAACATACTAGAAATAGGATTTTTTAAAATGGGGACTGGGAGATGGTGCTTTCTTTCTAGCTAGGTCCAACAGATTTTAGTACAAGACTTGATTCTGTTATGAGGCCCATAATCAAATGATGGGAGAGTATCTGCTTATCCTACTCTCCTCTAGACCTTTGCCTGTGGAGCACCCAACTTTAAGGGTGCATATCACTTTCTGTTCCCCAAGTGTGCACCACCACGGCTCAGCTGGCCAATCTTACTCCTTTTAGAAAGCACATGTTACCTCCTTATCTTCCCCTTTCTGTTCTCTCAGAACTATGAGAGATTAGGAAGTCCTTGGTGACACTTTTGCAGCAGTACTTTAGTGATCTAAACCCCTCAGGCCAGATTCTTCAAGGAACTCTCATTAGAACTTTACGCCAGCAGGACTCCTGTAGTACTCTACAAAACTGTCCTGTCTCACAGCCATCCTTTCTCTTCTGCTCATGTCATGTCTGTTGCTCTTTTAGAGGACTGGTCATCCCTGTGACTCCTCTAGTGAATGATTTAAACACAACTCAAATATTTCCTCTGGTCCCTGGTATTTCACTCCCAATACACATACTGTCTTTCTCTATTCCACAATCTGTGTGAGAGAACATCAGGCCCTTCAGTTCATGTAACTGTTCCAGGTACAACTTGGATAGACATTACATTCTCTCTAGATTCCTTTCAGAAATTAAGAATAAGTAAATGAATGAATGAATACATACATAAATACATCAAGAATATCTCCAAACAGTTGTCATTCTGGATGACTGACTTAGAAAAATTCTGTATGTAAAATATATTTATAATTTGGTCTACAGGCTCACTGATTTATTTAATGATTAATTTCTTATAGTGAGTATATCAGAAGCTCCAATAAAAACATCATGTACTTAAAATAATTTGAGACAAGTTTATTTACAAAATAGTGATTTACTTCAAAAGTGTGCTTGTAGGGGAACCCAAAGAATTGTGGAATAACTCAGAGCTAGTTTAGTAACTACCAAGGTGTTACCACCCACCCCTCAACCTGACATGGAAACGTGGAAAGAATGTAAAAGAGCTGCCTGGGCAGGAGTAGTCACTTCTATTTGTGGTAAAAGGGAGCAAGGAAATAAATATCTTCAAAATTTTTCTTCTCTTTCACATCTGCTTAGATTTTCATTGGTCCTTCACAACTGGACAACACAGGTCATATATAGAAGCCTTTCTATTTAGTCCTTTTAAGTCATGCTCCATCTCAAACCAGAAAAAGAGAAGGGTGGATTTGGGAGAGAAGCACAATGGAGGGGAAGTAAAATGGAATTCCAGCAGAGCTATTTAAAATTCTAAAAGACGATATCGTTAAAGTGCTGCACTCAATATGTCAGCAAATTTGGAAAATCCAACAGCGGATTTTTCACAGTATTGGAAAGGTCCATTGTCATTCCAATTCCCAAGAAGGGCAGTGCTAAAAAATGTTCAAACTACGGGATAATTGCACTCTTACCATGCTAGTAAGGTTATGCTCAAAGTCCTTCAAGCTAGGCTTCAACAGTACTTGAGTTGAGAACTTGCAGATGTACAAGCTGAGTTTAGAAAAGGCAGAGGAACCAGAGATCAAATTGCCAACATTCACTGTATCCTAGAGAAAGCAAGAGAATTCCAGAAAAACATCTACTGTTTCCTTGACTATGCTAAAGCCTTTGACTGTGTAGATCATAACAAACTGTGGAAGACTCTTAAAGAGATGGAAATACCAGACCATCTTACCTGTCTCCTGAGAAACCTGTATGCAGGTCAAGAAGCAGCAGTTAGAACTTTATATGGAAAAACTGACTGGTTCGAAACTGAGGAAGGAGTACGACAAAGGTGTATGTTGTCACCCTGTTTATTTAACTTTTATGCAGAGCTTATCATGAAAACTTATGAGTTACAAGCTGGAATTGACACTGCCAGGAGAAATACCAACAACCTCAGATATGCAGATGATAACATTTTAATGGCAGAAAGCAAAGAGGAACTAAAGAGCCTCTTAAGAGTGAAAGAGGAGAATGAAAAATCAGGCTTAAAATTCAATATTAAAAAAAAACTAAGATCATGGCATTCGGTCCCATCACTTCATGGCAAATAGAAGGGGAAAAGGTGGAAGCAGTGACAGATTTCCTCTTGGAATCTAAAATCACTGTGGGTTGGTGTATGCAGCCATAAAATTAAAAGATGCTTGCTCCTTGGAAGAAAAGCTATGACAAACCTGGACAGTGTATCAAAAAGCAAAGACATTACTTTGCTGACAAAGGTCCATATGGTCAAAGCTATGATCTTTCCAATAGTCACTTGCATATGTGAAAGTCTGACCATAAAGAAGGCAGAACACTGAAGAATTGATGCTTTCAAACTGTGGTGCTAGAGAAGACTTTTCAAAGTCCCTTGGACAGCAAGGAGATCAAGCCAGCCAATCAATCCTAAAGGAAATCAACTCTCAATACACATTGGAAGGGCTGATGCTGAAATTTCAATACTTTAGCCACCTGATGTGAAGAGTTGACTCATTGGAAGAGAGCCTGATGCTGGGAAAGATTGAGGGCAGAAGGAGAAGGGGGCAACAGAGAATGAGATGGTTGGATAGCATCTCCAATTCAATGGACATAAACTTGGGCCAACTCTAGGAGATGGGGAGGGACAGGTGAGCCTGGATGCTGTAGCTCGTGGGGTTGCAAAGAGTTGGACACGACTTGGTGACTGAACAACAACAAGAGGGTTGTCTCAATTCTCTACACTATTGAAATATGCTATTTGAATGTACAGATATACAAAATGAATATCTATACATTCCTCAGACATTCACACCTCTCAGGGCCATGAAAGACTGTGTGAGACCTCAGAAAAGAGATCTTCCACCTGTGGTTTTGCCATTAAATGAGATTTTTAAATTAAGGTTGTCATAAATGTTATGAAAATATAAGGGAAATTCAGAGGGCAAATAAATACTCAGCTGAACATTTCTTAGATCCTAGAATTAAAAAGACAGAAAATTGTACAGAGAATTTCTGAGACTGAAATTTTAGAATGCGTTGAAATCATCTGGAGATTAATGTATAACTATATACCTGACATTTTTTTTTTAAAGCTTCAATTCAGGTTTTCAGATGTTGATGCACTGCCTACAGGGAATAAACTGCAACCCACAAGGCAATAGGCTGGACTTCAAAACTCTGCAGAATCACTTTATAAGACCAGATATCCTGACTTTGGATTGGTTAAGAGGATCCTTGTGAAGTTTCGTGCTGAACTGAATGGTTCTGTTTGCATATTGATACAGAGCACGTAGATAACAGAATTAGACTTTTGAAAGGTGTGCATATCTTTGATGTGAAACAATATGTACTGCACAAGTTAAAGTTATTTTTTAAAAAAGAAAAAACATTTTTTCCAGACCATTTAGTACAAACAGAAAAGAATCACAACTCAGTAATATAATGACAGTTTTAACAAAAACTTGGAGGAGTTGTCTAAAATTAAATAATGGGTATTTGGGATGCTATTTTAAAAAGCCATTTCTAATTAACAAGCACATAGTATACGTGTGTGTTCATATTTGCGTTAGATTATTTCAGATGAAAGCCAACTACAGAAAAGCCGACTGTTGTTTTATAGATGCGATTTTAGTTTATCTTTACACAAATAAAGGGTCTCCATCTTTAATTCCACAGCATTTCTATTTCATATTTTGACGAAAAGACTCGATCCTTTGGCTTTCCTATTAACTGAAGTGCTTTTGTATTAACCTACTTGGAAAGAAGAAGAAAAGAAAACAGATCTTATATTCTAGAAAATAAATTGTTCAGGCCAAGCTTCAGAGTGATGCTTTGAATTTGTAGTGTAGAAACTTTGTATAATAATGTTGCTATCCTAATGCATTTGAGATATTTTTAAATGAATAATAGCACTTTTCATTTGAGTGTAAATTTTCTAAGATATCTTAGTCATATTCCTTTTTTGCCAAATCTGAAATTGTCTTTGATATCTCCTACCTACATCCTACTGGAAGGGGTTGCTGTCAGAATGTACCATTTATCCTTTTGGAAAATACTACTAATACAGCAATAATGATTTGTTTTAATTGTCCCTATATTTATGTTTGCTTGTGATATTAAATTTTAACTTTGTCTATTTGTAAATTAAACTAATTATTTCAGCTCACTTAAAGTAATTTTCATGGTTGAGCAATTGATTGCTAATTCCATACTTTGGAACTGTATTTTTGTGAAGTAAAAATGTTAATGACCTTGGTTTAGGGCTTAGGGGCATTTTTGAAACAGCATTAAGAGGAAGACTGATCAATTTGAATACATTCAAACGAAAACCTCTATACAATGACAGACATGACTAAAGCTAGGAATAGACTAGACTGAGAAGATAACTTTTCATTTTATATAATATATTAAGAATTACTATCCAAAATATATAAACTACTAAGAAGCAAAAGAGAAAACATCAACAATTCAATAACAAAATAAGAAATGAATATAAGTAATTGAATAAAGAGAAAACAGATTGGATAAAAACATGAAAAATATTTAATTTCAATGAAAATTAAGATAATGTAATTTCAATTATATATAGGGCTTTGCCTTTACTGAATCAGCAAAAATAAATATCTGGTAATTGTTTCAGTGAAATTGTGGAGAGGCAGGAATCCTCATATGCTCCTGCTGGGAACATATTAGATTCTGATTAATTCTGTGGCATTATAAGATTAAAAGTGCTATGGTAGACAAAATTCTAAGATGGTCCTCATGATTACCACCCACTCCCCTGATGTTGCTGCTGCTACTGCTAAGTCGCTTCAGTCGTGTTCGACTCTGTGCAACCCCACAGACGGCAACCCACCAGGCTCCCCCATCCCTGGGATTCTCCAGGCAAGAACACTGGAGTGGGTTGCCATTTCCTTCTCCAATGCATGAAAGTGAAAAGTGAAAGTAAAGTCGCTCGGTCGTGTCCAACTCCTAGCGACCCCATGGACTGCAGCCTACCAGGCTCCTCCGTCCATGGGATTTTCCAGGCAAGAGTACTAGAGTGGGGTGCCATCGCCTTCTCCGCCCCCTAATGTTATGCTCTGTATAATCCCCTCCCTTTGAGTATGAGTGGAACCTATCACTTGTTTATAATCAATAAAATAAAGATGAAAGAATGTCACTATTGTGATTAGCTTACAAAATAGAGTCATTGCTTAGCATGGTTCTGATAGGCACAAATTTCATTTGACATAGTTTAGGTAACTATTCTTGTTATAAAACATGTAGCATTTTACAGAAAAGGATAATTGATAGAGAGACCTAGGTGACCAAGAAATGTAGAGCAGAAATATGAAAAATTAAAACACCAGAAGTAAAGTTTGATGTGGTTAAGTAGGAATATAGAGATAGCAAAGTGAAAATAGGACTAGACATATCTCTACATGAAGGCACTTTTTCCATGGTATTTCAATGATATTGAAAGAGGTCAATGAAATCTACTAGGGGGAAAAAAAAGGACAAAGTCACTTCCATAATTTCAGTTTATATTGTATTAAGGAGTGGAGCTTTTATTTCCACTTTGGATTGAAGGCTGTAATAAAAAAAAATCCAGTCAGTTTGTCTAGATTCAGGTCAAAGTATTGACTTTAGTTATTTAATTTAAAATAAAGAAGATAATTACTAAGGCTGAAGGAATCATTTTTATAGCCAGTAAAGTCTGGTTTCATTGTTTCAGAAGTAGCATAAATTAAGATTACACTACTTGGTGAAGCTATGAGAACTGATAATAATGCAGCTCTAAAATTTATACTCAAATTCCAAGTATTGGTTTAAGTGGTTATCAGTTCAGTTCAGTTCAGTCGCTCAGTCGTGTCCGACCCTTTGCGACCCCATGAATCGCAGCACGCCAGGCCTCCCTGTCCATCACCAACTTCTGGAGTTCACTCAGACTCATGTCCATCGAGTCAGTGATGCCATCCAGCCATCTCTGTCATCCCATTCTCCTCCTGCCTTCAATATTTCCCAGCATCAGGATCTTTTCCAATGAGTCAACTCTTCGCAAGAGGTGGCCAAAGTACTGGAGTTTCAGCTTCAGCATCATTCCCTCCAAAGAAATCCCAGGGCCTATCTCGTTCAGAATGGACTGGTTGGATCTCCTTGCAGTCCAAGGGACTCTCAAGAGTCTTCTCCAACACCACAGTTCAAAAGCATTAATTCTTCCGCACTCAGCCTTCTTCACAGTCCAACTCTCACATCCATACATGACCACAGGAAAAACCATAGCCTTGACTAGATGGACCTTTGTTGGCAAAGTAATGTCTCTGCTTTTGAATATGCTATCTAGGTTGGGCATAACTTTCCTTCCAAGGAGTAAGCGTCTTTTAATTTCATGGCTGCAGTCACCATCTGCAGTGATTTTGGAGCCAAAAAAAATAAAGTCTGAAACTGTTTCCAATGTTTCCCCATCTATTTGCCATGAAGTGATGGGACGGGATGCCATGATCTTTGTTTCCTGAATGTTGAGCTTTAAGCCAACTTTTTCACTCTCCACTTTCACTTTCATCAAGAGGCTTTTGAGTTCCTCTTCACTTTCTGCCATAAGGGTGGTGTCATCTGTATATCTGAGGTTTTTGATATTTCTCCCGGCCATCTTGATTCCAGCTTGTGTTTCTTCCAGTCCAGCGTTTCTCATGAGGTACTCTGCATATAAGTTAAATAAGCTGGGTGACAATATACAGCCTTGACGTACTCCTTTTCTTATTTGGAACCAGTCTGTTGTTCCATGTCGAGTTCTAACTGTTGCTTCCTGACCTGCATACAGGTTTTTCAAGAGGCAGGTCAGGTGGTCTGGCATTCCCATCTCTCTCA
>NW_011494607.1:12926269-12941045 GCF_000754665.1 Bison bison bison
TTGAAGAGATCTCTAGTCTTTCCCAGTCTGTTGTTTTCCTCTATTTCTTTGCATTGATCGCTGAGGAAGGCTTTCTTATCTCTTCTTGCTATTCTTTGGAGCCCTGCATTCAGATGTTTATATCTTTCCTTTTCTCCTTTGCTTTTCACTTCTCTTCTTTTCACAGCTATTTGTAAGGCCTCCTCAGACAGCCATTTTGCTTTTTTGCATTGCTTTTCCATGGGGATGGTCTTGATCCCTGTTTCCTGTACAATGTCACGAACCTCATTCCATAGTTCATCAGGCACTCTATCTATCAGATCTATTCCCTTAAATCTATTTCTCACTTCCACTGTGTGATCATAAGGGATTTGATTTAAGTCATACCTGAATGGCCTGGTGGTTTTCCCTACTTTCTTCAATTTCAGTCTGAATTTGGTAATAAGGAGTTCATGATCTGAGCCACAGTCAACTCCTGGTCTTGTTTTTTTGACTGTATAGAGCTTCTCCATCTTTGGCTGCAAAGAATATAATCAATCTGATTTCAGTGTTGACCATCTGGTGCAAAGAATATAATCAATCTGATTTCAGTGTTGACCATCTGGTGATGTCCATGTGTAGAGTCTTCTCTTGTGTTGTTGGAAGAGGGTATTTTCTATGACCAGTGCATTTTCTTGGCAAAACTGTATTAGTCTTTGCCCTGCTTCATTCCGTATTCCAAGGCCAAATTTGCCTGTTACTCCAGGTGTTTCTTGACTTCTTACTTTTGCATTCCAGTCCCCGATAATGAAAAGGACATCTTTTTTGGGTGTTAGTTCTAAAAGGTCCTGTAGATCTTCATAAAACCGTTCAACTTCAGCTTCTTCAGCGTTACTGGTTGGGGCATAGACCTGGATTACTGTGATACTGAATGGTCTGCCTTGGAAATGAACAGGGATCATTCTATCATTTTTGAGATTGCATCCAAGTACTGCATTTCGGACTCTTTTGTTGACCACGATGGCTACTCCACTTCTTGTGAGGGATTCCTGCCCACAGTAGTAGGTATAATGGTCACCTGAGTTAAATTCACCCATTCCAGTCCATTTGAGTTCGCTGATTCCTAGAATGTTGACATTCACTCTTGCCATCTCTTGTTTGACCACTTCCAATTTGCCTTGATTCATGGACCTGACATTCCAGGTTCCTATGCAATACTGCTGTTTATAGCATCGGACCTTGCTTCTATCACCAGTCACATCCACAGCTGGGTATTGTTTTTGCTTTGGCTCCATCCCTTCATTCTTTCTGGAGTTATTTCTCCACTGATCTCCAGTAGTATATTGGGCCCTTACTGACCTGGGGAGTTCCTCTTTCAGTATCCTATCATTTTGCCTTTTCATACTGTTCATGGGCTTCTCAAGGCAAGAATACTGAAGAGGTTTGCCATTCTCTTCTTCAGTGGACCACATTCTGTCAGATCTCTCCACCATGACCTGCCCATCTTGGGTTGCCCCACGGGCATGGCTTAGTTTCATTGAGTTAGATAAGGCTGTGGTCCTAGTGTGATTAGATTGACTAGTTTTCTGTGAGTATGCTTTCAGCGTGTCTGCCCTCTGATATCCTCTTTCAACATCTACCATCTTACTTGGGTTTCTCTTACCTTGGACATGGGGTATCTCTTCATGGGCTGCTCCAGCAAAGCACAGCCGCTGCTCCTTACCTTGGATGAGGGGTATCTCCTCACCACCGCCCTTCCTGACCTTCAACGTGGGATAGCTCTTCTAGGCCCTCCTGTGCCCACACAGCCACTGCTCCTTGGACGTGGGGCTGGTCTTCCTGGCCGCCGCCCTTGGGGCCTGAGGTTGGTCCTCCCTGCCGCCGCCCCCAGCCTCAGGCATAGGGTAGCTCCTCCCAGCCGCCACCCCTGATCTCAGACTTGGGTAGCTCTTCTTGGCGGTTCCTGCGCTGTCGCAGCCTTGCACTCTTGGCCACTGCCCCCGACCTCGGACGTGGGGTAGCTCCTCTCAGCTGCGCTTAGTGCACAGGTTGCAGCCACCGCCACCACGCTTAAGTGGTTATAATAATTGTGAAATATTTAATGGTGTTGAGACACGTCAATTTTGAAAGGTAATCCTATTAAAATGTAGATGAATAATGATACAGATTGGCAAGTGACCGTAAAGGAGATGCACCCTAAAGAACTTGGTGAAGGTGAACTTACTGACATAAATGATGAAGTGGTTGGGATGGAAAGGATGGAGATATCCAGAAGAAGAGGCTAGTAGAACACTTTACATAAAAGGAACTCTTGGAAACCATCTCATGTTAATGAAGGTGCAAAAGTTAAAATATTGGAAGTTAACTCAAACTTAGAAAGGCCTATGACATTTCACCAAGGCATAGAAAAGCTGCTCATTCCATATAATAGATTGTGGGATGAGAAAAAAGTCAGCACTGTTCAAGCTACTCTTAATAAGTGTTTTATGCAAAGAAATCAAACACTAATTCTGAATACCTCCATTGTTTGAAATTGTAGTTCCAGATATATTTTTGTTTTACTATTTAAATTTTTTCCAATATATATTTTCAACCTATAATAAGAATTTTAAAATGTTTTGACCAAATTTAAGGTCACCGAAAAATAGTAATGAAAACTGTAATTTCTCATTGCTTGTTAAGATTGTTCTGCATGATTTCAGCTTGCAGCATCATTTGTATATCCCCACCATAACCTGCAAAGAAAGGACAGACTGTATAAAGTCTCAGCCTTACTAGCACGTACATTAGAAGATGTTCACACTGGCCTTAAAGAATTAAGGTGCCATGCGTGAACCGTCAGTGGAGATGACCACATTGGAGGGAACCGCCAACCTCAACCCTACAACTGCAAGGAGCTGGGTGCTGCTAACAACTACATTGGCATGAAAGAGAGTCCCAAGTTTTCAGATGAGGCCATAGCTCTCACTGGCACTTTTCTTTAAGCCTATAGACTCTGAATAAAGCACTCAAATTAAGCCATGGAAATTACAAGATAATACATATTATTTTACACTAGACTTCATTTTAAGCTACCTTTTGGAACTCTTAAAAAGAGTTCATTTTAAGCTACATTTGT
Source organism: Bison bison bison (assembly GCF_000754665.1). Taxonomy (NCBI): domain Eukaryota; kingdom Metazoa; phylum Chordata; class Mammalia; order Artiodactyla; family Bovidae; genus Bison; species Bison bison. The sequence continues at coordinate 12,929,346 of NW_011494607.1, forward strand.
ATTATTTTAAGCCACATTTCTCTTATGTGTGTGTTGACTAGAGTTATATCTTTATCAACATGAATAGACTGAAAAATACTTTCACTGACAAAATACCAAAGAGATACACAAAATATGGTATCTTCATGTTAATAAAACTCAAATTACTATATATATTCTATGACCAAATATGTATATATAAAGGTAAGGAAAATGAACAAGAAAATTTTACTGTGCATCAAATAATAATGCTTAGCTCTTGAGGATAGGAGGTATGGGAATGAGACCTGGAGTCTCAAACAATAGAAATTTCAATTTTAGCAGAAAAAAAAATTTTTGTAAGAAAGAAAAAAAAAGCATAAAAAATGTCAAAGTTAAATGGCAGGCTCATTTACTGTATTTACTGTTTGTAGTTTTCTATACTGTTAAATGCTAAAAAGGAAATGTATGTAAACTCTAATGTGTAATACACACTTAAACTGTAATATGTATATAATCATGAAAGGGAGTTAAGGAATTAGTAAGGAAAATGTTCAAAATGTTTTGTCAAGGGTGGGAAAAATTAAATGCTCAGTCCTAGATAGCATAAAACCAAAATTGCATTCATTCTTCCTTTCTGCTCCAGAATGGTTGCTCTCTTGGCTTTAGGAAAGACTTACCTCAGTCTCTTGGCTGGCTGCCTGTAGTTGCTCCTAGGCAAAAGCCAGACTCAGCTGCCTATCTGTGGGAGGAAGCTTGAAAGCACTTCAGTGTAGCTCACCAGATAGGTTGTAATAATCCGCTTCAGAATCACCTGGAGTGCTTGTTAAGGATACAGATGGTTGTACCCACAACGTATTCACCGAGTCAAAGTTTGGAGGGAATGTGGCTAGGGATTTTTTCAAATTTTCTGGGGAAGTCATGTCTTCTCATTTTAAAGTAATTATTTACTATTTTAATAGCAAAATAGAGTTCTTCAAAATGATAAAAGGTTTGCAAATTTTAACAATTATCATGTGCATGAATAATATTTTACTGAAAATACATTTTTAGGGAGATGGATAGGAAATATCAATATTTATGCTGCTTTGACTAAAAATGTCTAATTTTAATTGCACAACTCCACTCCCACCCTTGAACAATGTACAATAGTAAAGTTCAGGATGAATGAAAAGTACCCTATCCCTTTGCTCTTTTAATCTTTCTTTGATCTTTTAATTTAAAAAATTACAAATAAATAGAAAATACAAGAACGTTTAATAAGCATATTCTCTTCACTCACATTCACCAGTGTTAGCTTTTGTCACATTTACTTTGTGTATGTGTGTATGAGTGTGTGTATATATCTTTTTGCTGAACAATTTTAGAGTAAATTAAAGGCATCATGAATGTCTACCTCTAATTGTTTCAGTATGTTTATCTTCTAAAACAACAGGACATTATTTTATATACAATGCAATTATAAGATAGGAGTTTACTATCTTAGAGTACTACTATTTAATATACCACCTATATTCAAATTTTGCCAAGTGTCTTAAAGTTCTATTAGAATTTCTTCTAATCCAGTCATCTTATCACTTTAGTCTCATTCTATCAGGAATGGTTCCTTATCTTTTGCCATTCATAACATTGGCATTTCTTATTAGTAGCCAGGAAAATTTAATTCAGATGACCATTATATCTACTACTGTGGGCAACAATTCCTTAGAAGAAATAGAGTAGCCCTCATAGTCAATGAAAGAGTGTGAAACACAGTACTTGGGTGAAATTTCAAAAATGACAAAATAATTTCAGTTTGTTTCCAAGACAAACCATTCAATATCACAGTAATCCAAGTCTATATATCCCAACCACTAATGCCAAAGAAGCTGAAGTTGAATGGTTCTATGAAGACATACAAGACCTTCTAGAACTAAGACTTAAAAAACGATGTCCTTTGCATCTAGTGAACTCGAATGCAAATTGAGGAAGTCAAGAGATACCTGGAGTACCAGGCAAGTTTGGCTTCGGCAAACAAAGCAAGGCAAAGGCTAACAGAGCTTTGCCAAGAGGAGGTACTGGTCATAGCAAACACCCTCTTGCAACAACACAATTCTAAACATGGATACCACCAGTGGTCAATACTGAAATCAGATTGATTATATTCTTTATAGCCAAAGATGGAAAAATTCTATACAGTCAGCAAAAGCAAGACCTGGAGCTGACTGTGGCTCAGAGCATCAGCTTTTTACTGCAAAATTCAGACTTAAATCAAAGAAAGTAGGGGAAACCACTAGGCCATTCAGGTATGGCCTAAATCAAATCGCTTATAATTATACAGTGGAAGTGACAAATAGATCCAAGAAACTGGATCTGATATACAGAGTGCCTGGAGAACTATGGACAAAGGTTCATAACACTGTACAGGAGGCAGTGATCAAAACCATCCCCAAGAGAAAGAAATGCAAAAAGGCAAAATGATTGTCTGAGGAGGCCTCACAAATAGCTGAGAAAAGAAGCAAAAGGCAAAGGAGAAAAGGAAAGATACAGCCATCTGAATGCAGAGTTCCAAGGAATAGCAAGGAGAGAGAAGAAAGCCTTCTTAAGTGAACAATGCAAAGAAATAGAGGAAAACAACAGAATGGGAAAGACTAGAGATCTCTTCAAGAAAATTAGAGATACAAAGGGAACATTTCATGCAAAGATGGGAACAATAAAGGACAGAAATGATAAGGGCCTATCAGAAGCAGACAAGATTAAGAAGTAGCAGCAAGAATATACAGAAGAACTATACAAAAAATACCTTAATGACCTGGACAACCAAGATGTGGTCACCCACCTAGAGTCAGACATCTTTAAGGAGCATCACTACAAACAAAGTTAGTAGAGGTGATAGAATTCCAGCTGAGCTATTACAAATCCTAAAAGATGAAGCTGTTAAAGTGCTGCACTCAATATACCAGCAAATTTGGAAAACTCAGCAGTGGCTCAGTTCAGTTCAGTTCTGTCGCTCAGTCGTGTCCGACTCTTTGTGACCCCATGAATTGCAGCACACCAGCCCTCCCTGTCCATCACCAACTTCCGGAGTTCACTCAGACTCACGTCCATCGAGTCAGTGATGCCATCCAGCCATCTCATCTTCTGTTGTCCCCTTCTCCTCCTGCCCCCAATCCCTCCCAGCATCAGAGAATTTTCCAGTGAGTCAGTTCTTCACATGAGGTGGCCAAAGTACTGGAGTTTCAGCTTCAGCATCATTCCCTCCAAAAAAATTCCAAGGCTGCAGTGGCTACAGGACTGGAAAATGTAAGTTTTCACTCCAATCCCAAAGAAGGGCAATGCCAAAGAATGTTCAAACTATCACATAATTGCACTCATTTCATATGCTAACAAGGTCATGCTCAAAATCCTCCAATGTAGGCTTTAGCTGTACATAAACCAAGAACTCCCAGATGTACAAACTGGATTTAGAAAAGGTAGAGGAACCAGAGATCAAATTGCCAACATCCATTGCATCATAGGAAAAGCAAGAGAATTCCAGAAAAACATCTACTTCTGCTTCACTAAGGATCATAACCAACTGTGGAAAACTCTTTAAAGTGATAGAATATCAGACCACCTTACCTGCCTCCTGAGAAACATATATGCAGGAAAACCTTTACTGGAAAAGGAAAACTTAATAGTAAAAGGGGACTGATCAATATTAATGAAAAATATTTTTGTATACCAATAAAATAATTTTATAGCTTGTTCTTTTATGTTTCTCTTTAAATACAGTAATTTCCCCCCCAACACAAGGTACACTCACTTGAAGGCAATATATGTTGATATATACTAACTAAAATGTGAAAATTAACTTTTTTAGAAGAGAGGAGATTTAATGCAGCTCACTTTTGCTTCCTGTAATTTATGGAAATATTCATTTTAATTCATTACTTTCAGACAACTGAATTCTTTTGAATGCAATAGCCAAAAGTAAAATGATTTCCTATCTTTCATAGTTATATCATCACCATCTACACACAGAAACATAACAAGGAATTCAAAGTACTCATCAACATTACAAAGCATTTAACAAGATTCAAAAATTACTTGAATGTATAGGGTGCATTCTGGAAGTTCAGCATCAGTGTCAGTCTAGAAATAGTTATCTCAGATTAAATTAAGATGTAATTTTCTCTATTGAATCATTGAAATATCTCATGCATTTGTGCTTTAAAGTTTATATAAATTATACAAAGCTCTTACAAATCCATCCTGCTCTTGTAAGAAATTACCTTTTCAAATGGCCTCTTCTAACTGGAGTAAATTCTAGCTATTCTTTGTCCTATAGGTCACTTGGTTAGTCACCTGACTAAGAGAAGGGAAATCCTTATTTAGCAGTCTGGGCTGGGAAGCATCCTTAGGATTGTTTGGCCAGGTGGTAAATGTTATCACTTTGGGATGCTCCACAGATATGGGGAGTCTTTTCCTCTGCACTTCCTGAGACAGGAGTCTTTATACTCCATATGCTCCATCCTGGTTTAAATGTAAAATATCACCTTTAGAAAAATCTCCAAGGCAAATTATAAAGCTTCACTGTAAAGTAACAAAAAAGAAAATGAGTCAGGATACCTACTCAGTTCATTGGACTTAAACTTTATATTCTAGGAAGAAATGATTATAAAACATGGTAATACTAATAATATTAATTTTATATATTATATTAGACATGTAGAAACATTTTTATTTCAAGTTAAGGTTAATGCGAACTGACTTTCTTCTGTAAGAGTATGAGTGTTGTATAAATAGGGCTTATTTTTGTATTTTTTTTTAATTAGGGAAAGGATAAATTCTTAAAGCAGTGTAATTTGCAAAACAAGAAGGAAAACAAATGTTAAGAGTCAGTACAATAGAGTTGTAAACCACAGGATTATGGTGATGATAATGATAGCTATGAAATATATTTGACCTCGTACTTAGCACTTATCGTATTTTAAGCACTATATGTGTATATGTATATATATGTATATACAGTTTTGTACACTTTTCATGCATATACATACATGATATAGATATGCACTATATACATTTTATATATATATATACACACACACATATATGAGTGACTACCATTTCTGTCTTCATTTTACAGTTTCATAATGAAAAAGATGTACTTTTCATGATAGGGGACTGGAATGCAAAAGTAGGAAGTCAAGAGATACCTGGAGTAATAGGCAAAATTTGGCCTTAGACTGCAAAATGAAGCAGGTCAAAGGCTAACAGTTTGGCCAAGAGAACGCACTGGTCATGGAAAACAGCTCTTCTAACAATACAAGAGGAGACTTTATACATGGACATCACCAAATGGTCAATACCAAAATCAGATTGATTATATTCTTTGCAGACAAAGATGGAAAAACTATATACAATCACCAAAAACAAGAATGGGAGCTGACTATGGCTCAGATCATGAAATCCTTATTGCCAAATTCAGACTTAAATTGAAGAAAGTAGGGAAAACCACTTGGAGAAGGCAGTGGCAACCCACTCCAGTACTCTTGCCTGGGAAATCCCATGGACGGAGGAGCCTGGTAGGCTACAGTCCATGGGGTCGTGAAGAGTCGGACATGACTGAGCGACTTCGCTTTCACTTTCATGCATTGGAGAAGGAAATGGCAATCCACTCCAGTGTTCTTGCCTGGAATCCCAGGGACGGGAGCCTGGTGGGGGGCTGTCTATGGGGTCACACAGAGTCGGACAAGACTGATGTTACTTAGCAGTAACAGCAGCAGGGAAAACCACTAGACCATTCAGGTATGACCTAAATCAAATCCCTTAAGATTACAGTGGAAATGACCAACAGATCCAAGGGATTAGATCCCATAGAGAGAATCCTTGAAGAACTTTGGATGGAGTTTCATGACATTGTACAGGAGGCAATGATCAAGACCATCCCCAAGAAAAAGAAATGCAAAAAGGCAAAATGGTTGTCTGAGGAGTCCTTACAAATAGCTGAGAAGAGAAGAGAAGCCATAGGCAAAAGAGAAAAGGAAAGGTATACCCATTTGAATAGAAAGTTCCAAAGAATAGCCAGGAGAGATAAGAAAGCCTTTCTCAGTGATCAATGCAAAGAAATAGAGGAAAGCAATAGAATGGGAAAGACTAAAGATCTCTTCAAGAAAATTAGAGATACCAAGGGAAATTTTCATGTAAAGATGGGGACAATAAAGGACAGAAATGGTAGGGACCTAAGAGAAGCAGAAGATATTAAGAAGAGGTGGCAAAAATACACAGAAGAACTATATAAAAAAGATCTTCATGACCCAGATAACCACAATGGTGTGATCACCTAGAGCCAGACATCCTGGAATGTGAAGTCAAGTGGGCCTTAGGAAGCATCACTACAAACAAAGCTAGTGGAGATAATGGAATGCCAGCCAAGCTATTTCAACTACTAAAAGATGATGCTGTGAAAGTGATGCACTCATTATGCCAGCAAATTTGGAAAACTCAGCAGTGGCCACGGGACTGGAAAAGGTCAGTTTTCATTTCAATCCCAAAGAAAGGAAAAGCCAAAAAATGTTCAAACTACCACACAACTCCACTCATCTCACACACTAGCAAACTAATGCTCAAAATTCTCCAAGCCAGGCTTTAACAGTATGTGAACCCTGAACTTCAAGAAGTTCAAGCTAGATTTAGAAAAGGCAGAGGAACAAGAGATAAAATTGCCAAAAGCGTTGGATCATTGAAAAAGTGAGAGTTCCAGAAAAAACATCTACTTCTGCTTTATTGACTACACCAAAGCCTTTGACTGTGCAGATCAATAAACTGTGGAAAATTCAAGAGATGGGAATACCAGACCACCTGACCTGCCTCTTGAGAAATCTGTATGCAGGTCAGGAAGCAACAGTTAGAACCTGACATGGAGCAACAGACTGGTTCCAAATTGGGAAAGGAGTACGTCAAGGCTGTATATTGTCACCCTGCTTATTTAACTTACATGCAGAGTACATCATGCAAAATACTGGGTTGGGTGAAGCACAAACTGGAATCAAGATTTCCTGGAGAAATATCAATGACCTCAGATATGCCTATGACACCACCCTTATGGCAGAAAGCAAAAAAGAACTAAAGAGCCTCTTGATGAAAGTGAAAGAGGAGAGTGAAAAAATTTGCTTAAAACTCAACATTCAGAAAACAAAGATCATGGCATCCAGTCCCATCACTTCATGGCAGATAGATGGGGAAACAATGGAAACAGTGACAGACTTTTTCTTCTTGGGCTCTAAAATCACTGCAGATGGTGACTGCATCCATGACATTAAAAGACACTTGCTCCTTGGAAGAAAAGCTATGACCAACGTAGACAACATATTAAAGAGAAGAGACATTACTTTGCCAACAAAGGTCCGTCTAGTCAAGGCTATGGTTTTTCCAGTGGTCATGTATGGATGTGAGTTGGACTGTAAAGAAAGCTGAGCACAGAAGAATTGATGCTTTTGAACTGTGGTGATGCAGAGGACTCTTGAGAGTCCCTTGGACTGCAAGGAGATCCAACCAGTCTATCCTAAAGGAGATCAGTCCTGGGTGTTCATTGGAAGGACTGATTTGAAGCTGAAACTCTAGTACTTTGGCCACCTCATGTGAAGAGGTGACTCATTGGAAAAGACCCTGATGCTGGGAAAGATTGAAGGCAGGAGGAGAAGGGGATGACAGAGGATGAGATGGTTGGATGGCATCACTGACTCAATGGACATGGGTTTGGGTGCACTCTGGGAGTTGGTGATGGACAGGGAGGCCTGGCATGCTGAGCATCATGGGGTTGCAAAGAGTCGACATGATTGAACAACTGAACTGAACTCAAACAGAAGCACAAATCTGTGTATGTATAACCTGTTAATATTTTGAAAGTACAACACATCACTCAGATAACTGATTCTTAAACTATGGTCTCTGGAGTAACTTTATCAACTTGAAGGAGAGTGTCTAATAAAATAAAGACTCTTGCTTCCATTCTAGAACTTCTGAATCAGAATCTCTGGGGATAGGCCATATAAAGGCTTAGCAAGATTCCCAGGTGCTTTTTATGACCCAGAATTTGAGAGGTACTACATTAAAAGTCAAGGATTATATATTTTTCACCCACCAGGAGATTAATAATGCATGGATACCATTCAAAAATATTTGAATGAAAAGCTAGATGAGACAAATGTAAATCTGTCTTTTCTGAAGACATTTTTAGCAAACTCACCACAGATTGTACACCTAGGTTTTGGTATTCATTCTTAGCATGTCTGTGTGTTCCAGGCAGTGGCAGAACAGACGGGCTTTTCAGGAGGACTCCTGTCCAGTGCACATGGTGCTGCCTGATCTAGTTTCTCTTTATTATGCCAGCCTCCTCTCTTTCTGCTCCACCCCAGCTCCTCAGGCCTCCCTGCCCCATACCCAAGGCTCACTCCCCACAGGACTTTTTTAAAAATAATAAATTTATTTGGCTGTGCCGAGTCTTAGTTGTGGCATTTGGGATCTTATTCCCCAACCAGGGCTTGGACCTGGGCCCCCTGCACTTGGGGCACAGAGTCTTAGCCAGTGGACCACTAGGGAAAGTCCCCTCAATAGGACTTTTGAACTTGTTCATATGTTACTGGAATTTTCTCCTGTTAGAAATTCACAGGCTTGCTATCTACACTTCTTCAGTCTTTGCATAAGTGGCAAATGCTAATGAGAACTTCCTTGGACTGGCTTGCTTAAAACTGGAACTTTGTCCTTACCCAGAGTACTTCATCACCTTCCCTAGTTTATTTGTATCCAAAGTACTTACTACTTTTTAATATGAAAAAAGTCATTTGCTTATTTTATTACATGTATCCCCAAAGTGGATTACAGCCTCCATGACATCAGGGCTTTGGTTGGTTTTGCTCAAGCTATACAGTTCTAGTGTTTAGCCAGGATCTAAAACATAAGTGCTCAATGAGCTCTTTTAGACTAACCTAATATGAAGGTTTTTAACCCATTATCTGTTTTGGGCATCCTATAGAATACTTTTGAATGTATATACCACTGATATCATTTCTTTCTTAGGAATTGCATTATTAGGTGGTAGAAAATGACATTTAATTCTTTAAGTTTAGATAAAGTATACATGCAAATCAAGAGTATATTTTTGAAGCCATGCTCCATGTAAACAGGGAATGGAGAAACATGAGTACTAATAAGAGTATAAAATTGAAAATGTTGGGACTTACTGAGCCATGAAGGTTGATAATATTTTATTCTTGTCGGCCATGGAAGAATGGGATTATCCAAATATTATAAGTTTCTAAAAGATAAAAATAGTATTGAGGACAGTCTTTCCAAAGCTTTTAAGAAATGAGTTAATGATAAGAGAATACTTTTTCCTTCCTACTATGGCAGATTTTAATTTAAATATATTTAAACACATAAAATATAGGTAAATCTTGAAGAATTGGGGTGAATATTAATTTTTTAGTTAAGATTTATAGCAAAATGTAGACATTTCCTCCCTCTGTCTCCCCTTATCTATCACTGCTTATCTTCATCCATTCTACTCTTTCATTTATTCTTGTTGCCTCTGTTGCTATTATAGGGTAAACTACTTCATCTTTCTTCTAGAAAATGTTTACACATTATACAAACTTCATGCCAATATCTGCATAAGGATCTATGGAGCGGACTGTGCAGATTAGGATTTGATGCAGAATGAAGACTGAGAAATATAGAAACCATTTTCTTTGTCTCATCTTCATGAGGGGATTTTGCAGCAAAATAGTGGCTTGGTAGTGAACTTTGTTGAGAAAGAAGCATCTTAATTCCTTCATCTTCATCTTTATATGGGGCAAGGAATCTTTTTCCTGTCGTTCCTATTGAAAAAAAGCTTTCCTTCCGTGTGTGGCAATGAGTGCTGCTTCCTGGTGCTAGAAGGTATTGACAGAGGGGAAGTAACTTGAAAACATCCCTTTTCTGATGTGGGGGATCGGAAGCAGAGTGTGGGGGAGAGGGAGGGAAGGAGAAGCCACAGAAACAGGAGAATCTGAAAATCACTTTCTTTACCAATTCCCAACTGCACAATACCAGCTTAGCTCTCCAATACCTTGGAAATATCCAAAAGACACCTTGGGGAGAGTCAGGGAGTAGGGAGGGAAGTCTGATGAGAGAAAGGGTGTTTTTATTCAAGAAAGATTAAACAAGGGAACTATCATGTCTGATTAAACTTTATGCAGAATGAAGAATATAGCTATTTCCACCCCCTGCTGATTCATTGGTAAAAGATAGGGGGAAATTAAAGATAAATATAAGAACCTACAAATAAGCAACAGAATTCATATGTCTTTACGCACATTTTTAATGCTGTTTTAATCAAATTGTGATCCCACTATAACTAAATCGAATGATCTCAATCCCATGATTAAAACCCTTAATGTCTTTCCCTTACCATAATGTAGTCTTCTTCACATGATAGTCCTAAAGTCTAAAGTCTGGCCATTGCTTATTAAATATCATGCTCTAGTTTCTGCCTGGGTTGCAATATTCCAACAGATATTTCAGTTCCTTAGATGTGCCAAAACATTTTGCATTAGAGGGTCTATCTAGAGCACTTCCCTTCCCATTTTTCACCTGTATATTCTAACTTACCCTCCAGTGCTTACCTGAAATAATATTTTCTATGAGTTTTTCTTTAATATCTCAATCTTACCTCATTTTTCTTAGCATTCTTTTCTTACCTTCCTAGCACTATCATATGTTGTGATGGTGGTGGTTTAGTTGCTAAGTCGTGTCCAACTCTTGCAACCCCATGGGCTTGAAGCCCACCAGGTTCCTCTGTCCATGGGATTCTCTAGCAAAAATATTGGAGTGGGTTACCATTTCTTTCTCCAGAGGAACTTCCTGACCCAGAGATTGAACCTGTGCTTTTATGTCTCCGCTCCTGCGTTGGCAAATGGGTTCTTTACCACTAGCACCACTTGGGAAGTCCCATGATATGCTGTAGTATACTCTTATTTGTGTTCTCTGTTTCATGTCTGTAAGCTCCACGTTTGGGAACTGTATCCATTTTATTCACCACTATCTACTAAGGACTGGCACATTTTTTTTTCCTCATGCAAAATAGATATTACCTGTTTTCAAGGCACCTTTGATATTTGCTCTATTATCTCCCTTTAATTACAGCATCAACATTTTGTAGCTACTTATATCTTTTAGCACCACAAATCTAGTCTGGTCAGTTTGAGCCCAGGTGATTTTAATTTCTAATAAAGTGTCTTAGGTGAACTAGATTTTTAAATTTGTATAAAATTTTCTTTGGAATGAGAGCAAAAGGAAAATGAAATTATGAACTACAATTAGGTGGAAGCAATTTTCATGCTTATCACAGACTCACTTGTATCACTGAGATTTTAAACACCAATAAACTACTGTTTTAAAGGTGCTCTTAAATCCCAGGAAAAAGTGAAAGTGTAGATAAAAAGGAGCGCAGTTAGCAATTATCCTGTTACATTACCATAATGATTTATGTCTGAAGAAATGAAGATTTCATTTAAGTGTATTGGAATATAATTGGTCAGCTCAAAGTGTGGATGGGCATATTGAGCAACATGATGAGATTAAAAGTACAGATTCACTCAACACCTTGATGGTGAATTTTTTCCATCAACATCATAATGCTCTGAAGGTGGCTTTGAAATTTATCAGAAAATGTATCAACTGTAGGGTCACAAATATTTCCTGTTTGACTCATCCCTTCACTAGCTGTGTAAATTCAGG
>NW_011494607.1:12941145-13013183 GCF_000754665.1 Bison bison bison
GTAAATTCAGGTAATTTGTTTAATTCTCTGACTTTGGAGTCATCTGTTGTAAAATAGGCACACCCAAAAGTGGCTTTGAAAATTGCTATTACATACGAAATACTGAACACTGTGTCTGAGCATAGTAGGTACTCAACAAACAGCAGCTATTTTAAAGTATAAAGCAGCTCTCAGCACACAATGGGTACATAAACACAGCATATGGTAGAGCCCAGCCTCTGAGTCTCTATATGGGCTGAACAAATAACCTGCATTATATCTTTTTCTTTTAACTTTTCACTACCTAGACATCAAGTAAAAAGTGATCTTTTTTTCTCTTCTCAACCCTACAGAGTAACAACCAAACTGTTAATGCATTGATAAATGACTATCTCTTAGGCATGTCTGTCCACAGGGTAAAGAACTCATTATTGACCTAGGATAAACATGGTGTTCTGCATACACCAAATGTTCAATGCACATTTGTTAGTTAGCTATTACATTTTAATAAACATTTCTCAGATTTTACTCTTTTAATTTTTCTCTTAAGGTTTTCTATTTCTCTTATTCACTTTAATATTGCCTGTTCTCATTTTTTTCCATTTAGAAACTTTAATGGTTTCTGAAAGAAATAAAGTGAAAGTGTGAGTCACGCAGTTGTGTTTGAGTCTTTGTGATCCCATGGACTATTGTCCACCAGGCTCCTGTCCATGGAATTCTCCAAGTAAGAATACTGGAGTGGGTAGCCATTCTGCGGAGAATCTTCCTAACTTAGGGATTGAACCTGGTTCTCCCACATCACAGGCAGATTCTTTATGGTCTGAGCCACCAGGATTCCTGGTTCAACTTGATTTCAGAATCACTTCTGTTGTTAAGACATATATTAAAATTATAGCTCAATATTCTTGCCTTCAAATTATGCCAATGATTTGAATGAGAGTGATTTATAATGATTATGTACACAAATACATGTTAAACAATGATTTTATATTTGAATAACTTAGATCTTTAATTAGTAACATAGTAATGTACATCATGCCATAAGTATGATCTGGCCAGTCACATCAGTTGAGGTAAATCGTTCTACATAGAAGGAGATGGATGTGATAACCTGGCTGACATTTGCACTTTGGAATTTAAAAATAATCAAATACTCTTAGCAATAATAGAAAATTAACAGATACAATAAAGAAGTGTTAGAGCCTTTTTTCAGTGTATTATGACTTCAAAATCTTTGTAATCTGCTTCCTGCTATGTCAAGGACAGCTCTGTGTAAAGTTTTGTACACCTACTCTGAATTATCATTTTGACATTAGAAACTTCAATCTCTAATAAACACAAAAGTCTTCAGGCAAAAGTACTATTCAACATGAATCTGCATTAGAGAACCTGCTTAAAAATCTTCTCTCTGAATATTAGTGATATCTGAGAAGGAAGATTACCGAAAGACAGTTATTTGGTAATTATAAACATAAAATAAATCAGCAATCAGAATCATTCCATGTCCTTATTGGACTTATTAAAATTACAGAATTTTAATTGTTTAGTTGTTTTCTTTTCAACTCTGAATAAAAAGGTTCATAAGCTGTCACTTAACTTTTGACTCTGCTGTGATCCTAATAACTTTTAAAGAAATTAAACTTTAAAAATTAAAGTTACACATAATTTGTTTCTTATGTGATATTTTGCAAAACATCAAGACAAGCCAACTGAGCTTTTGGTTTTCCATACAGTTTTGACTATTGTGAAATTAAACCACAAAATAAGACCCTAGTTGGGTAAACACAGACACTTTGTTAACCATATGTAAAGAGCAAACAGGAAGATCACGTTAGAATGTCACATGACCTAATCACAAATAAGACAGTGGTCATATTTCCCAAAAGCAAGTCCTGAGAGTTCAACTCGGTGTTCTGTGACAACCTATAGGGTTGGGATGGGGTAGGGTGGGAGGGATGTACAAGAGGGAGGAGACATATGTATGCTCATGGCTGATTCACATTGTCATATGGCAGAAACCAACACGACATTATAAAGCAATTATCCTTCAATTAAAAAATTTTAGAAAAGTTTCATGAAATTAAAAAAAACAACCTGACAAATATTTTACTAGAAACCTATTCAAAAATGAATATTTGAGAGTGCAAATTTTCTCAAGAAATCAAAAGAAGCTTCAAGAAGAGGACCAATGAAAGTCTATTTTAAAGTGAACTTTAAGCATTTCCCTCAACTCACTTTTATGTTTAGGCGATTAAAAATCATCTTATAATGTTCTAGGATTACCCTTAGTCTTAGCAGGATTTTTTTAATTGGGAGTGGATAGGCTGACACACAGAGACTTTATGGAAAATACCGATAAGTTTCTGCAGGTCTCTATTATGGGGCTTTTCCAGGTGTAATAAGCCTGCCCCAGAATTTCAGAATGTGACTTTCAAGGGCTAACACCCATTTACAGCGACACCAACAAAATGATATTTAGCCACACTCTGTTAACATGTCAGTTTTCTCACTGAGACTTGGTTATCAGGCTTTTCCGGGATAATTTGTACGAAGCACCTAACAGTGCTAGTCATCAAAGCGGAGTGGAACAAATATGCAATCAAACTTTATTTATTTAGCTCAAATATATGAATTAGTTCCTGCTGTTTTAACAAGTATCCAACTGGCATTTGTTAGAATTAAATGATGATCTCCCAGTGAGAAATATAGTATGTTGGCAATCATTAGCATTTTATTGACCAATTTGGAATCACTGAATAAAACTGAAATCAAACAAATGGCTGTTTGTATAGTAAATAAGAATAAGAAAAAAGAAAAAAAAAAAACTTCCCCTCTGGCACTGTTAATTCTTTACAAATGATTAATGAGGAAATATTAACAGGAAGTTAAAAAGCACCTATCAGATTTAGCACTAGTCTTCAAAGGGCACAGAACAGAGACTCAGTTATTGAAATTCTTATAGATTTCCAACTCCTATTTTATATTTGGTAAACAGTGTCCTTAAAATTATCAGAATTGAAATGTGCAGTATTATGACTTATAAAACTTGTTTTCATTTTGTTTACATAGCCAGTGTTACAAAATTTTGCATAAATATTTGAGTTATTATTTTCCCAAGATGTTCGGAATGCTTTATTACTATTTTCTCTAATGTTTTCTGTAAGGGATACTACAAAGACATACAATGGTGTCACTGGCATTTTTTAGCTTGTTAAAGGCAGGGAATTTAGAAAGTTTTGAATTCTTGAGGTGAAGTGGGGACTATAGCAGTACTATTTTATAAATTACACTGAAGTAGGTAAAAGGGAGAGGAAAGAAAATAAAGGGAATGATGGAAACAGAAATTCATAATGAGCAGCGCTTTCATAAGGAATATTATATATGTCCTCTCATTTATTCCTCACATTAAACATAGATAAAAAACAACACCCAAATTTTAACAATAAAACAAAGATAACTAGATGTATAGCTAGAGGTTCTAATAGAGGAAGGCTCTAAACTCAAGCCTTTCTTAAGCTACAGCTCATACGTTTTCACTACATCCTGAATGACCAATATTTATCAGCTCTGCGGACTCAGACACTGTGTATATGGGGATAGACAGATTGTGAAAGTTGGGGCAGATTTATAAAACTATACCGCACATTCCCACAGATCTCTTAATGATAAGTTAACAGGGGCAGTGGGGAAAACCAAGGACCTGAGATGTAGCTTGGGTTCAAATAGACACCAGCGGGCGTGAGAAATTGAACCCTCCTAACTTCCTCCCTCTCCAGCACTCAACTTGTCTTCTATCACACTGAAAACAGAAAAACAATGCAAACATAAACAAAATCATGTTACCTGGTGCAGATATCTCACGAGAAAATGCTGGTTCTCTTCAGTCTCCACTCCCAAGATTCCTTGTTGACGCCATTCCCCAAATGAGAATTAGATCCAAGCATGGTACAGTCAGGGCCTCCTCCATGAGGAACTGCTTCCATACAAAGACGACTGTCAGCTTGTAGGAAATTCTCTTCACTAATGCACAAAGGAGTCCATGGAACACCAGAATTCGCGACAAGAACTAAGAGCGCTAGGGCGGCTGCTCTCTCTGAGCTCAGGAAGAAAGTGAGTCTGCTGCCATGGCGCTAGGCTCCCCAGCACAAATGAGATCCCAGCATGGTGAGGTCAGGTGCTAGCATGTAACCTTTAGCTGTAGTGGGCACAATTACCCTAATCAGCCACAGAGGTCTATAGCTGTGGCTAATTATTCCCAGGGCTCTGTGATTGAAATACCTGGGCAACCTCTTAATGTGCTGTTTGACTTACAAGCAGAACATTCCAGGTCTGCTGAGTAAAATTAAGACTTGAAATACTGTAGTGAGGTTCACGGTCTCTCATTCAATTCTAAAACGTAAACTATCTCAGAGAGTCAGAATGACTGGCAGGGAGACCAGCCCTCTTTGAAGAAAAATCCTCCAAAATGGCCTCAACCCTTTACTGTGAATCTTCCTCCAAGTCCTCTCTGAAGGCTATTATCCCTTAATAATGTGACTGGGAAAAAGCAAATAGCCAGATCTTATGTGATTATTAGATGCTGGCTCTGAGTGGAACCATGTGGGCCTCTGGTCCAATTAGGAGCTAATGGAGATCAGGTGAGAGAGGAAATCTTGGCAAAGCCAATTTTAACACCAAATCCTTTGGGATTATTTCTCCTGTTATTTCCCTAGTCCTGAAATATTTTGGAGTGAATATATATACTTAGCGACTGACATAGTCCTCACGTTGGTTTTCTGTGCTAAAGAATGAGGGCTATTATTGTAGAAATGGTCTATATAATTTCCTGTTGTGGCATTCTCCCCTAAAATACCAAATCAAAAGATAACAAATCAAAAGCAATACCACATTCCTGGTGGGTATTGCAGACATTGACGCCACTACCAAGGACCTAGAGATAATAGAGTGGGTATTTCTATTTTCTATCCATGTAATTTTTTTGTTTGTCTACTACAAACTTAGAGAGATCTTAGAAAGTGATTATGGATTATAAAAGTCTTTATAACAATCAGAAAATAAAATTGCGTTTGTTGCTCTGGACATGATGTCTTCACTGGAGTACGTGAAGAAGCCCTAGGCCCTGGTATGCTATCACCTTAAAAATACACTTGAAAATCAGAAACAGATTGTCTTCACTTGTCAGCAACAGTCACGCTATTTGCCATCTTTTTTTTTTTTTTCTGTTCTGTGACAATTCTTTTGCTCTCTGTCATAATCTGCTGCTGCTGCTAAGTCACTTCAGTCGTGTCCGACTCTGTGTGACCCCATAGATTACAACCCACCAGGCTCCCCCGTCTCTGGGATTCTCCAGGCAAGAACTCTGGAGTGGGTTGCCATTTCCTTTTCCAATACATGAAAGTGAAAAGTGAAAGTGAAGTCGCTCAGTCGTATCCGACTCGTAGCAACCACATGGACTGCAGCCTACCAGGCTCCTCCATCCATGGGATTTTCCAGGCAGGAGTACTGGAGTGGGGTGCCACTGCCTTCTCCACTGTCATAATCTAATATGAAGGAATTGTCTCTATTTGTTTGCTTGTAGTTTTCTATAGACTACATGCTGATCCATTACATTATGCTAATTGAAACAAGTAAAAAGAGAGTAACAAGCAACCAAAATTTTGATGCATTCAGGCTGGCAAAATCTATGAAGTTTCTTGGGGTTTCTCAGGTGGGGAATATCTAGGGATTCTCTCTCAAAGTGAAAAAACATATTGATGCATTTTTCAATACTGCCCAAATAGGCATGACAGTTGATTAACTTCAGATTTTGAAGCAAATGTGCAAATTATTCGGGCATATTGTTTTGTTATGTTTACCAGGTAATCTTTAAGGTTATGATACTGACTCGGCCCAAAGCAAGAGAAGGCTACAAGGCATGTCTAGGCTTAGGACCTGGCAGGGACAGTGGTCTTGAAAGGGACTGTGGTACATGGAGATACTTTGTGAGGTGTCTGATAAATCCACATATGAGAGTAATAGTGGAGATCTCTTGGATTTTAATTAAATTCATAACCTATTCTGCCACCAGTTATAAACTCAATTTGAAAAGTAGCTTCTGCCATACAATTGCTGCTAAGTCGCTTCAGTCGTGTCCGACTCTGTGTGACCCCATAGATGGCAGCCCACCAGGCTTCCCCGTCCCTGGGATTCTCCAGGCAAGATCACTGGAGTAGGTTGCCATTTCCTTCTCCAATGCATGAAAGTGAAAAGTGAAAATGAAGTTGCTCAGTCGTGTCCGACTCTTTGCAACCCCATGGGTTGCAGCCCACCAGGCTCCTCCGTCCATGGGATTTTCCAGGCAAGAGTACTGGAGTGGGGTGCCATTGCCATACAATTGGGTCCTGGTAAACTCTTAACACCTAATGATGAGACACCAAGTAATTTTGTGACTCCAGCTACCCAAAATGGAAAAAAAAAAAGAACAGATGCTCAGGGGTACAATGCTGAGTGGGGAATTGTGTTGATTTTTCTGTTTGTTCTTCTGGTTCAATTCTTTACTTTTATATCCCCTGTTCTGTGCTCTGAGAAGCTGAAAGTATCTCCCTGGGCTTCCTTGCTCTGTAGCTTCTGGTTGTGTTTGGCCAATGGGAGGCAATAAAATGTCAATGGGAAATTGATAATTTATTCATTCCCTATACTTCCTCTCTGCCTAGCTGGTCTTTAGCAGCAGCTGTGTTCCTCTTTCTAAGGCCACAGCTCCTCTTCGTATGGCCACAGCTCTAACTTCCTGGAGCAGCCTAAGGATATGTTGGAGTCTCCCTGTTGCTAGTCCTTGGTATCTTCAACATTCTCTTTTGCTACTCTTAGCAGTTTCAACACTTCTATAAATAATTCCTTTACTTAACTCTGGAATTCTACTCCTTTGAGTATGCAGTATTTTTTTTTTTTTTCTTCCAGAATAAATAACAGAACAAAAAAGAGAATCCTGGGGAAATACCACATCATATTCTACCACATACTTATGGATGTTTTTTAGTGAGATAAAGAAAATCTATCTTTTTTAAAGACACTGTGATTTGAGGGCTCTATATTTTTCTGATGCTGGGAAAGATTGAGGACAGGAGGAGAAGGGGATGACAGAGAATAAAATGATTGGATGGCATCATTGACTCAGTGGACACGAGTTTGAGCAAACTCCGGGAGATAGTGAAGGACAGGGAAGCCTGGCATGCTGCAGTTTATGGGGTTGCAAAGACTTGAACACAACTGACTGACTGAACAACAATAAATATTATAGGCAGCCAAGAATAATCCTCAATGAGATAACTCCCACTTTGATAACTCCTTATCTAGTTGTCTGGAAAGTGCTGCTTTACTGACCACAATCAGCATTCAATGTAGCCCATGGATGTCACTCTTTCCTCTGGATGTCAGTAGACTTTGTGTCTTTACCACTTACTTTCAGTTGAGAATGTCTAAATGTATTATTATGTACCATTCTCGTACCATCCACTGGCCCCTAACTAAAATGTTGTGCCCTGAACTCAGAAGTTAATCAACATAGTTATTGATAAGTAAAACACTTTGCCCATTTATTTAGGAAGAGTCAAATTTCACATTCTTATAAGTACAGAAGACTGATAGTTTAAGTATTTTCTTTCTGCGTCCCTGCCCAAAGTCTACCTTATGACAAGTAGTGGTTTTTCTTTTATCTGACTCTGCCTGTAAAGCATTGTGGAAGAATATGATTGGGGGTACTTTAGTAAAGAAGGAAGAAGAAATACAGCAGGGACCCAGACCCTGTTTCTTCTTGTGCCACAATCATGAGCTGGGACAGCCTTTGGTGTCAATAGCTCCCAAAGACCTTTGTGCAGGGTGTAGTCTTGTCAACATCTGCTCACTTGACCATGTAGAAACTCCCCTTCCTCACGCACACCTGTTCCTCCAAAAACTGCAGACAGGACCATCAGCCTCTCACTGAGAAGTGTCTTTTGTCTGTGTGTCTGGCACATAACTCATGCGATTAGAGGCACTACAAGGACAAAGTTTGTCTTTCCTCTTTGGAGTATTTCTATATCCTTATAGTTCCTTGGACTGCAAGGAGATCAAACCAGTCAATACTAAGGAAATAAACCCTGAATATTCATTGGAAGGACTAATGAAGTTCCAATACCTTGGCCACCTGATGCAATAAGCCAGTTCTTTGGAAAAGATCCTTATGCTGGGAAAGACTGAGGGCAGGAGAAGAAGGGGGTGATAGAGGATGAGATGGTTGGATGGCATCATTGACTCAATGGACATGAGTTTGAGCCAACTCTGGGAAACAGTGGGCAAGGAACCCTGGTGTGCTGCAGCCCATGGGGTTGCAAAGAGTCAGACACGACTTAGTGTCTGAACAATAGCAATATCCTTAAAAGCTAGCTCATGCCTAGTTCATAGCAGAAACTCTAAGAAGTTATTTCAAAAAAAGTAGTAAACATATTTTGGAGATCTCACTCAAAATCTAATACAGCCTCCATGAAACCTTCCTTCTACCATTTTTCATCAGCTTCAAACATGCTATATCTGATGGTGAGATTTTACTCTTTTATTTTCATAGTAATCTGTCTATGTTTCTCTTATAAAAACTTTTCATGCTGCTGCTGCTGCTGCTCCTAAGTTGCTTCAGCCATGTCCGACTCTGTGCGACCCCATAGACGGCAGCCCACCAGGCTTCGCAGTCCCTGTGATTCTTCAGGCAAGAAATCATCGAGCACAGGAGCTATTACAGTTGAGTGTTTAAACCTTGGGTTCAGAATCATAGCTCTGCAACTCATGGTTATATTATCTTACTTAAGTTACTTAACATCTCTAAGATTCAGCTTATTTATTTGTAAAATGCATATAATTCATTCATTCTTATATTTATTATGTGGCAGGTGCTATTGAAGGTATTGACCATAAAGTTAAGAGGAAAAAAGAAAGAATAGGAAGAAAAGGGTAGAGGAGGAAAGGAAAAAGTAGACAAAGTTCTTGTCCTCATTGAGAGTACATTCTAGCTATTGATTATTCATATCTATCCATATCCACACTTATGGAACAAACTATAGGAGTTCATATATTTAAAATTACTTCTCTTTTTTCTTTTTTTTTATTTTTTGGAGGCTAATTACTTTGCAATATTGTATTGGTTTTGCCATAAGATTACTTTTAAGAAAATAAAGCAAAGTAAGGAAACAGAGCTTGACAGAGTTAGCAGAAAGTCCTAGGGTTTATTAGAGAAGCTGATTTGTGAATTGTAGAAGACCCTCCCAGTTTTAGGGCCGCTCTCACATATTCTGTTTCTTTTTGATGTATAATAGGATTACACTTTCTACCACCTTTGGATTTAGGCATGGCCTAGTGACTTGCTTTGAAAGTTGGATAGAAAGAAGTTGCATGCAGAAGCTTTCAGAAAGGCCAGTTAAGATTTGCCGCATCTCTTCTTGCCTGCTGGAAGCTTTATGGAGACATACATGGAAAAAGGGCCTCCTTCAGCTAAGACTGTCATGCTGACCCATGCTGAACATTAGAGGTGACTCGAGGATTGTTCTACAATAGCATAGCCTATCCTATTCTTCCTGATGCAAGCCTTATCATAATGTCTGACACCCAGAAAATATTTGGTAAATTCTTATAACCATTTTAAATTTTATTATAGCAATGTTTTTATTGCAAGTGTAGAAATATAATAGGAAGTCAATATCTTTCTCTTAAATGAGTTTAAGGCATTAAAGTGCAAGTACTTTTGATCCTACCCTCACAAATAGGAAAAGCAGTGTCAAAGTAATTCAAATTTTCTGTCAGAGGTTGCAGCCCTTAGATCCAAAGAGGCCCCCTTAGTGGAGAAGATTCAACACTGTATTTTGAATGTTTTTCTATTGATTAGCAATATAAAACTAGATGTACATACTTTTAAAGTCATTTGGCTCAAAGACATAATACATTTAATTATGAATTCAATAAACCTTTAAAAATCAAGCATATAAATAAAAACTATTAACTCAAGGGAAATACTCTGAGGAATAGTAAATGTCTATTTACTATTGTCTCAGATGTCTCAAAATGTCAATATAAACTAACAATGGTTATTTATTTGTAGGCACAAAAATTAAATTTTCAAAGAAATAAATATGCAGCTTAACTGGACAGAAGTGTCACTTTGAACTGAAATGTAGCTCAGCTTCCCTTAAACCTTTGCAAGGCAGCCACAGGGAGGGGAAAAATCCACAACTTTCTCTGGTGGCAGAAATTGCAAACAACATCAGAGTAAATCTGCTGGTGGTGAAACATGTAAGGACAGATCTGGAGGGAGGAGGGAAATGCAAAACACATAAGAGGCAATTTTTCAGTGGATAAAATTAAATCAAAGGAGAAAGCAAGTTTACTGGAACATAAATATAAATGATAAAATGGGAACTACATTTTCTAAAATAAGAGTGTGTCCCTTAAATAAGTATTTCAGTGGTATCTACAAAATCAACTCCATGATTTAAAATTATATAAATGAAATTCTAACTATCCTATTTCTGATGCATACTAAAAACTACTGACTTGAGTATATTGTTTCTTTTTAAGAAATCACCATCTACCACAATAACTGCAGCAAAAGGAGTAAACTGAATTTGTATTACATGTTAGTAAGGAATATAGTATAATCACAATGGTGGCTTTAATAGGCTTGGCTGGAAACAATGTGCTTTAATAAGCTTTATTTGAAAATACTCAGATAATGCTTTTTCTAAGTCTTTGAAATAACCAATGCACTTCTCTTGCTCAGGGACAGAACAAGAAGAAATTACTCAACAGACTAGGACACAAGGTTTTATTATACTTTTAATTTTCCTGTTGTTTGACAATACATGTTAACCTAAATAGAACAGATATGAAAAATGTGTTCTGGTGAGGATGAGAAATTTCTTTTTACAAATCTGTTTTGCTTCATTTTAAGGTTTTTTTTTTTTTTTTTTAATCTTAGTACTGATGAAAGTGAAAGAGGAGAGTGAAAAAGTTGGCTTAAAGCTCAACATTCAGAAAACTAAGATCATGGCATCTGGTCCCACCACTTCATGGGAAATAGATGGGAAACAATGGAAACAGTGTCAGACTTTATGTTTTGGGGCTCCAAAATCATGGCAGATGGTGACTGCAGCCATGAAATTAAAAGACGTTTACTCCTTGGAAGAAAAGTTATGACCAACATAGATAGCATAATAAAAAGCAGAGACATTACTCTGCCAACACAGGTCCATCTAGTCAAGGTTATGGTTTTTCCAGTGGTCATGTATGGATGTGAAAGTTGGACTGTGAAGAAAGCTGAGCACCGAAGAATTGATGCTTTTGAACTGTGGTGTTGGAGAAGACTCTTGAGAGTCCCTTGGACTGCAAGGAGATCCAACCAGTCCATTCTAAAGGAGATCAGCCCTGGGTGTTCTTTAGAAGGAATGATGCTAAAGCTGAAACTCCAGTACTTTGGCCACCTCATGTGAAGAATTGACTCATTGGAAAAGTCATCCCCTGATGCTGGGAGGGATTGGGAGCAGGAGGAAAAGGGGATGACAGAGGATAAGATGGTTGGATGGCATCACCAATTCGATGGATGTGAGTTTGAGTGAACTCCAGGAATTGGTGATGGACAGGGAGGCCCGGCGTGCTGCAATTCATGGGGTCACAAAGAGTCGGACATGACTGAGTGACTGAACTGAACTGAACTGATTATGTGACTATGAAAAGAAGTCAACCAATCAGCCAAGTTCTTAGCAAGCAGTCTCTAGGAACTTGGAGAAGGCAATGGCATCCCACTCCAGTACTCTTGCCTAGAAAATCCCATGGACGGAGAAGCCTAGTAGGCTGCAGTTCATGGGGTTTCTAAGAGTCAGACACGACTGAGCGACTTCACTTTCACTTTTCACTTTCATGCATTGGAGAAGGCAATGACAACCCACTCCAGTGTTCTTGTCTGGAGAATCCCAGGGACGGGGGAGCCTGGTGGGCTGCCGTCTCTGGAGTCACACAGAGTTGGACACGACTGAAGCAACTTAGCAGCAGCAGCAGCTCTAGGAACTGCATGGGTCAATTTTTGTAGGTATTAAACACACACACACACATCAATCCATACACAACCTAAATCAATAAAAAACAACCTAATTCTTAAATTCCTATAAATAAAAGCTTATTTTAATTCAGCTATACATCTATGTCAGTTGATAAGAAGCTTTTTGATGAAAGAAGTTGAATATAATGATCTTTTCAAGTAATAACACATAAAAATGATTATATGATACACATACTTATTTTATACATGTGTATATTTATAAATATATGTATGTATATACATGTGCTACTGCTAAGACACTTCAGTTGTGTCCGACTCTGTGCGACCCCATAGACGGCAGCCCACCAGGCTCCCTGTCCCTGGGATTCTCCAGGCAAGAACACTGGAGTGGGTTGCCATTTCCTTCTCCAATGCATGAAAGTGAAAAGTGAGAGTGAAGTCGCTCAGTCGTGTCTGACTCTTAGCGACCCCATGGGCTGCAGCCCACCAGGCTCCTCCGTCCATGGGATTTTCCAGGCAAGAGTATTGGAGTGGGGTGCCATCGCCTTCTCCATATACATGTACATATGTTTATATATGTGTAAAGTATATATGTGTGTGTATATATATACACATACACACACACCTGTGTGTACGTCTGTGTGTATATGTATATAAGGACAAGCTTAAATTCTGTGATTTGGATACCATATTGGAAAAATTTGAACTAAGTTTGAACTAATTTAAACAGAAACAAATCATGTTTTCTTTTGTTTTGAATTGAAAATACAGGTCGTGTCCTTTTCCTGAGTTCACTGAGGTTGCCTAAATTGACTTGACACTACTGAGCTAGTACAAGCAGTCAGACTCCCCTGAATTTTTAAAATGTGTTAAACTAAAAGGCTCTTCCACTAACAACTTCACTAGAATTATCAAATCTTCACCACTGAAATTTAGTCATTAGGCAGATGGATGAGTTTTTATTCCTCCTATCATTTTTAACTGTCATGGACTTACATTTGTCCTCCCTAAACCAGTACAGTGTATGCTGTTCTTGGTTCAGTTGAAAGGGATGCTCCTTAGAAGAGATAAATTATTCCATTATCACCAAAACATTTATTAAATGTCTGTATTTTTAGAAGGCAGTACTGTTATAAATGGGAATTAATTAAGCTCAATTCCTGCCTCATTGGAGGTTAGAGTATGAACTGTCCAGACAGCAATGATGCAGGCATTTTAAGGTCATGCATTAAACAAAGAGAAAGAGATAAGTAAGTTTTTACCATGAACATTTGCACCCTTGAGCAAAGTATATCAGTGAACTGAGTGAAAAAGGAGACACTCGGGAGATGCATGTCATGGTGATTCACGACCGCATCACCAATCATGTAGGAAGGACCCTTGCTGAAATCCCAGGACTTGACAATGCTGTTCAAATGAGAGTGTGATAAGAAGGGGAGAGGGGCACAGTGGAATTTTTCCTAAATCTTCCATATCTCATCTCAGAAATTACTAAAGGGAGAGGATTGCTAGCTTGCATCTGTTTTACATGTTTTGAAAATGCTTTATATACTGTGCGGAAGAGGGTCAAGTTAGAAATAAACTACTTACTGGTAAACATTGCAGAGAACCACAATAGAGGAATGCATACTTTTCATTCTGGTAGAGTTTAAGTCCATGTTTAGAGAATTACTCCCATTTTATTATCAAAAAAGTTATATATCAAAATCCTTAATACAATGTCAAAGGTAGTGACATGTCACTACCTCTGTTACTCTGCAACTTATCCTTCACCATGTACTACAGCCAAATTAACATGGATTGTTAGCCCTTTCTTTCTGGATAATTGTAATACATTTGTAGCCATTTTTCTTTCTAGTCTGTTTACCAATCCTTTCCATAACAGGTCCACACTGTTGACCTGAGATTACTTTTTTTTTTTAATATACATTTTATTACACACTTTCCATTCTAAAAATTCAAGAGCTTTCTCACCCCAGTGTTTCCAAACTAGGGGTTACCAGTAGGTAACCTCTCTCTTTCTAGGAGAGAAGAAAGGCAAGACAGGGGTACATGATTAACAGGTACAAACTACTATGTATAAAATAGATAAGCAACAAGGATATACAATACAGGGAGTTATAGCCATTATTTTGTGAAAATTTTAATGGAGCATAATCTGTAAAAGTACTGAATCATTCTGTCATACACTGAAACTAATATAATGTGGTAAATCCACCACACTTCAGTAATAAATAAATAAGTAAATAAAACCCTAGAGTCTCCAAACAATTAGGCAATGAAATCTTGACTCATCACACTAACACATAAATGATCCTAATACATCAGTTTTTTGGTCAGCCACCTACAGCTATCTTCGATTCTCCCATTCAGCCACAAGTTTGATGAGTTTATTATGATTTTTCTTGCTTATCTGTATGGGTACCTATTTTTCCCTCTGTGCAGAATACTGTTTCCTTTCTTCTTCACTTGAAAGAACCCTAACTATACCTCCAATATCAAGTCCAGATATTATCTCTTCTGTGTAGTTTTCCACTATGTTCCAAGGAAGGTGAGACCTCCCTCCTGATTTACCCATGACATCCTATAGGTCTGATTCTTCCACTGTGTGACAGCCCTTAAAAGTCAGACAACTCACCACAGTATTCTTCCCTGGAAAATCCCACATACAGAAGAGCCTGGCAGGCTACAGTCCATGGGGTCACAGAGTCTGACATGACTTAGAGAAGAAACAACAATAAAAGGCAGACAGATGCTATTCATATATCCTCACTTGCCAGCACTACCAGTGAATTAATGATGCCATCTTCTCAGTACATGTTGCTTTTGATTTTCATAGTTCTTTCAAGCACATTGTTTCACTTTATACTTTCAATAAGTTTGTAAAGTATTATAC
Source organism: Bison bison bison (assembly GCF_000754665.1). Classification (NCBI taxonomy): domain Eukaryota; kingdom Metazoa; phylum Chordata; class Mammalia; order Artiodactyla; family Bovidae; genus Bison; species Bison bison. The sequence continues at coordinate 12,956,073 of NW_011494607.1, forward strand.
AGCAGATTACATTGTCATGTAATGCAAGGAAATTGAGTTTTAAAGTCAATAAGTAACTGTGACTTTTTGTTTGTTTTAAATAATGTTGATTTAAAATATTATGTTAATTTCTGCTGTACAGCAAAGTGCTTCAGTTATATTTGTATATGCATTGTTTTTTAATATTCGTTTTCATTATGATTTATAATAGGGTGCTAAGTACGGATTTCTGTGCTATACAGTAGGACCTGTTGTTTGCAGTTTTTATTATTAAACATAACATTTAATCTCACATATATATGTGTGTATTTCCCCCCCTGCTGTGGGATAGAAACAAAAATTTCTCCTTTGTACATAGACGGTTTTCTTTGAATAATCATTAAGGATCAGTATATTATAAATCAAAAATCCCTTAGCTTTAATTTTTTTTTCATTTTGATTCTACCTCATCATGTCATAAACTATGTCTTGACTGATGATCCAACCAAGGTATTATAAAACATTTTACATAGGTGCCTTAGGATAATGATTTATGAAATAATCTTTGAAGTCAACTTCTATGAATGGAGAATGCCAAAAGTCTTAGTACAAAAGTCCTAATAGATCATATCCTCTGTACACCTTGGGGAGGCAACTATAAATTTATTTTGATAGTGTCGATGTCAGTCAGTATTATTTTATTTCTTTTTTATGCAAAAGACTGAGAATTAATATAAGTGAAAACCTGTGAGTACTAGAGCCAAATACAAAAAACCCCACAAAAAACAGTTAATGTAGTCTCTGCATTTCTGTGTTGAAAATAAACCAAATTTTGTTTTCATCCTACATGGGAGGGAGAGGGGAAGAATAATATTAACCAAATATATTAACTCAGTTTTCTTTTCAGAAACTGTAAGAGTATACATAGGAAAAATAATGAGAGGAAGAACATTCAGGCATTCGTAGGACTCTAAAAGGAAAAGCAAATGACAAGATAATGGGTTTTATGAGATAATACCATATTTTCCTGTATACAACGTTGCTTTCATTGCTTCCATAATAGTTCTAAGGTTTTGTCCTGGTTCATTCACATTTCATCAACCAGTCCCTATTTGTGTGCATAACCCTGTATTTATATGCAGATGCCTGGAATCTGTTAGGGACCTTCCTCTGACTGTGTATAAACAAATATATCTCCTTATCTGAACATTTAGAGCGAAGTTTGGTAAATAGTGCAAGATTCAGGAGGGAAGACATAAATCAAAACTAAAATCATGATTTCAACACCTTGAACTCTTGCTATATATTTTGTCATTCTTGGGCTTTACTCAAATGGTTACTACTACTACTAAGTCATTTCAGTCATGTCCAACTCTGTGCGACCCCATAGACAGCAGCTCACCAGGCTCCGCCATCCCTGGGATTCTCCAGGCAAGAACACTGGAGTGGGTTGCCATTTCCTTCTCCAATGCATGAAAGTGAAAAGTGAGAGTGAAGTGGCTCAGTCGTGTCCGTCTCTGTGCAACCCCATGGACTGCAGCCTACCAGGCTCCCCCATCCATGGGATTTTCCAGGCAAGAGTACTGGAGTGGGGTGCCATTGCCTTCTCCAACTCAAATGGTTAATGAGATCCAAACTATTTTAAATTCTTGTCTCTAAAATCTAAGTGGGATGCAGCTACATTTGAGTAAAGAGCTATTAAAATGATGAAATCATTATATTGTATTCAAGGATAAAAGACATTGTAAATATTTAGTCTTTCACAGTCACAAACCACTTAAATGGATGACTATAGTCTATTCATTGGTTTTTGATTCTAATCGCCTCCAGGAAATGTCAAATTCACATACTGTCTCAGAACACAAGATTTAGCTTTTGGATTTTTAATTTACTAAAAGATGTGTAAAAGCACACTGTGATCTAGCTCCCTATTGGCTCCACATCTGTGTAGTATTATATACAAACAATATTTGAGCTAACTTGGGCCTCACCATAGGCTCACAAGCTCACTAGCTTGAATGTAATTAATTTTTTTTAAGAGACAAAAAACATGAAGGAAGACAAGTTGGAGAAGCACTGTTTTCAGCAGTAATCTTACATGTGAAGTAAGGCTCCAAGTTGCCAAAATGGAATCTGGAAATAATAAATCATAATTGTTCTGAAAGTGATTAACGCTAGGTGACAGCCAATGTTCTTTTGATAAAATAGTACTTATTCTGATTCTACAATTCAGTAGACAGGAAATGGCTCACTGTTTGGTAATGAATTAACTCTTGGAGGGCTACAGTAATTTCAAAATATAAACCACAAAAATGTCTAGGATGCCAGGAGATGAACGATGTCCATGGGTGGCAGACAATTACTCCTTTTCTATCACTGTCTCAAGTTCCTCTTGCTTTTACTCTTTTCTATCTGCAGATTTTGGTGGACTACTTACCTGTTGCTCAAGAAGTTACTTAAAAATTGACTCTGCTGATTTGGCTGTATCAGAGAGGAAGTTATTTAGTAATGGCATGGCAGTACTCTCTGGTGGCTTTTCAGCTTGCAGAAGTTGCATACACACGCACACACATGAAGGAAACTCAAATTTATTGAGTATCTGCTGCATATCATGCACAAATTATGTGCTTTTAAAAAAATCTGATAATAAATAAATGTAAGGCAGATTTCTCCCAAATTACCCTTTAATATAAGAGCTTTTTCTTACATTCAGGTCCTTATAAGTTTTCTATATTATGGATGGTCTCTCCATTATTTATTTATTATTTATTAAATTTAAAATTATTTTTTTCTTCCAGTTTTATTGAGATATAATTGATATTGAACATTGTAAAAATTTGAGTCTACAGAGGTGGTATGTTTTTTAACATAGGTCTTAGTAGTAATTTTTTAGACCTGTCTTCTCAGGCGAGAGAAATAAAAACATAAATAAATGGAACTACATCAAACTAAAAGGCTTTTTGCACAGCAAAAGAAACAAAACAAAAAGTACATCTACTAAATGGGGGAATATATTTGAAAACAATATATCATAAAAGGGGTTAATATCAAAAGTATAGCAAACAACTCATGCAATTGAACATAAAAAACTCTATTAAAACATAGGCACAGAATCCGAATAGACATATTTCTAGAGAAGACATATATATGGTCAATAGGGACATGAAATGATGTTCAACATCACTAACCATTAGGGAAATGCAAGTCAAACCACAATAAGGTATCTGCTCACACCTGTCAGAATGGTTCTTATTAAATAGACAATAAACGACAAATGGTAAAGATGTGAAGGAAAGGGAACTCTCCTGCATTTTTTATGGAAATATGAATTGGTACTGCCACTATGTAAAACATTATGGAGATTCCTCAAAAAATTAAAAATAGAGCTATATCATAAGATCCAGGAATTCCACTCCTGGGTATTTATCCAAAAACATGAAAACACAAATTAGAAAAGATATATGTACCCTATGTTCAAAGAAGCATTATTTACAACAGCCAAGATACGGATGCAACCTAAGTGTCCATCTAGATGAATGGGTAAAGATGTGGTATTATGTACAATGAAATACTATTTGCCCATAAAAAAGAATAAAATCTTGCCATTTGCAAAGACATAGATGAACCTAGAGGGCACTACGTTACATGAAACAAGTCAGACAAAGACAAATATTATATGAATTCATTTACATGTGGAATCTAAAAAACAAACAGTGAACAAAAGTAACAAAACAGAAACAGAATTATAGATACAGAGAACAGGTGTTTGCCAGAAGGAAGGGGGGTGAGTGGGTGAGAGAAATAGGTAAGGGAGATTAAGAGATACAACTTCTAGTTGCAAAATAAATGAGTCACAATGTGAAATGTAAGATGTGGAGAACATAGCCAATAATTATGTAATATCTTTGAAAAGTGATTAATGGTAATGACTTATTGTGATGATTATTTTTCCATGTATAGAAATGTCAAATCACTATGTTGTGTAACAGAAACTAGCAGAGCATTGTTAGTCAATTATACTTCAAAAACAAACTCATAGAAAAAGAGATCGGATTTATGGTTACCAGAGGTGGGGATGGGGGAAGGAGAACTGGAGGAAGGTAGTCAAAGGGTACTGACTGCCCATTATAAGTACTAGGAATGTAACATACAACATGATAATTATAATTAACACCACTGTATGTCATATATGAAAGTTATTAAAAGAGTAAATCCTAAGTGTTCTCATCTCAAGGAAAACAATTTTTCTATTTAATTTTATATCTATAAGATGATGGGCATTCACTAAATTTATTATGGTAATCATTTCACAATGTATGTAAGTCAAATCATCTTGCTGTACACAAAGTATTTATTGATACTATGTAATAAGGTGGGACACAGGCAGAGAAATTTCCTATAATTTGTCAAATGTAGTCATTAAAGTTGCAATTAGATCTTGAGAGTTCGTGATTCCTGGAATACAAAAGCAAAAAACAAAAAACACCAAACAAGACTGGGTCCCTATCATCACACGGTATATTTATATGCCTTTTTTAGACACTCATCTCCCTATTCCACACCACACTCCTTATACACAACATTGCCAAGCCCAGGCTGTTTCTTTCCACAGGCATAACTTAAATCCATCTGGAAAATGATTTGATCTGTAGAATGCATATCATTTTAAACTGGACAGAAGAATAAAGCCTTGGAAACAAAACAGAGTGTGGTTATAGTAGTCCAAGTTAAAAATGAGCAGAGCATTAGCAAGGGCTTGGCTGCTAGACTACTGTGGTTATTAATGAACACATGCTCTTTCCTCAACTGGGGAACTGCTTCTACTTTTTGTGGTTATGGGAATAGGAAATGGAAGGAGACAATGCTTTACTGGCAGACACATTACTGACCCTTCAGAGGCAGCAAGAATAATGAGTAGAGAAGGTTTTAAAGAGGACAGTCCTGCCAACCAGAGTAATTGCTGCAGGAAGGATTCCTTGGACATGATGGTGACTGGGTTGGGTCACCTTCAATCAGAGTAGGGTGGATCAACCAAGGGTCTGGTGAATAAAATCATCCTAGAATGTTGAAATCACTGAATACAAAGTAAAGGCATCCTGATTCCTTTCCATTTGTGAGTCAAGGTAATTTGAGGGAACTAATCGTTCACTTCACTTATGACACATTTTGACAGTCACTTGCTACTCATATATCTGATATGGTCCTGTGTTCTGATATTCATTCTGTAATCTGAGTATGTCTTGATGTTTTGGTTTAATAAATATGGCTATCAAAATAACATAGAATGCAGTTTTTAGATTAGTATAACTCTCCAAGATAACATTTAAAATAGACAAGATGTTCATTTTTTTTTTTTTCTTAAATTACACATTTTAGTAAATACTTTGGACTGGAAAGAAACCAGCACTAAATTTATGTTTTTAGATTTGATGGTTTGCTTTTTGCACATCTCTAAATTATTTGCTTAGAATTAGATTCTAATAAAAAACGTATTTGGAACTAGAGTCAATAAATATAATAGATGAAACAGGCAAAGGAAGAATAAATAATGGAAGAGCATAAATAAAATTAAATTAGAAAGCAAGCCATGTTACTGTAGGCTAAATAATTTCTAGAAGCGGCTTCTCCTTGGGAGTTGGTGCTGTTTAGTGTTTTTCCTCCTCTCTCTTTCACTTTGACTCCGGGAGCCCAGAGAATAGCTCTGCCTGGGAACAAAAATATAATTAAGAGAGTCAGGCAGAGGGACAAACCGCCCCCACCTCTGACACTTGGAACTAGAGGCATAAGTGGATAATTTCTGAAGCAAGATGGCTTTTGCAGAACTATGTTTTTGAGATGTTTAAAATTCTTCCACTAACAATATATGCTTCCACTTGTGATGTATTATTAAATTCAGAGCAGAAATTTATCAGGGGTTTTTAGGGCTTCCAAAAAACAATTTGCTTAAATGAAACTGCCCCTGGAAAGGGTCATGACATTATCTGCAGACACTTGGGCAGCTTGCTCTGTAATTGTTTTAGAAAACCTTGCTTTCTGGAAAGAGAAAATAAGATGATCCTTTCAGGAGCTACGGGAAAAGAAAACTAGGTACCTCACGTAGGAAGAAATGGACGCAGAAAGGAATCAGAAGTGGCCTTTCCCTGGATCTCTGTCTTTTCTGCAGTGTGCCCCACTCTGACAACAAAGGGGTACAGCTCTCGCTGATCGTCCTGATGACATTATTGGCAGTCAGCTGAATGTCTGCACAGAGAATGCCACAGTCACGGCAAGGTTGCTTCTGTATTGAAAAAGCAGAAAATAAGGTCCCGGCACTCCATCAGAAGAGATGTGTTTTCTAACGAAAGAGGAATGCTCAGTCAGAAGAGTTCTTGGAAATTTTCCCTCTGCAATGAAGCCTGGTGAATGGTTTGGGTTTCTCCAAAATTATTTGAAATGTAGCTGCTGGGAGTCTGTGCTGATGGCTCCAACTTTACTTTCAATTTCGCATTTTGTTGGATGCTTCCCTCAAGTCTTCCGATGTAGTTCTGTCATTAGTCTGGGCTGGAAGGTTTATTATTTGTTTTGACAGTCACCAGCCTATTTTGTCAAGCAGTACACGTTACTGCTCCATTTGACAGGTGTTACTCTCAAAATGCTTCAGTTTCCTTTCTCCCTCTTGGAGTGAGGTTTCTGTATCTGCTGTCTTGTTTACCTTCCCAAAGGAAGCACAGTACATTTTCTGGTTAATAAAAGCTTTATTTTGTTGCTACCTTTCAGTAACAGGTTAAGCAGACACTGGCCAAAAAAAAAAAAAGTCTTTTTGTGATATAATCTAAATTTTGATGATGTGCTTAAGCTGGTATCCAGTGGAAGCCTAAAAAAAAAAGAAGAAGAATAAAATGTAGTGAATGTAATGTAAATAGGGGCAAGACAGTAGTGTCATTTCACCTACAATATACATATTGTGAGTACAGAGATCAAAACAAGCTTTAAGCTTAGTGGCTTGAGGTTTGGATAAAAGGAAATAAGGTGCATAACATATTCCAACTCTTCCAGAAGAAAATGTGGTTGGAGATGGTTATGTAGAAGAGGACACCCGCTCAGGGTACAGAAGTCAGGCCTTTCTGAGGAAGATGGCATGTGAATTCATTTTTAAATGCAAATAGTAATACAGACAAAAGAAAAGAGCAGAGCCTTCTAAATCAGTGTCAATATACAGGTGGGAACTTAATTTTGAGTATGCCAGTTATAACCTATTATGAGACATTGGGGAATCATTTTTCCCTGATATTCATGGTTCATCACCATAACCCATTCAATTCTCTAACTTCCTTTTCTGCTCAAATGTCACCTCCTCAGGAAGCCTTCTCTGATCACCCAATGCAAGCACTTCTCTACTACTTTCTTGGCAGCTCTCTATTATCAAGTCCTGTTTTATGTTTCTTAAAAGAATGATTCAATTCCTGTCAGGAAGAAAAGGCAAATATTTATTAATTATTTACTGTTAGAAGAATCTCTCTTTTAGCAGTACTCAGTAACACTCTACACCTAGTGGACTAAAATGCAACCCATGTATTAGTCATGATTCTGTGATTCAGAAACCTGAGTGGGGCTCCTCAGAGATTTCTCCTCTCTGTTGTGTCAGTGGCACTCACTCAGATGGCAGCCGGGCTGGAGGATCAGGATGGTCGCCATCCCCTCATGTTGGGGGCCTTAGTTCTGGGCTGTTGGATGGGGCCTCTTTCTCCAAGGGGCCTCTTTCTCCAGATGGAGAGCCTGGACTTCTTTACCAGAAGGCTCAGTATAGCAAAAGAACGAAAGCAGCAGCTGCAATGTCTCATAAAGCCTAGAACCTTAACTAGCACAGAGTTACTTTTCCCACATTCTATTGCTCAAGTTAAGTCTAAAGCCAACTCATATTCCAAGGGAGAAAAAAATAGGTTCCAATTTTTAACATGAGGTGTTGCATGCATGCACAGGCACAGGAGGAATTGTTACAGTCTGCTTTGCCAACTACTCATTATACCTCCTAGAATTTGAATTTCCAGATGGCATCATTTTGTTGTGTGGAATCAAGAATATAGTTGCTCATTTATTATTATTATTCATTGTGTCTACATTGAAACTATGTTGAATATCAAACCTACATATCCAAGACTGATTTTTTAATTAGGGTTTTTAATATCTATCTAATAATAGAAGACTCTTGAGAGTCCCTTGGACTGCAAGGAGATCCAACCAGTCCATTCTAGAGGAGATCAGCCCTGGGTGTTCTTTGGAAGGAATGATGCTAAAGCTGAAACTCCAGTACTTTGGCCATCTCACGTGAAGAGTTGACTCATTGGAAAAGACTCTGATGCTGGGAGGGATTGGGGGCAGGAGGAGAAGGGGACGACAGAGGATGACATGGCTGGATGGCATCACTGACTCAATGGACGTGAGTTTGAGTGAACTCTGGGAGATGGTGATGGACAGGGAGGCCTGGCGTGCTGCAATTCATGGGGTCGCAAAGAGTCTGACACAACTGAGCGACTGAACTGAACTGAACTGAATAGTAGAATAACATTTCTTCTTATATTTCCTAGTATTGCTTCAGAAACAATATATACAAATAAACCCATCTCTTCTCTAATTCCAGCTTTTTCTCATAATTCTATCCTATAAATGCTATTATTTCAGACTTTTTATTATCACCAAGGATTTAAAATATGGAGTTATACCTTTCTCTCTTTCTTTTAAAATCAGAGGGAAAGAGAACCACATTTGAAAACTAGCTCTACTTTTACTAGCAGTGTGAACATGAATAAATCACTTAGTCTTTCTGATCCTACTTATTCATCACTTAACATTGATATGATAATTTCTTCCCAGGGTCTTTTGGAGATTAGCTATGAAAAAAAACTTTGAAAAGTCCTAAACATATTAAGCACACACCAAATGCAAATTTCCAACTTCATGACATGTTTTGTATAATGCTCACATGCACCATACTTATTGCTAACATTTTCTGTATACACCAAGTGAAGTTGCTCAGTCATGTCCAACTCTTTATGACCCTGTGGACTGTAGCCTACCAGGTTCCACTGTCCATGGGATTTACCAGGCAAGAATACTAGAATGGGTTGCCACACTATACCTCCATAATTAGACAGTAAACTCCTTGAAGGTAGTGACTCCTCAAATTCTTGGCAAAGGACCATACACATTTAGAACTCCAAACATGATAAAGCCTGTCTATTGACTCAGATTAACAAAGATTAAAAAGTTTAAATACTATTTTTGGGGTAGTAAATGTGAATTCAGTGGCTTTTGGGGAAAAAAGACAATATATATTTCACAGTTTTTCATTGTTCTATATATGGCAAACTCTATTGAAAAGAAAACTATATAGGAAAATAAGATGGCTGGTTAGTGTAAAGATGAGCACTGGTTTTTACAGCCAGAGGAAAGTTTTTCAAAACCTGATGCCAGATGTTGGGTCAATCTTGGAAGTTATATTCCTTTTAGTTTTACGTTAAAATCTGTATACCTCCTTTAAAAAAGTCTTTGATATTGCAGCAATTATAATTTCAGGGAAAAAATTCAGAGAGCAAATGCTTTTTTTCCTCCTCTCTGAAATATGATTATTTCAATTACTAGGAGCAACAATTAATCACTAAGTGATTCATCAGCCTGCATCTGGGATTGGAGAGCTGACTTCCTTTCTTTATTCCCATTTTCTGCTCTGTGTGCAGCAAACGTTCTGTAATAGCAAACAAATAACTTTTCCCTACCTTCAGTACCTTTTCTAATACTAGCAGGGAAGAAAATGTTGAGTATTTTTTCCCAAGTACATTTTCCCTTACACATTTCTGAAAGGAATTATAGAATTACAAGTGATGGTCCATTTTGTTGTAAGAATAAGGCATTATAGAATAAATGGTTCCTTAAGATTTGACTTAACTGTTCTTTGCTATTTTTCATTGCACAACTTGTGTTTAAAGAATGGCTAAATCACTCACTTAAAATGGATAATGATTTTCTATTTCTTGGTTACCTGGCATTTGAACTTCATGTGAATAACATATAAAATGCTAGATTTATGTCCATGGACAGAGAACAACTATTAGCAAATTCATTAGTTGGATACTATGTATACTTTTAAAATTTCAACAAGCTATTTCCCCAACTTCTAATCTGTGAAGTTAAAATTAATTTAGAAATGTATCTGATTCATGTGATTCTAGATTTATGCCATATTAGTATATACCCATCTACCCAGTAATGAATCATATTCAAATGTTCCAGTGTTCTGATTACAAGTATGTTGCATTTCCTAGAATTCTGCGAAAGGATATTGTAACCTGTTATGTCATTCCTAGGAGGTGCCAGCAGATTGGCCTGGGAACAGCATACTCACTAGAAAGGGAGGAAATTCACTTAGAGCAAGGTTCTCAATTAAACAATTCACAGACTTAGAACTATCTACAAATGTCAAAGCACAATTTGTGTCATTGGGCATGCTCTTCATCAATTTCTCCAACATATTAAAATAAGTGCTCTTAGTACAAACCAGAATTTCTTTTCAGGAGAGTGCTGAATTGCTTTCTTTTTAATCACATTCATTTGCTCACTTAATTAAAGCCCAGTGTGCCTTGAAAATGTTAGCTACAAGATCTGTAGCCTAAGGGTTTTTTTCTCCCACTCTCTGTAATGTAAGTGAAATCCTAATTAGTATATGTTAGTAATTTTATACATGACAAAAACATAGAAGGTTCTGAGATGTTACTCTACCTGTGTGCCAAGTTAGCATGCTACAGTTCATGGTTGCTGGCAGAAGACAGGAGACTTCAGAAGAAAAGGTGTTTATTACTCATAGGAGTAGCAGTTGTCAGTATTTGTGCTGGTGCCCCATAAGACAATGCCGACTGAGCCAAGTGCCTGCACATACACACACACAGTGGTTTGTATACAGGAGTGGGGTTCCAACCTTAGGGAAACTGAATCTTTTATAATGGGCAGTAAACCTGTCTGCTCTTTGCCTCCAGGGGAAAAGCTATCTTTGTCATACTGAGCAATAAACATTCAAGACCTATGGAGACTAGTCTTCTAATGGTATCTACCCCTCCATCCAAAACTGTCTTGATATCTGGAAAATTTTCCTCTGAGTACAACCCTCTGTCAGCCACATGATTAATCTGGCTGATAGAGATTAGGACTAAATCTGTTCAATTTGGCTCATATCACATTTCATTAAGGCTGATATCAACAGGACTCTGAGCAGCTGGATGAGGAAATATGCATTATTACCCTCAACTGTCCCTCAACCAGCTGAACAAATCTCATAAACCATCTGGATCTACCTCAGAAATCTAGGTGTGTTTTTTTTTCCTTTAATTCCACATTGACTTTTCAAATTGTCCCATGGCCTTAGTCCAGATACAGCAGGAGTTTTAAAGATTACACAGACTTTACCTTGGCACTCAAGGAGCAAATTTAGGGGCAATATCATCTATCACAAGCTTGGTCACTGAGTTACTACTAACCTGAATACATTCCAGGACTGCAGCAGTATCTTTGATCACCTCAACTAATACTGAAGACAAATTTTATATCACTTTTTCTAACTGGGCAACACACATTGCAGGGAAAGCTGACTGCAAGGTGGGTGCAAGTATAAGTCAGTTCCCTATCCAGGGAGCTCCCCAAGTCATCATTTTGGGAAGACGGTACAGTCATTCAAGGCCTACATTATCCTAGGGGAATTTTCCTTAAAAACTTGGAGGTCTTTTATGACCATTCCTAAGGTTATAATCAACATTTAGGGGAGAAAAGCTAATGTTTGAATTTCCACACAAGACATATAGTCCTAAGGGTACATGTGCCCTAAAAGAAATGCTACTGGAGTCACTAAAGAGGGGTCTACATCAGCCGTCCCCGGTGTTTTTGGCACCAAATCCTAGTTCCATGGAAGAAAACTTTTCCACAGATGTGGCAAGGGCCGGGGGCGTGGGGGTAGAGGGGATGATTCAAGCACATTACATTTATTGTGAACTTTATTTCTATTATAATTACATCAGCTTCACCTCAGATCATCAGGCATTAGATCACAGAGCTTGGAGACCCCTGGCCTACATCATCCAGGTACATAAGTTGACTCTGTTCCAAGGTGGCCTCATACCCAGCTAGTAGACTTTAAGGCTCTCAATTCAATTTGAAAAACTGAGTCTAGTTATTGTTTTTGAAGGTAATGCCTAAGGACAGTGAGCCCACTGTCTCCTGCTCATCTGCCTCATCAGCTGGGCAGCTTTTATACACTCTGGAGCACCACTGAACTACAGTGCTTGGCACAGGGTGAAGTGGATACTAAAGGTGTTGACAGGAATTTTACTGTGAATTGTAGAGAATAGGGCTGTTATCTGCCCCTTTGGTAGACTTTTTGGTTATTTTAAGAAATTTGGCAATCAGTTGGTACCAGACCTGCTTGCTGGGGGATAACAGATCCTGAAATCAATTAAATTTAAGTGCTCATTAATTTGGGAGTGATGAACTTTTCTTGAGGAAGACTCTAGGGATAGCTTAAAAGAAAAAATAAAATCTTAATGTCACTTTCTCATCCATGCCTCCCATACTCTAAGATGTTTCCTCTGCAGGTTTCAGAATGATGCTCTTCCTCCACTGCCATAAAATATCTATGTCATATTACAGTAGCTAAAACTTCATCTTTTCTCAACTATTCCCTACTCACATTCAGAAAGGATAAATGCAAAATGACAAAGACAATTTAATAGAACTTACAGAGCCCTGTTGTGTCTCTTGCTCTGACCAGTGTGGTCTACTGTAGGGGATCATGGCAAGCAGTGTTCTCAACCAAGTTGTCATTATCTTTGTGACTTAACTATGTCACTGTTGCATGAGGCATCTCTAGGTAGAGGGTACCACTCTTTGCTGGAGATTCCGATCAGCAATATCATCAGTCACGGAGGTCAGTTGTGTAGAGACCATGCAGGGCTCACTGGATAGCTTCTAATCCACCCTTTTGGTCTGGGTCCCATCAAAGGATGAATGTTTTTGAACTAACTGATATAATGTTACAAACAGAATGCCCACTTGAGTTGTGTATAGTCTTTAATACTCAAAGTGTCAGTTGCTCAGTTGCGTTGGACTCTTCAACCCCCTGGACTGTAGCCTGTCAGATTCCTCTGTCCATGGAATTCTCCAGGCATGAACACTGGAGGTATAGCCTTTCCCTTCTCCAGGGGATCTTCCCAACACAGTGATCAAACCCAGGTCTCCCACATTGCAGGTAGATTCTTTACCATCTGAGCCACCAGAGAAGCCCCAATAATATTCAAAGAATTCTATAAATTGTTGAATCTCTATGTGAGGAGTAGCAAAGAGACAGTAGTTTTTCCTTCATTGCCAGAGGGTTTGAGAGCTTTGATATATTCTCACACAATCCCAAGATACTCCTTGGCTATCTAGCCTCTAAATTTCGTTAGACTTTATCAGCTACTCTTGCTGGGAGAAATGTGGTAACACTGAAGTTAAGGCTGTTCACACTGAAGCCTCAGACTTGCTGACCCACAGGTTGTCATCTATTTAGTGAAAAATTCAGACTTCATGTGGTAGAGATATTAGTGTTATCTGGGCCACGCCCTGAAGGCAAAAGACTGGGAGGACTGTAAATGTATATTGAAGGCCTTGCTGAGTGAAGGGACATTGGTTTTGATCCTTGGGTGACAGCAGGATGCAAAAGATGGTGTTGCCAATGTTTAACAAAGCATACCGAGGACCATTAGTCTGTGCAATGAATTTATTTGTAGGGCTATAGTAGCAATAACAAGATTCAGTTGGTAATAAGCCACCATAAGACTCCATCTCCCATTATGATTTTTCGTTGGCTGCACAGAATTATTGTTTTGATTTTGTCCATCCTTGCTGTCTTTAAGACCTTAAGACTGTGATTTCTACTTGTTATCCTTGGATTATATTTTGTTTCTGTTGGACAACCTTGGAGTGGATAGGCAGAGGAGCTTGGAAGTGATTTACATGTCCCATAGTGATTTTCTATATATGATACTTCCTAATTGGGAGAATCTATTCTGGATTTTATAAGTATTCACAGTAAACACATATAAATTAATATAATTGTACACTTAGGAGAAGAAATCACAACAGTATATTGAATTGATCAAAAGGGCCACATCCACAAGGACATATTAACTCTCTTTACCCAATGCGTACCTAGTCTAAATCTCAATACCTGAATCTGGGTATCCCTGTAACTATAGAACCAGGAGGAATTGGGACTCAGTTACCCTTCTCCAAGGGCTTCCCAGGTAGCTCAGTGATGAAGAATCTGCTTGCCAATGCAGGAGTCTCAGGTTCAAGTATTCTTGCCTGGAAAGTCCCATGAACAGAGGAGTCCGTGGTGTTGCAAAGAGTCGGACACGACTTGGCAACTGAGTGTGCATGCACTCTTCTCCAAAAGAATTACACACATTTGAATTTCTTCCTTCCTCCAAATTCCCTTGTAGACTTAGATGGATGTGTATAGCCTTTGGTTTTTCACGGAATCGGGGACACCTAGAACTCATCCAAAATCACCTTTCTCTTTAAAGTGGTTGAAATCAGGTTAATCAGGAGGGAGGAATCAGAGAGCCTGGGGTAATCAAAAGTCAAGTCATGTTTACTTTCAGTTGTGAGCAGAGTGGTGCCCACATACAGCTCAACCAAATGAAGCTTCAATGTTTTCTGTCCAACCAAAGTCATAAAAGAGACCAAGATTATAACTACTGACACCAACTATTTTAGCTTTGGGGAAACTTTGATTCAATTGCCATAGTCACATTGCTTGGTTGAGGCTGTGAGATTTATTCTACTTGGCTGCTTTGGATGTTACATATACGGAGGAAACTTTTTTGATTCTACCTTAATCAAGAACATCTGAAATTGAACTATGAAAATAACAACTTAAGTTCTTGCCCAGTTTCAATGTAAGGCCTAAGGGAGTTTTCTAAAGTGGCATCCTTGCTGAGCAAACTTACCAGGTTTCTTTGAGTCCATTTCTTATTTATTAGTGAGTCACTTTCATCAGCATTGTAAAGCTCACCCAGGGCAATAAGAGCCCAAATCTTTGTCAATGCTGCATCTATGGTTTCCCAAAAGAATTTTCTTTCTCACCAGGAATTCCCCTCATGGTAGCAAAGGCCCAATGCACAAAACCCTGAGACCATTTATTGTGATCTCTGAAAGTATCTAGTGTTGGCCTGCTAGATTGCAGAAAGGATTAAGCCATAAGCAACCCTTTTATAGCCATTCTGCCTTAATAGTCATTACATGCCCGAAGTCAAGCATTATATCCCGATGTCTCATCTCCTCAGCCAAACTAACCAAAATTCTACGGTTTGTCTGCTTTTACCCTCTGTGGTAATGAAGTCTCTTCAGTCCATTTCTTTTGAACAAATGGTGGTAGAAATTTCTGCCTGAGGATGATCCAGCTGAGAAACTTCAGTTTTTGCTCTTAGAAGAGAATAAGCGATACCTTGGGCATCATTTGAGGTTGTGTTTACATTTACTTCCTAGTGCTCGACCTGAAAACATCTCCACAATTCCTGTTAATTAAAAGGAAATAAAATGGAGGATTTTTTATACCCACTTGATCATACATGAACTTTCCTCTTCTCTTTTTAACCAGCCCCCGAGACCTTTATCTTTATTCCTGCAGAAAGCCATATCTCTGCCAGCCTCTCATCCATCAGAATAATGAGGGGTTTGAGGTTTTACTTGACTAGCAACTTACTCTCTGTTATAGATTTTCAGAGAACATAAAAGGTAAATAAGTTAAAAAACAACCCCTTGGGATAAGAGACAAAGGACTTTATTTCCAGTGACAGTAATAGCAAGAGTGTCAGTGTTTTCACAGGTTCCCCAAGTTCCAATTCCCATAGTGCAGCATGAAGAGATTCAGTTGACATCTTGCACATGGTTACAGTATGAGACAAAACATGAGTTACAGAAACCAAACCCTCTGTAATAGGTAGAAAACATGCCTTCTTTTTACCCAAAGACAAACATGTTTTCATTACAGTGGACAGCAACATAAACAAATAAGAACAACAAAAACAATGAAACAAGTGAGTGAGTCTCTCAGTCATGTCCAACTCGGACTGTATAGTCCATGGAATTCTCCAGGCCAGAATACTGGAGTGGGTAGCCTTTTCCTTCTCCAGGGGATCTTCCCATCCCAGGGATTGAACCCAGGTCTCCCATATTGCAGGCAGATTCTTTACCAGTTGAGCCACCAGGGAAGCCCAAGAATACTGGAGTGGGTAGCCTGTCCCTTCTCCAGTGGGTCTTCCAAACCCAGAAATCAAACCAGGGTTTCCTGCATTGCAGGTGGATTCATTACCAACCGAGTTATCTGGGAAGCCTGAAACAAAACACAGAACAAAAAATAAAACTGCCCTTTGGTCCAGGGGGAGAAACTATCTATCTCCTGATGCCGTTTGCTAATCTAACATCCTCGAAATAGTAGTCCAGAACAAATGCCTAGGCCTCTACTCAGAAGATGTGCAGA
The DNA here is from genome assembly GCF_000754665.1 of Bison bison bison. Lineage (NCBI taxonomy): Eukaryota > Metazoa > Chordata > Mammalia > Artiodactyla > Bovidae > Bison > Bison bison. The sequence goes on from NW_011494607.1 coordinate 12,972,571, forward strand.
AATGTGAGAAACTCATGGATAACTGTCTCCCAAAAATGTTTCCATATGAAAACGTAGTAAAGGGCATTTTCTGTCTGTGTTTTTGTTTCTGTCTCTGTCTCTTTTCGCTTACAGATATATAAACACACACATACACACACATATCCCAAATGTTGAAGAAAGTTTTTGGAGGTATCTTATAGCTTTAAAATAATTCCCATAAGTTTTACAATAAAATATCAGAATGTTCATATGATATGAGCCTCGGAATTTCTTTAACAGTTGACAAAGCTTAAAAACCTCTTTTTCTGGTAATTATTAATGGGAAATGGAATGAATTCTAACTATCTTAATTACACAGATAAGAAGAATGACTGCAGAGGATAAATGGGAGACTGACATGGGGCAAAATCCAAAGTCACAGAATTAGGAACACTGTGTACAGCTCAGCAGATATCAAGCTGGGGAAATTGGCTGGAATGAGAGAGTTTGGCAAATATTTGAAAAAAGAAAACAATCTGAGTTAAATTTATAAATGAAAAGAAATCCCGTCAGTTAAGGTGATGGAGGAGGAGTGAGGGGAAAGCAGTCCCGCTTCACTGAGCAAGATAATAGTCTGCTCAGAGTATTCTGGACCCTGGAATTTTACAGACTAAAGATTTAAGGTGGCTATAAAAGCATGAATTGTAGTGGTTGACACAGGAAGGATGAATAAGGATATCAATTGAAGCCTATTCAATGTAAGGAAAATCTGGCAATGTTTCAGAGATGATGAGAGCCTAAACTATATATGGAAGAACAAAAATTCCTCTTGGAATTTGTCAGCACAGAAGCCATTTAACTCACGTGGAAGTGAAGGTCTTTGGGACAGCCAGCTATTTCACAGGACATAAAGATCTTCTCTAGTGGGAGGTAACAGATATAGCCCTCCCAGTGCCTGTCTGAAGATATATGCAGCACAAGTTTAGAAAAATGCTTATTATTATATTATTTTTATTGTGCCATAAATATTCATAGCATCATACCACAGAGGAAAATTGTGCCAAAGGAGAGATAGAATTCCAGAATCAATGAGCTTATGGAGCAATGTAATATGCAGAAGGAACAGAAGGAGAAATGTAATATACTGACTTTTAATTTTTATTTGAGACTGGTGCTCACGGCTATCTAAAGCCAGCCTCATTAGCAGAGGAGCAAAATAAATTATATCAGTACAAGAGGGAAGCAACACTACAAATTCCAAACTCTAGGTTTGACAGATGATTTATTGCATAAATATGATGAAAATGTAACTATTACCATTTATAATTATGCTTAGCAGTCAGGTTTTATTTTCCCTTTGTAAAAACGCACACATGTAATGTACAAGAGACATTGGATAAGGCCAGTTTAATTATCCTTTCAAGAACAAATATCTTTATACAGCCAAGAGTATGACACAGGGTGTACTCATAGGATGGATACTTCCTTTTTGATATTCTCACCTGGGCCTGCCTTGAAAGATAATTAAAAGAGGCAAGTGCAGAAGTTAATACATTCAGACTGTCTTCCTAAAATGCAGTTTACATCTCAAGAATGAACCCATAATGAAATACATTTCACTTGACTTCAGTTCAGTTCAGTTCAGTCACTCAGTCGTGTCTGACTCTTTGCGACCCCATGAATCACAGCACGCCAGGCCTCCCTGTCCATCACCAACTCCTGGAGTTCACTCAAACTCACGTCCATCGAGTTGGTGATGCCATCCAGCCATCTCATCCTCTGTCGTCCCCTTCTCCTCCTGCCCCCAATCCCTCCCAGCATCAGAGTCTTTTGCAATGACTCAACTCTTCGCATGAGGTGGCCAAAGTACTGGAGTTTCAGCTTTAGCACTGGAAAAACCACAGCCTTCATTAGACGGACCTTTGTTGGCAAAATAATGTCTCAGCTTTCCCAAAAGTCATCCACTGCCATTGCTCCAAATCATGCTGCCTATGCAGTTTATCTTGCAACAAAATCTAAATTAATTTGTATCTGTATTACAGAAGGTAAATGCAGCTGGAAGGTATGCCTGCGAAAATACATTTGTGTACCTTGTCATATACACAGAAAAGCAGATCTTCCATTGTGAATTCCAACTTTGGGATCCAGTTCTATCAGTAGCTTGTGTAGACATGAGCATACAGTGGAATGCTCTGAATTCTAAGCATGTGAATCCAGTTGATTTTATTTGCAATGTCTCTGAAAACCACTGGAGGAAGGAGTATTGTTAAATAAATAAATAATATAATAGCTAATCCTTAATCATTTTTTACTTATCAGGCATGAGATAAACATTTATATGCAATTTCTTGTTAAGTCATTTTGCAATATTAAAATTATTTCTGATCAATATTTATTGAAATCCTAAGTATTACTGCCCTATACTCAATGATATGCCCTAAACATTGACTTTATATTTAACTTGAAACCTTTAAAAGAAATCTTTAACTTAAGAAAATTTTTTATAATAAAGTATGGTTGGGATATTCAGCTGTAAAGTTGAGATATCGACAATACCATTGAAATTATAATAATGGACTGAATATGAGATTCCAAAAGAAGATAATGTTACATCCTGAATCACCTGTAGCAATTTGTGTTTGCAGGGCACTTTCCCAGGTTGGATTTACACTCTGTGACGCAGGATTCTTGATAAAGATAACTTCCCAATGTGGGAGAAATTCTGTGAGACAGGTACTATAATCTATTATCTCCATATATGTACATGAGGAAAAGCAGATTTTGAAGTTATATAACTTTCCTGAACTCATAAGCTTGCTAAAAGATAGTATCAGCACTTGGGCCAACTTCTCTATGACCTTGGAATGCAAGACCTATACATGATCTGGAAAAATACTTAAATATAGTCTAGGATTCTACAAAGAATGAATCTAAATTTGATTAGAGAAAAAGATGAGGCATGGAATTCAGTTAACTCAGTTTGTCAGAACATATTATTAGAAATGTTTTGTTATGTTTTGTTTTGTTAAAAATATTTCTCCCACATTGGGAAGTTATCTTTATCAAGAATCCTGAGTCACAGAGTGTAAATCCAACCTGAGAAAGTGCCTTGCAAACACAAGTTGCTACAGGTGATTCAGGATGAAACATTATCTTCTTTTGGAATCTCATATTCAGTCCATTATTATAATTTCAATGGTATTGTCGATATCTCAACTTTACAGCTGAGTACTCAACCATACTTTATTATAAAATTTTTTCTTAAGTTAAAGAAATACCTTATAAAGGTTTCAAGTTAAATATAAAGTAATGTTTAGGGCATATCATTGAGTATAGAGCAGTAATACTTAGGATTTCAATAAATATTGATCAGAAATCACAGTCTTTTAATATTGCAAAATAACTTAATAAAATGTATAAATGATCTATATAACAAATGCAGGTAAAAGCTGGACAATTACATGATTTAATTGTGTTCTAATATGTCAGTTATTTTCCTGTGAAAATAAGATGAACTCTGATTAAAATATTAATGGAATACATTAATCACCACTTCATATAAAAGTTAAAGTATTAAAAATAACTATAACTACAATAACTTGATAATGGATACACAAGATAAAAGATGCAAATTTTAGCATCAAAATTATAAAATCCATGTGTGCATGGGTGGGATAGTAAAAGTGTAAAGCTTTATTTTGCATTTAAAGCTAAGTTGTTAAAGCTTAAAATAAACTGTTATAAATATGAGATATTTTTTGTAAGCCTCATCATAATCACAAAGCAAAAACCTATGTAAATACATGAAAGATATAGAGAAGGGAATCTAAGCATGCCACTACAGAAAATCATCATATCACAAAAGAAGAGAGCAAGGGAAGAAGAAAGAAACAAAGGAATGGACTTAAACTACACACTAGACCAGATGTCTAACAGACATATACCAAACATTCCATCCAAAAGCAATAGAACAGACATTCTTCTCAAGGGCACATAGAACATTCTCCAGGACGGATCATGTATTGAATCTGAAAGAGGCTGTAGCACCTATGTAGACATGACCAAGCAGGGAAAGGGGATCTGCCTTAGATCATGGTGGAGCGGGAGGACAGACTAACAACTGGTCATGGACAGAGAAGGATGCCACCAGTTGATCCAAGGGGAGGTTCTATGAGCTACGGGTGGGCATTGTTACAGACAGTAGGCTGGCTGCTGCAAGATCAGTGAGCTAAAGCAGGGAGAAGGTGAGGCTTTGTGAAGCAGCTGGAAAGGAAAGTAGATTCTACTTTATGAGTGGAACATTAAACTGGCTAGAAAAAGTATAATTAAGGAATCTAGAGTAAAGCACCAGAGATTGATTACAATATTCAAACTTTCTGAAGAAAATGAAGTAGATGACATTGAGGCAAATGTGAGCAAAACATTTTTTTTTTTTAAGGACCGTATGAAAGCTGCTTGAGAAATTTGTATGCAGGTCAGGAAGCAACAGTTAGAACTGGACATGGAACAAAAGACTGATTCCAAATAGGAAAAGGAGTACGTCAAGGCTGTATACTGTCACCCTGCTTATTTAACTTATATGCAGAGTACATCATGAGAAAGGCTGGGCTGGATGAAGCACAAGCTGGAATCAAGATTGCCAGGAGAAATATCAATAACCTCAGATATGCAGATGACACCACCCTTATGGCAGAAAGTGAAGAAGAGCTAAATAGCCTCTTGATGAAAGTGAAAGTGGAGAGTGAAAAAGTTGGCTTAAAGCTCAACATTCAGAAAACGAAGATTGTGGCATTCATTCCCACCACTTCATGGGAAATAGATGGGGAAACAGTGGAAACAGTGTAAGACTTTATTTTTCTGGGCTCCAAAATCACTACAGATAGTGACTGCAGCCATGAAACTAAAAGACGCTTACTCCTTGGAAGGAAAGTTATGACCAACCTAGATAGCATATTCAAAAGCAGAGACATTACTTTGCCAACAAAGGTCTGTCTAGTCAAGACTATGGTTTTTCCAGTGGTCATGTATGGATATGCGAGTTGGACTATGAAGAAGGCTGAGTGCTGAAGAATTGATGGTTTTGAACTGTGGTGTTGGAGAAGACTCTTGAGAGTCCCTTGGACTGCAAGGAGATCCAACCAGTCGATTCTGAAGGAGATCAGCCCTGGGATTTCTTTGGAAGCAATGATGCTAAAGCTGAAACTCCAGTATTTTGGCTACCTCCTGCGAAGAGTTGATTCATTGGAAAAGACTCTGATGCTGGGAGGGATTGGGGGCAGGAGGAGAAGAGGATGACAGAGGATGAGATGGCTGGATGGCATCACCGACTCGATGGACGTGAGTTTGAGTGACTCTGGGACTTGGTGATGGACAGGGAGGCCTGGTGAGCTGTGATTCATGGGATCACAAAGCATCAGACACGACTGAGTGACTGAACTGAATTGAACTGAAGGCACTTTACCGTTTCAGCTACTGAAGTGGCTCAGCACACATGCACAAAGGCACTTAGTAAGGAATTTAAGATGGGAATGAATTTACCAACAAAGTTATAACAACTCAGGAATTCTCACTTTTTAAAAGGCAAGTGAATGAGAATATGTTGCAGGCCTCAGCTTTCATGGCATCAGGCATGATTCCCACCGTGGCACTGCACATGATGGAACTATTTGACACATCTGTAGAGAAGCTAAATGGTGTCTTCACTGTGAAGGTCTGGTGCACAAATTTTATAATTGTTCTGTTGTACTAGAAGCTGAAAAGGGAGAGAAATTACAAAGGTTTGATGGGAAAATCACCAGTAAATATATGGAATTGTTAACAAATGAAAATATAATCACAAAGTGGAGATGTAGGAACTAGCCAGAAATTGAACTAGATTTTGTCTCCTATCCAAGGTAAAAGGAATTGCAATTGAAATGTAAAGGACTTCCTATCTGTAAAGAAGGAAACATGAGATTCGGTTGGCAGAGAAGCATTTTGAAGAACAAAAGGTTTACTGCAGAAGACTACCCTAGCTGGTTGAATTAGTTAGAAGATTTTATAAGGACATACGTTTTGTAATCAGAAAGTGTCAAGTTAACACATTCCCTGTTATTATTTTTAAAAAAGAAGTTAAAACTCTTAATTCATGTTGGATGAAATTCATGCATTTATACAGAATTTAAAATATTGTTTGAATCTTCATTATGACTAGACTTTGCATTTGAATTAAAAGAGGCAAGCAACCTGAAATCAAGTATTAACCTTACTGCCAATAGATGATCCTCTGGGAATAGATTGAGTCCCTGAGTACAGATGGTTATTTTCCAAGCTAAGCTTATTCTAGGAAAGCTTACTTTCATCTGCAGTTTTAGTTCAGAAAGACAAAAAAATAATAAATGGTATTACTCTTCCTTTAAAAAAATTGTCTTTTTCCTCTAAAACATATTTTTTTTAAGTTTATTTGAAAAGAACAACAATCTTACTATGTATTTAAATTGTTCTGCTAAAAGTTCAGGAAAAAAAAAAATTAAGCACAGTGCTTACTGTACGAGTAATACTTTGCAATTGTAGTAGTCATTTTGTTTACATTTTGAAACTGAACCCAGAAAGAAAATAGCCCATTCATTATAAGAAAACTTTCAAAGTTCAGATTACAATTTTTTAACAACCCCTTCATTCTCTCTCTTCTGTGAATACTAGGAGGATATCAATAATATATTAGCTTTAAATAGGAAAGATTTCAACAACTACATAATGAATTAGACTGTGAAACCAAAGACCCATGTTCCACTCCCAGATTTACCATTAATACTGGTCTGGGCCTCATTTGCTAGATCACAGTAATCTCTAACAAACCTCATTCTTGCCTTTCTGCAGTGTGAAGAAACCATACAAATAACTATGAAATAAAGCCTTTGGCTGTTCTTCAGTGTTCCAGCATGGTCATGGAATCTCCATCTGTGCATAGGGAGGTCTGGTGCTTACCAGAGGGTTGGAAATAATCACAGAAGGGGCCAGACTTGGACCCGGCTCAGTCAGAAGGCTCTGCATAAAATGAGAAAAGGGTTTCTGTGAATGTGAGGATCAGTTTAGAAAACTCACAAGGTTCATGAACAAAACCACCACGGTCTCTGAGGTAAAACCTCAAAGTCCCCCAGGAGTTCTTGGACTAGGATTTGTTCATCCATGACTCTAATATAAACTTGCTCAGTCCCTTAATGAAAACAATTCTTCTAGAATTTCTTTCAATCTCAAAATTTATATCTGTGCAAAATTTCATGACTCGGGAAGCTTCTGTGCTTCTGACTCCCTCCCTGCGATACAGGCAACCCTCACAAAGGGAGATATAAGCACTGATCAGTTGCCTCTAAATTTCTAGAGAACAGAGGTCTGTTCTTAGTATAAGAAGCCCAATCACCCAGGAGTCTGTGTAGAAGCAGCCAACTGAGAGGTGCCCAGGTTTTATGTGAAAGAGGTTCATTTGTTACCTTGTATCCTACCATCTTGTTATAATCACATATTAATTCCATCATTTTTGCTGTCCACTTATTTGGATTTTCTGAACAACTGTCTTTTATGAACAAAGGCAGTTTTATTTCTTCTTTCCCATGCTGTATATCTCTTATTTCCTTTTCTTATTTCATTAGCTAGTACTTCCAGTAGAATGATGAAAAAGGGTTGGTTAGGGCAAATATCCTTGCCTTGTGCCATACAGAGGGAAATATTTGATACTAGCTGTAGGTTTTCGATTGAGAGTACTTATCAAGTTGGGGATATTATCCTCTGTCCCTAGTCTGATGAGTTTTTATCATGAATGGGTGTTGGATTTTACCAAATGCTTTCCTACACCTAATGAAAAAGCCATGTGTTTCTTTTTGTTTATTGATGTAATTGATTACATTAATAATGCCTTTGTCTGATTTTGATATTAGTGTATTTCTGGCCTTAAAGAATGAGCTAGATTGTACTCCATCTGTTCTATCATCTGAAAATGATTTTAGACAACTGGTACAAATTCTTCCTTAAATGTTTGGTAGAATTCACTGGTGTGATGCTTTATGGAAGGTTATTAATTATTAATTCAACTTCTGTAATAGATTTAGACCAACTCAGATTGTTTCTTCTTGGATGAAAAGTTGGATCTTTCAAGGAATTTGTCCATTCCATCTAGGTTATCATATTTGTAGACAGAGTTGTTCACTGTATTCCTTTAGCCTTCTTTTTTTGTCCTTTTATACAGTTCATGAAGTTCTCACAGCAAGTATACTGGGGTGGTTTGTCATTCCCTTCTCCAGTGGATCACACTTTGTCAGAACTCTCCACTATGCCCCATCCATTTTGGATGGCCCTACGTGACATGTCTCATAACTTTATCCAGTTATGCAAGCCTCTTCACCACAGGCAGTGACCCATGAAGCTGAGACTCCAGTATTCTGGTCATCCGATGTGAACAGCTGACTCATTGGCGAAGTCCCTGATGCTAGGAAAGATTGAAGGCAGAAGGAGAAGATGGTGTTGGAGGCTGAGATGGCTGGATGGCATCACCCATGCAATCAAAATGAATTTGGGCAAACTTTGGAGATGATGAGGGACAGGAAGGCCTGGCGGGCTGCAGTCCATGGGGTGACAAAGAGTCAGATTCTGGATATGACTAGGCGACTGAACAAAAACAATCTTTCTTTTAATGTCCACAGGATCTCTAGTGATGTGTCTGCTTTCATTTCGGATACTGTACTTTTTATCCTCTCTTATTTTCTTAGCCTGCTAGAGGTATTTTTTTTTTTTAATTTTTATTAATCTTTCCAAAGAACCAGATTTTAGTTTCATTAGTTTTCTCTATTGATTTTTTTTTCAATTTTGCTGATTTCTGTTCTAATTATTTATTTTTCTCCTGCTTACTTCAGATTTAGTTTGCCCTTCTTTTTCTAGCTTCACAAGCTAGAAATGTAATTTTTAAAATTTATTTATTTTCTCTTTTCTAAAATAGTAATTCAATGAAATATATTTCCCTCTAAGCACTGCTTTCATTATAAATGGAAAATTTTGATAAGTTGTATTTTCATTTAATTAAAAATATTTAAAAATTTCCCTTGAGAATGTTTTCTTTGACATATGTGTTATTTAGAAATGTTTTGTTTAATCTCCACTCACTTGGGCATTTTACAGTTATCTTTCTATCACTGATTTCTGGTTTATCCTCCACTGTGGTCTGAGAACAGACACTGTATCAACTCTAGTCTTTCAAATTTGTTGAAACTGTTTTATGACCCAGAACATGGTATAGCTTGGTGAATGTTCCATATGAGAAGAATGAGTATTTTGGGTTTGTTGGTTGAAGCAGTCTATAGATGTCAAATATATATCCAGCTAATTAATGGAGTCCTTGAATTCAGCTGAGTCCATGCTGCTATTATCTTTTTCCTGCTGGATCTTCCATTTCTTATAAATTAGTATTTTTTTTAATCCTTGAAATTCACACATCTCACCAGATTATGACTAACTAGACCCTTCCTTCTTTCCTCTTTCCTTCCTTCCTATCATCCTTCCTCACCTTTGTCTCTTACTTTCTATTTTTATTTTTGTCCAATATTGAAGGGACATTTTTAACCGTCAGAACTGGTCTTTAATTGAGGCAAGTTTGCTGATATTACAAAAATGTATACAAAACATTTTTCATTAGAATGATACATTGAATTGAAAGTTCAACATTGTAAAGATGCCATTCATACCAAATTAATTTATTTTCAACCTATCATTGAATAGAAATACTTTATTTTGTGAGTATTACTTGTTTGTTAATTTTTCTTCTCTGCTGTCACTTATTTTTAAATTTTTTATGATGTCTGTCACTTTACAGAAGTTTTAAATATTTTGTAAGCAAAACTGATATAGATTTCTAATTTTTCCCTTCCTAAGGAAGCTATTTGTTTATCAATACTTTGTCAATATAGAAATAATCCCCTACAATCCTCCCAGAAATTCATTTACTTTCCTTTTTATTTCACGTTTCAATCTATCTGGAAACTGCTTGTGTGTGTGTACATCAGTGTGTGTTAGATTTATAACATAATCAGTATAATTTATCTTTCCTCAATGATTTCAAAGATCATGATCATGATAAGGAAAATTTGTATATGCACATAAATCTATTTCATACTTCTGTTTGACTGACATATTTTCCTATTTCTCTGTATATACTACAATGTTTTGCTGGTTTTGCTTTATAGTATGATTTGATATTTTCCAGGCCACTAATTCTCAATATTAAGTTGCTCCATATCACTAGGGAATACTGGGAGTTGTGAGGGTATTTTACGGTGTCACAATGACTGACCGTGTGCCACTAGCAGTTACTAAGTGAAGGCCAGAGATGTTAGCATATTTCAATAAATGAAAGAATCCCATCCAACGAAGAAATATTTCAACAAATATGTCAGCAATATCTTTATTTGAGAAAAGTTATTTAACAAAAAAAGCAAAAATAAAGCAAAGCAAACAGCAACAACAAACAAATGAAAAACAATTTGGAATCAGACAAGTTAAAATAACAAAATGAATTTGACTTAACAAATATTAACAGTCTTAGAGGAGAATTAACAAGAAAAATTAAGAATTAGGATAGAAACTTCACATTCAGGAATATAGTTCATGTCTCTAGAAAAACATTTTTTTTCTCTCCACTTAAGTTTTATGCATCCTTATCAGATAAATCCACAGGAATCTTGAAGGGTTTTGCTACCACTGTGAGTGGAATTTGTCCTTTATTTTACATGCTATCTTTATATTATATATTTTCACTGTATTTTCTAGTAGTTGTATCTTGTGCATATGAATGGGAAAGCCATCAATTTTACTTTATTGATATATTCAATTACCTTTTAGAACTATTTTATTAGGCCTAATTTAAAGAATTTGTTTGTTCCATTAATTCCCTTGTGTTTTTTTGCAAGAGTAATTTTTTCCTACCATTGTAATATGTCTTACATGTATTGCTTTGTGTAATTATATTGCCTAGGAACTCAAGAAGTAGTAATAGTGGTATCTTGCTTAATCTCATGGGCGGAGGAGCCTGGTGGGCTGCAGTTCATGGGGTGCGAAGAGTCGGACACAACTGAGCTACTTCACTTTCACTTTTCCCTTCCATGCACTGGAGAAGGAAATGGCAACCCACTCCACTGTTCTTGCCTGGAAAATCCCAGGGACGGGGGAGCCTGGTGGGCTGCTGTCTATGGGGTCGAACAGAGTCGGACACGACTGAAGTGACTTAGCAGCAGCAGCAGCCATTAATATTTTAGCATCAAGAATATTGTTGACTTTGTTCCTATTAGATATGCTTAAGCAAATTTTCTTTCTATTTCCAGCATGTTAATTTTTATAAAGAAAATTCCATCTGAAGACAAGTATCAGCTCAGAAAAAAATATCCATTTAAGTATCTATTTAAATATTATGACTTAATTGTTCAACATAAGATGAAAAGTGAAAGACATCTAATTTACCAGTTTGTTCTGATAGCAGATTTTAAATTAATTCTAGTAGCAATTGTATACATGGTCTCTTTTCTTTTGATTTACATATTTGTATTTATTTTCTTCACACTTAAAGAGGTTTTATCTTTCTGCTACTACTACTAGTTAACTAACACACAAAAGTGCATGTTTTATTCTGGGTACCACTATATCTGTTTTGTGTGTGTTACTCATTTTTTCCTCACAACATCCTCATGAGGTAGATATTATTATCTTCATTTTAGAGATAATGAACCAGTTACAGGGAGGATAAGTGACTTTCTCAAGGTCATACAACTGATAATTGAGCATAATGGAAGATATTAAATGAAGATGGCACATTAATCAAATGTCTCTTAATATCCCTTCCCTCTTAATATCAAATAATGAATGCCTCTGTTACATTCTTATGTATCACCAACAGAGACAGGCTTTAGTTTCTCTTCTGCTTGATCTGCATTCTTTTTCTTGCTTACCAGTGATTTAAACTGCATTTATGCCCTTTGGATTTATCATCTATCACTTTCTGGTGTGGGTAGCAGTGGTAGTATCCTGCAGCAGACCTGTACTCTGGCACCAGTGGCACATAAGGGGCATCCAAACAAGTGCATTTCTTCAGCATCATCTTGGCTGTAGTTCCTCCCACAAAGCTTCTGTTGTTTTCTGCCCATTTTCCTAGCAGGTCTTCCATCCTGCCAGCTAATTGTGCGAGCTATCCAACATTCTTTCAACAAATCAATTTTCTCCTTTGATTAGCTAGAGCTGTTTTTGCTGCTCACAATCAAGATCCATAACCAAGAGAGAAACTGTTACCAAGGAATATGGTGCATTGATAGATACCTGCAAGGGAATATGGGGACCATCAATTGTTTCCTGGAATATCTGGATCAGAAACTAGTCAAAACCTTGCTTAAATGCCAATATGAGAAATCTTCAGCAGTGAAAAAGCTAATCAAATCATTGCTTGTGGTCACCTGGCATCCAGTGCACAGTACAGGCATCACTTATGTGAATTGAGTTGCTCTTACCACAGAACAGTAGGATGTACATGAGGAATTTATGGACTTAGAAAAGGGGCAGCTGCTTCAAACATCAATGGGCAGCTTAAAGAAAGAGAATGACAAGTCAAAATCCTTGAATTCTAGGCTCATAGCACTGACTGAAATCCAGGGAGTCTCTAGGATCAAGATAAAAGAATCTCTCATCTTTTGTTGTTGCAGGAACTGAGCTGGGTAAAAAATAAAATGTGGTCTTCGAGATAGTAAAATTAAGACTATCAGTCGAATTCACAGCTTTTATGTCTCTCTCATGTGAAAATTAAAGAACTGGTAGAAAGAGTATGTTGGCAGTCCAAACACTAACTCCCACTGATAGTCCATTGAAATTAAAGAAGATTCAAAGAAACATCCTCCTGCCTCTCCCTAAAGACACCTAGAGCCACTTACCATGATAAAGGTTCCCTGATGAAAGGGAAATGCTTAAATGAGCTTTAAGCATGTATTAACTCCTTGTACCTATTGGAGGATATTCTTTCTTTATGGTTTTCAGGGCCACTTGTGAATCTCCTGGTACAAAAAAAAAAAAATGCCACAGGAAGTCCAATTTTCTTGGCTATCATGTAGACTTTGACAACTGTTTCACATTGCCTTCAACAAGGATCTGTCAGAATTTATAGGTAGTGGCTGCTAGTTTTCTTAAATAATGAGGAATCTCAAAGAATATGTATTTTGGAAGGGTAGAAGAAGCAGGGAAGAAGTTTTCTGAAATGGGCTTGGAACATGAAGAATATCCATGCTACATGCTCAGAGGACGTCTTCACTCATAATAATTAGGCATACAAGACAACATGATCTCAGTGCCAGTTATCTCTCTTCTATAATATCTTCAGAACTTACCTAACGAATTATGTGGCTATGGTGAACAATATGGATGCCATTCGCAAATACAGCAATAGGACAAAATCCCCTTCACCAGTATATGAAGACATTTTCCCCAAAAGTAATATGTCTGAACCTGTAATATTGTACAATGATATATTTGGGCATCAGTTGATGATTTTTTTATTTTACTTCTTTTGTCATGGAGAGTTCCTGTGATACAGATTAGTTATTATACTTATTCTGGATTTGGATTTAGATTTGATTTTTGCATTCATCATGGCTCAAGACAGTATTTCCATGAGTGTTTTAGTCAACAGAATACTTCATTCAATATGATGACATTGCTCATAATTTTTTTCAAACAAGGAGCTCAATTTCTCATGAAAGAACTAAGACAAGGGGGTCGTGCCCTTAGGTTACTTTAGTCTTATCATGTACATTACTAAGGAATCAATTATGGCATCAGATCATAGGATGGTATCTATGTTTTGAAACACTGACCAATATATGGCACTATTTCTTTCATAGTAAGTATGTATAGGTCCCCAAACAAAGGAATAGGGCTTATCTGATGGCTTAGCAGATAAAGAACCCACCTGCAATGCAGGAGACACCAGAGATTCAGGTTTGATCCCTGGGTCAGACAGATATCCTGGAGAAAGAAAGAGCAACCCACTCCAGTATTCTTGCCTGGGAAACCTCATGGACAGAGGAGCCTGGTGGGCTACAGCCCAAAGGATTGCAAAGATTTGGATATGACTGAGCGACTAAGCACACAAACACAAAACAAAAGAATACAATTGTAATTATTATAGTATCTCTCACAATTAAGCCTAATCAACCATTGACATTTTTAGAAAAATTTTCATCCCTGAGATTGGGAACTACTAATTTAGACATTAGTAATAACCATGGGAAAAATGTTCTACCAGGGGATTCAGCAATGGTTACATGAAAGTCAACGACATAATCTAGACCATTCATAGTCTCATGAAACCGAGTCAGCAGGCAAAAACAGGGGTTACTCTTTTGAATTGGGTTATTAGATTCTGGAAATCAAAAGAAAAGAGAATAGTGATGCATCAAGGAGGACAGATTTTTAATGGTCTCTGAGGAATTTTCATACAATCATATCTGCTTGTAAAAGACTGAGACTCTGTATAGACAGGACTCCTAAACAGTCGGGCACGACTGAACAACTAAGCACGGCACAGCACACAGAAGAGCTTAGAACTCCTAGGAATAAAGGGTTGATCACTTCACTGGCTGAAAAGCTCAACAAGTGCCAATGGCAAAGGAAATGCATAGTTTAGAGAAAAATAAAAGTGATATTGGGACTTCCCTGACAGCCCAGTGGTTTTGACTTCATGCTTCCAATGCAGGGGGTGTGGGTTCAATCATTGGTGGGGAACTAAGATCCCACATGCCACGTGGTGTGGCCAAATTTTTTTTAATAAAAGTGATACACACACACGCACATATATCACATCTACATATGCATATACTATATATAATTTTGTGATCATTGTAAAAATGACCATTAGCTCCAATGACGTATCTTTTTCTTGGCAACTCTTATTATTTAAAATATATATGAAAGTGAAAGTGTTAGTTGCTCAGTCCTGTCTGACTCTTTGTAACCCTGCAGATATAGCCCACCAGGCTCCTCTGTCTATGGAATTCTCCAGGCAGTGATACTGGAGTGGGTAGCCATTCCCTTCTCCAAGGGATCTTTCTGATCCAGGGATCAAACCCAGGTCTGCATTGCTGGAGGATTCTTTACCATCTGAGCCATCAAAAAATATATACATAATTGAAATCTTCTGTTTTTATTTCCTTTCCTTTCAGTAGCTACTGCCACAGGAATAAGTGATCATTAAGTTTATAATTTCAGATATATTTTGTTGAACATCAAGACTGGATTCAAGATAACTAGGGTCAGGATGGATGTTACTCAGGGCTCCTAGACTTAGAGCCCGGTGAAGGACGGACGAAACCTATAGTTTTCTCCTTTTGAAACTCTGGTAAAAATGGATTTTTGCTATGAGAGGAAATTGCACTGTGTTAGGAGGTTTTTCCTTTCAAAATAAAAAGAGCATTTTATACTAATTTTGGATTGCCAAAGGGATATTTTTAAATTAATTTATTTATAAATTGAGGGATACATGTTTTACATAATTTTGTTGATTTCCGTCAAGCTTCAACATGAATCAGCTATAGGTATACATATGTCCCCTCCTTCTTGAACCTCCCTCCCATCTCCCTCCCAATCCCATCTCCAAGATGACATCAACCTATCATCTCTAGGTTGATACAGAGCCCAAAGGGACAATTTTTTTTTTTTTTTTTCCAAAGGGACAATTTTTAGTGAGCATATTTTGGGGCCATGATACAAATATTCAACTTACTTGAGAATATTTATTTGAGAATAAAGTCTCCATTACGTAAACCTGGGAGGGATCCAAGGTTCAAGGTCAGACAAAAGGGTCAAAGTCTATTCATTTTTATCTCTGGCACCTAGAGCAGGGCAAGAGACCTACCTTCCACCAAATAGATGCCTCCTCCCTTTTTTTTTTTTTTTCAATTTATTTAAACTGAAAAAAAAAAAAAAAAACTTTACCCATCTCTCCCAACTTCTACTTCCTGCCTCAGGCAACCACCAATCTATGAGCTGTGTCTTTTTCTTGTTGTTTATTTTTCATTTCCATATATGAGAGACCATGTGATCTTTGCCTTTTTATGTCCTTCACTTAGCATAATGGTCTTAAGATCCATCCATGATATCCCAAACAACAGAGTTCTTCCTTTTTATGGCTGAATAGTATTTCATTCTATACATATACCACAATTCTTTAACTGTTCATCCACGGATGAACACTTAGGTTATTTCCATATATTGGATACTATAAGTAATGCTATAATGAACATGAAGGTGCATATATATCTTTAAATTTGTGCTTTTGATTTATTTGGATACATACCCAGAAGAGGAATTGTTGGATCATATGGTAGTTTTATTTTAATTTTTTAAGAAACCTCCATATTGTTTTCCACAGTGGCTGTACTAACTTAATCCCATGAACAGTGCTCAAGGGTTCCCTTTTCTCAACATCCTCAACACTTCTGATTTCTTATATTTTTGATAATAGCCATTCTAAAAAGTGTGAAGTGATATCTTGTGCTTTTGCTTTGCATTTCCATAATGCATAATAATTTTGAGCATCTTTTCATGTACCTCTTGCCATTTGTATGGGTCTTTAGAAAAATATCTATTCAGATCTTCTGCCCCCATTTTAATGGAATAGTTTATTTTTTTTCTATACAGTTGTATGAGTTATTCATAAGTTTTAGATATTAGCTTATTATCAGATATATGGTTATATATACAGGGTTTCCCCGGTAGCTCAGTTGGTAAAGAATCCACCTGCAATGCAGGATACTCTGGTTTGATTCCTGGGTCAGGGAGATCCACTGGAGAAGGGATAGGTTATCCACTCCAGTCTTCTTGGGCTTCCCATTTGGCTCAGTTGGCAAGGAATCTGCCTGCAATGTGGGAGACCTGGATTTGATCCCTGGGCTGGAAAGATCTGGAGATGGGAAAGGCTACCTACTCCAGTATTCTGGCCTGAAGAATTCCATAGACAGTATAGTTATATATGCATATAATATGTAATATTTTGCAAATATTTTCTCTCATTCAGTATGTTGCTTTTTCATTTGGTTGATGGTTTCCTTTGCTGTGCAGAAGCTTTTTAATTTGATGTAGTTTCACTTGTTTATTTCTGCTTTTGTTGGTTTTGCATTTAGTATCAGATTCAAAAGCTTATTACTGAGACCTCCTTCAAGGGGCTTACTGCCTATGTTTCTTTTCCAGGAGTTTAATGGTTTCAGATATTACATCCAAGTCATTAGTACATTTTGAGTTAATTTTTGTTGTGATTCAATTTCATTCTTTTGCATGTGGCTGTCTATGTTTTCCAACAATAACAACCAAAAAAAGAGACTGTTCTTTTCTTATTGTAGTTTTGGCTCCTTTGTCATAAATTAATTGACCATATAAGTACAGATTTATTTCCAGTATTGCTATTCTGTTACTTTGGTCTATGTGTCAGTTTTTAATTCTAATACCATACTGTTTTGATTAGTATACTTTTGCAATACAGTTTGAAACTAGGGACCATGATGCTTTCAATTTTGTTCCTTTTTTCTCCCCCTCAAGATTGCTTTGGCTACTTGTACTTGGTTTCGCATTTGTACAAATTTGTATATGGTCCCATACAAATTTAAAATTGTGTCTTCTATTTCTTTAAAAATACCACTGGAATTTTGATAGAATTTGCATTGAATCTATACATTGCTTTGGGTAATATGTGAATTATAATAATAGCTCTTCTGATGAATGAACACAGAATATCTTTTCATTTATCTGTGTATTCTTCAATTTCTTTCATTAATGTTTTGTAGTTCTCAGTATACAGGTCTTTATTTATTCATTTATTTTTTAACACCTTGAGTTTCATTTGGTTCTCACCATTAACAAAGACCTTCCAAATGAGAACATGACTGAAGCAACTTAGCATGCATACATGTATGCAGCATAAACACATGCATGGAACAAGCATGCACTATGCACTGTAATTATTACCACTTTGCAGTTAATTTTAAAAACACTGACAAAAGTTTGTTTATCCATGGAGTATTTGAATATACAGGTGTTTAAATTACTCAGTTAAATTTTTTTAAGGTATTAAATTAAATTAAAGGACACTTGCTCCTTGGAAGAAAAGCTATGACAAACCTATACACTGTATTAAAAAGCAGAGACATCATTTTGCTAACTCTGTATAGTCAAAAGTTATGGTTTTTCCAGTAGTTATGTACAGATGTGAGAGCTGGACCCTAAAGAAGTCTAAGCACTGAAGGGTTGATGTTTTTCTACTGTGTGCTGGAGAAGAGTCTTGAGAATCCCTTGGAATGCAAGGAGATCAAACCAGTCCACCCTAAAGGAAATCAACCCTAAATATTCATTGAAAGGAATGATGCTGAAGCTGAAGCTCCAATACGTTGGCCACCTGATGTGAAGAGCTGACTCACTGGAAAAGACCCTGATGCTGGGAAAGATTGTGGGCAGGAAGAGTGCAACAGATGATGAGATGGTTGGATGGCATTACCAACTCGATGAACATGAGTTTGACCAAACTCTAGGAGATAGTGAAGGATAGGGAAGTCTGGCGTGCTGTAGTCTGTGGGTTCCAAAGAGCCAGAAATGACTAAGTGAGTGAACAACATTACATTCTTTTAGATGCAATTATAAATGGGATTGCTTGCTTAATTCTCTTTATGATAATTTGTTATAAGTATATGGAAATGCAACATATTTTTGTGTATTGATTTTGTGTTTTATAACTTTATTGTATTTGTTTATTAGTTGTAACAGATTTTTGATGAATCTTCAAATTTTCCTATATATAATCTCATGCCACTGGCAAGCAGTTGCAATTTACTTCTTCCTTCTCAATTTGGTTACTATATTTATTTTTCTTGCCTAATACAAATGCCACTCCAAAAATCCCATATTATTACTTTTATCATGGCACTTCTTAAATAATATTATAATTGCTTTCTTTGTCATATTAAATGCCCTATTAGAAAGGAGATTAAAATTTACCTGCAATTAAGACAGACTAGTCTCACACAGGGCCTTGTGTACAGTAAAAACTCTGAAACTGTGTTTTGCTACAGGAGTGTAGTTGATTTTCTGCCTGTTACCTTATATCACCTTATTAAGCCATTGCTTTTCAGTTCAGACTGTCTCTTCTGCACTGTTCTGTGATGCTGCCTGGAAATCTGTCAGCTTTGCCAGCTGCCTCTCTGTGTTGGTCAGTAGGAAGCACAAGAGGCAGCTATGAGGATGGAGGAAGAGGGACTTGTTCCATCTTATTTGCTTGCTGTTGGTTTCCTGTCCCTATCAGCATCACCTTGGCCTCTTATCACTTCTTCCCTTTGGAGGCACCAGTTTATTTCAGTAAAATGTTGAACTGAGTTTTCAGCTTTTCTAAACGTGCTGAACCAACCTTGGTGTGTACCTGCAGAAACTCCAGCATCTTCTGATGTTGTTCAGTATCCCTCTTCATGGGACTGGATCCTAGTGAAGTGAGATTTTTCCTCCAAGTTAAGAGATTCCAGTTTAGGTCAAGCAGTGGTCTCTTCTCTGAGTTCTGAGCTTCAGCTCTGTTGGGTGCCTACTCCAAGTTTGTTCATTTGCATTCCTTCCCAAAGCCCTAGGATGGTAGCTGCAGTCTGCTGACAGTCCTTCTATAATCATTTAATTTACCTTTTTGCCTTTTTCATTCTTCAAAACCTTACTAATAATTATTTATATATTCTGTTTCTGTTAAATTAATTTGATTTTGTCTCCTGATTGAACCCTGACTGATACAAATTCCTTCCCAGCAACAATCTGTCCTTCCTTGTAACAGATGCAAAAGCATGCTTGATGGGAACTTAAACTTCTGTTGTAGCCTATTTAAACCCCAACTAGCTTTGACAAGAGCAACCTTCTGCCTGTGTTTCTGTATGTGATACATGGACTCAGAAAACTAGAAAAATCCAGGTGCTTAAGCCAATTCAAATTGTGTTTCCAGTTTTCTCAAGCAAAAAGATATAATGAGGATGTTCATGTTTTACTCTTTTATTTTTGTATTGTTTGAATAATTTATAAGAAGTATCATGTATTAATCAAGGTTCTGTGGAAAACTACTTGTTTTTTGACTACTTGTTCAAATTGGCTATTTACAAAAGCTAGCCTATAAAGGTGTAAGGAAACCAAGGGAGATAAGGCAAGTTACACAAGGAGATCTGTTACCAGTCTTAGACCTGAAAGGACTAAAACCCATAGAGAGATCTACTGGTAAGTATTACGTGCCAGGAGCTTGGGCTTTTCGCTGAGGTATACAGTCAACCTTCAGTGAAGGGGTTAGGGGGTAAATTCCCCTACCCACCAGCTCTGATCTCCTGCCAGAGATCTCCATTAGCAGAAATCAACTGGAAACTGAAGGGCAAGAAATTGCTTGATATGGTTCGTAGCGGTCATCTCTTGGAGGTCTAGCAGGGTACAGAAAAGAGGACAGGGGACCTGGAGGAGGGGATGGGGAATGTCTTGCACAATTGGGTTAACTACAAATGCAATGAAAATGTTTTTAATAAAGCCACATATTCAGGAAGAAATTCTCTTGAAAAAATGAAAAAGTAAACTGAGGGCAGGGAAAATATACTGAAGGGTGAGAAGAGAAGAGGAGCACATTCACAAAATATTTCTGGAAGTATAGAAGTTAAATATCAAAGAGAAGCACTGTCATCTGAAAACATGAAAGGAAATGGAAATATAAGTGTTCTAACATTTTTTTTAACAATAAATGCAGATTTTTAGCAAACTCTCATCTTGATTCTGGAAAGCATTTTAGTGCTAAGTATCATAAAGAAACACTGAAACAGTTTGACAAATACCTCCACACATATATAACATGTGGATATATGTATGTTTAACACTTCAAAATATAATATGTGGTAAGTTGCAGAGCATCTATAATTAATTAAGCTGTTTTCACAGCCCTCTAGAAGAATATTTTTTCCAGGATAGCTGACTGCATAATCTGAGCATGATTTATTTATAGAGTACTAATGAAGACATATCTAATCATCATAATTAATTGGTATTTTTGTGCTTTGAGGTCTAATCACAAAATCTTTCACATGCTGACTTAAAATTAACCTGGCTATGGGGCAAGCATTTAAGACAAACCTGGCTTGTTGTTTCTAATATGCAGCTCTATCATATTCATCTACTTATTCAACATTTCTAGCTGCTGTTATATGGTAACAGGACAGGCAGCCCATTTGGTCAATTCAGGTTTTAAAAAGATTTTCTTGAATGAACCAGCAAACAAAAAGAAACCTGAGGAATTATATTTGGCATAGCAGATAAAAACCTGAGTTGTTTATGTTATTTATTGTGTTGTATTATTGTCAGAATTTTGATTATCTTGATGTCGAAGCAGACTTTTAAAGAAGCTTATTACTCGTTGGATAAAAATATACATTTCCCTCTTCATATTTACTTGTTAATTTTCCTTTCTTTTTTACTTGTATGAAAAGTAATTCAGACATATCATTAAAAGATAGATTAGGATAATTTTGTCCATTTTGTTATAATTATTGAGAATTTCTGAGGAAGACTCTCAGAGTACTTTCTTTCCAATTTGGATACTGAAATCAGAAGATATTACACAAACAATAAATATTCACAGCAAGTGTTTCTTTCACCAGGTGTCTAAAAGTCAGGTTTAGGATACGGATTATAGTTTCAGAATTAGACTGGTCCTTACCATCTATGGGGTCACACAGAGTCGGACACGACTGAAGCGACCTAGCAGCAGCAGCAGTTACCTTTCATTCATAGTCAGCTCCATGTGGAAGACCTGTCCTGGGAGAATAGCATAAAACTCATGCTCTTTTTTGGCAGTTTCTTGGCTGAATTTATAAATTCCTTAGATCATTCCACCTCCCAGGGATGGGATGAGCAAAGAATTAGAGAGAAACCAGAGTTACACTTGTTGATTTTCTTTTCGAGGTGAGTTGGAAACAAAAGTTTTGGTTCTGTTAAAAAGAAACAGAAAAACAAAAACAAAAACAGTATTCTGTATTTGCCAACAGGTTTATTCAGATTACATTTGATTCTTTGAATATTTCGGGATTAAAATATTCTTAACATTTCTTTTTATATGGCTCAGTTCAGTTCAGTCACTCAGTCATGTCCGACTCTTTGTGACCCCGTGAATCGCAGCACACCAGGCCTCCCTGTCCATCACCAACTCCCGGAGTTCACTCAGACTCTTGTCCATCGAGTCAGTGATGCCATCCAGCCATGTCATCCTCTGTCGCCCCCTTCTCCTCCTGCCCCCAATCCCTCCCAGCATCAGTCTTTTCCAATGAGTCAACTCTTCGCATGAGGTGGCCAAAGTACTGGAGTTTCAGCTTTATCATCATTCCTTCCAAAGACATCCCAGGGCTGATCTCCTTCAGAATGGACTGGTTAGTATTAATTAATTGATCCATAATATGGTTACTAAAAAGGGGGATAAACACTTGGGTATTAAGATTCCCACCTTTTGCTATTCATCCAGGAAAAGTGTGTATTAAAAGTTAGTTAAATATATCATTTGTCTAATGGAGCAAGAATTGTGACCAGAGGATGAGCAGATGGCCAGTGTGGTTTTCCACAGTGAATCAGCGTCTTCAAAAGTAGCCAGGTGATGAGCATAATAAGCAGATGATCGGGTATAGAAATGACTGAAAATAGCCAGGGTCATCTCAATGACTTTAATAAGGTCAACTATATTTTCTCAGGATGTTCTGACACAGGGCATCCTTCAGGGTGTTCAGAACTTGCCTTTATTCACACTGTAATGGTAATGGGTAGTCTAAATATCTAGCTATAGTGGTGAAAACAGACATGTCAACCTCATACTGCTTGGCTGTAAGAAAGATGATCAGCAGACATTTCCAGCAGTCAGCACTTTCAGGAGCTTTCCAGAACAGCCCCCATCCAGTGTCTAAATGAGGTGAGGTAACAAGGCTGGGCCATTCTGGCCCAAGGCCAGTCAACTTTGATATTCTAATGGGCAAGATGGGTCCAGGCTTTGTCAGGTCTGCACCTCAATCTGATTTTTCTCTTCCTAGAGGAATCAGTAGCAAATAAATATCTAGAATCCCAAATTCAACGTTATTTACTTACTTCTACAAAACTTATAATAATTATATCATTTATATGAAGCCCTCCTGAGAAACCACTAGAATGAGAGGAAAAAGTGAGTGCTCCAACAACAAAAAAAGAAGCAAACAAAAGAGAGACTGATTAATAAAACTGACATGGATTAATCTCATAAAATTGTTTGAAAATTCAAGTATTATGAAAATTTGAAGTAGAAGGGAGCATATATTTCTAAATTAATGCACTTATGAATCTGTGACTACAATAAACATGGTAATATGAATTGTATAACTATAGTCAGCTTCAGCTGCTATAACAAATTATCATTGTGTGGCTTAAACTACAGACATTAATTTTTTATAGTTCTGGAGGCTGGAAAAGTCCAATATCAAAGAATCAGCTGATTTGATTCCTGGTGAGGGCTTTGGCCTACAGATGGCCTTTTCTTTTTATCTACACATGGCAAAGAGAGTGATCTCTCTCTTTTCTTATAAAGCTACCGATCTCATCTTAAGGGCCCCACCCCTACAACTTCATTTAGCCCTAATTAATTCCCCAGAGGTCTTATCTCCAAGTATTATTACATTGAAGGTAAGAGATTTAATATATACTTTTTGGGGGGAGACATAATTCAGTCTGTAGCATTATTCACACAAAAGCACTTTGGGATGAGTAGAAAAATTGCCTTCCCAGATTGTGGAGCAACTTTCAGACTTCAGTGGGTATATTCATAAGAATGCTGAACTGAAGGTGACCCAGGCTGAGTTCCAAACACAGGGCTGAAAGCCTGCACGACTTGGTATGAGTTAGAAATTGTGGACAACTTTGACCTTCTTCAGAAGGACAATGAGGGTACCCAGAGATCTTTCCACTGAGTTACTGTGCATTTCTAAATGATATAAGGAATATGTAGTATCAAAACAATAATTGAATATTAAAGGTAAAATATCATTTAAATGACTTCATTTTAGAGGCTGATATGATACACGATGGAAAAGGAAATGGCAACCCACTCCAGTATTCTTGCCTGGAGAATCCCAGGGATGGAGGAGCCTGGTGGGCTGCCGTCTGTGGGGTTGCCCAGAGTCGGACATGACTGAAGCGACTTAGTAGCTCATGATACATGAACTAAGTTTTATTTTTAAAGTAATTATGACAGTGAAATATTGGTTAGAGAAAAGACCAACTTGAAGAAGATTTAGTAGTGTATAGAGAATTTTGGGGAAGTACATCTGAAGCTTTGTACCACTTAACTGTCTTATTAACCTTTCTGTGTTCCTTGTTGGATATGTTCTTCCTCAAATGTTATATTTCCTCTCTTTGAAATAGACTCAATGAGATTTTAAATTGTGTGTTTTGCATTCAATTTCTCAAAGCACTTAAATTGAGTTGACTGGTTTCACAAGCAGTGCTGTCAAAACTGATGGGTAATTTGTGAAAGAAACAAAAACAAGAAAAGATACAAACATGTGTAGTATGAGACTGGGAAGAGAGACATGGCATATTAAGAGGCTCTCATGATGATGTTAGAGCACTGAGTTAATTATTACTCCCCAGAAGTTAATGATGACAATGATTGGCTCAAGTTTGTGAGTGAGGGAGGAAAAGGACACAAAGAAACCCAGTAGCAATTTGTTTTACAAATGTGAGAAAATACTATCTCCCTGCTGCTACTGCTGCTAAGTCGCTTCAGTTGTGTCCGACTCTGTGTGACCCCATAGAGGGCAACCCATCAGGCTCCCCCATCCCTGGGACTCTCCAGGCAAGAACACTGGAGTGGGTTGCCATTTCCTTCTCCAATGCATGAAAGTGAAAAGTGAAAGTGAAGTCGCTCAGTCGTGTCTGACTCTTAGCGACCCCATGGACTGCAGCCTACCAGGCTCCTCCACCCATGGGATTTGCCAGGCAAGGGTACTAGAGTGGGGTGCCATCACCTCCTCCAAATGTAACTATTTATTATCATGGATTGATAGATAACTTTTGGGGAATATGTCCAGTCAGCTTTAGACATTGAAAAGTAGTTTGAAAAGTTTGACATTGAAAAGAAGGTGTTGTAACACCTTCTTGATTTGTACTACAAAGAAGATATTTCCTAATTGAACACTTTGCTAAATTTTGATTAAATATAAGCATATACTTTCTTCTACCTCTTCCTTTACTTGTTAAACACTTATCATCCATTCTTACAAATTATGCAGAAGGCACAAGAACTTTTACAACTTAAAAATAATAAATTGTGCATAGGAGATACATAAGTTTAGCTAGCACAGGGAGAAAAAGACCTATTATTTATGTCATGTTTATTTATCCCAATTATAGAAGTAGAAATGATCCCCCAAACAGTTTGATAGATGATGATTGAGGTTGCAAAAATAATTGGGCTAATTGTGTTTATTCTGTTTCATGAAGCTAATTGAGAATAAAGGTAGAATCTTCCTCTAGAAAGATTCTGTTTTATTGTATTTATAAAATCATAAAACAGCTATGTCATCCACAATTTTCAAAAATAATTATATTGGTTTTGAAACTGTCAGAACATATTTCCTGACTGTATAACATAAGTAGGTAAGCAATCCAATATGGTGACCTAAATGTTCCATGTTGAGCCATCACAAAATGTGGTGGTTCTCTGGCTTCTCTTTGGAAAGTGCAGCAATTGCATCTAACAACATATTTGTCTTTGGTGAGGCATCTATTATGACAGCATTCAGAATACTAGAGATTTATATTCTATAAAGGTCTCAGGAGCTTAACTTCAGCATTAGGGCTATGCATTGTACAAACTTTGATAAAAGTGATTGTTTTCCCTCCCAACATAAAAGGAATCATTTAAATTCATTTTAAGAATTCCAAACTTTGGTAGTCAGTCATCTTTTGTTCTCCAAGTTTGCAATTCATGACAGTTAAACAAAACTTCAGTCTGGTAGATAAACTGGCTTAGGTTTTTGACTTCACTGACTGATCAGTTTGAAAACTGTCAATTAATTAGTTTGCTTCCACCTCCCCTTCTTCAATTCTGCCCCTGCCTGATCTGTTATCAGAGTAACCTATTCGCCTGGTTTTATGTATTAGCATAGTCTCAGATGAAGAAGCTTATCCAAATGTATTTGCACTTTGATAAAGCCCTTGTTCAACAGAAGGGACCATAAAAATACTTATCGTATTTTTGATATGTATTAGTCAATAAAATCATTACTCACTGAAATGTAACGGGGTGCAGTCTTAGATGGTATGCAAGCTCCAAAGCTTCCCTGATGGCTCAGATGGTAAAGAATCTGCCTGCAATGCAGGAGACCTGGAGCTGATCCCTGGGTTGGAAAGATCCCCTGGAGGAGGGCATGGCAACCCAGTCCAGTGTTCTTGCCTGGAGAATTCCCATGGAAGAGGAGCTTGGTGGAATACAGTCCATGGGATCGCAAAGAATTGGACATGACTGAGGACTAATCACCAGCTCCAAAGGGAAAGTGAGCTCTCTCCCTGCTGCTGGTAGAGATACATCTAGATCCAGCACTATCTCTGTCGTAAGGATGCTGAGAAGCAGACAGCTGAATAAAATCCTGAATCACAGCTGCTGCTTCACTTTCTGTAAGAGCAGAACTATGCTGATTAAGCCATGAGTATTTGAAGAGTTTTTTCCTTCTTCTTTTTTATTTTTATTTTTTCCTTCTTCTTTTTTAAAAACAAATTTCTAGCTATCTGTAAATCATGGAAGAACAGGAATGGGTGGCTTTCTCCCTTCAGCATTGGGTCATCAGTCAAAATACTCCTCCCACACACATAATTTTATCTTGGCCAAATTATTTTCCATTTTTTATTGGATTTTGCATTTTGTTGCATCTTTCATTGTGGTTCTTTCTACTAAAATTATTTATTTCTATGGGCTCCCCTGGTGACTCGTCAGTAAAGAATTTGCCTCCAATGCAAGAGTCGCAGGTTCAATTCCTGGGTACGGGAGGTCCCCTGGAGTAGCAAATGGTAAACCAGTACAGTATTCTTGCCTGGAAAATCCCATGGACAGAGGAGCCTGTTGGCTACAGTCCATAGGGTCACAAAAATCACAACTTAGTGACTGAACCATCACCACCACCACCATTTACTTCTATAATACACATTTATGAAAAAAGCACCAATTACCACGCTTTCATCTGTTCTCACATAATCGTGAATTCTTAAGAGTTTTTGCTTATACTATCGTCATGGAATTCTTCACACAACCTACCTAGTCACACAGGAGGCGAAATGTAGTGCTTTTGTATTCTCAGGAAGAAGAGAACCAGACATTGAAGAAAAGTAGCAGGGTCTACTATACGTTTCTAACTTCATAACATTGAATATAACATTCAGCAAAATGAGTCTCTAAACTATCTGTTAAATGAAATGAATAGGTAAATCAATAAATGATCATGGAATAAAATAGTACTTTAAAAATGACATGAATGTTATGATTCAATATTAATTCAAGCCAATAAATATTTGTTGAGCATCTACTATGTGACACATTTCGTTCTATGTTTTGGGATGCAGCAATGGTCAACACAGATAAAACCTATTCCTTACATTTTAGTGAGTAGAGAGATAATCAAAAATAAATAAGTAAATAAAATAATTTCTAATTGTAAGAAGTGCTCTGAAAAATATAAACTGTTAATTTAACAGAATACTAAGGAAGATGGGGAACAAATTTAGATAGAGGAGTCAGAAAGGCCTCTAGAAGAACTGCAATCTGAACATGACAAGCTAACTCTACAAAAATCCAGGCTGAAGAAATAGCAAGTGCAAATGCCCTGAGGAAAGATCTTTTCTTCTTAGTTGATTGATGGGAAATGACATCAGAAATATAGGCAGTTGTCAGTTACAGCAGTATTTTTGTAGGCTGAAAAGAAAAGATTGGAATTTATTGGAGAGATGTAAGCAGAAAACTAATTTTATAGAATATTGAACTTTTACTGTCTTAGGTTGAGTTCCCTACAGAGAATGAGACAACCAGCTGTCTCAGAGGAATGGGGGTGAGAGAAGAAAGAATGCAATCTCAGTGGAGACTGGCTTCATCTGATCCCATGGGAAAACTGGAGACACAAACTGCACCACAGAGTTAGTCCTGGAGGCCAGGAACCAACCTCCTTTACCCTACCTATCAGTCACTATTTTCTATCCTGGGGCTGTAAGAGAGTACAGGTTCAGCAGCAGTTTCTATTTTGTGTTAAGTCAATCTGCAGAGGAGACCACAATCAGTTGTGTATTATTATTAGCCAGCCTTCACAATAACTGGAAAAGGAGATCAACCTGGCTCACCAAGCACTTTTACTGTAATCACATGGGCTGCTGAGGGGAGAATTAATTATGGTTTTGGTGGGGTTTGGCAAGAGGTGAAAAAGGACAATCAGTACACTGTTTTTATACTGCAAATGAGGGAAGAAAGTGAATTAAACTGCCTTGGGCTTACAAAAGTAAAATTGGAGGGAGGAGACAGGGCATATTTTGGATGGACAGTAATGAGGCTAGATGTATGAAATAAGGGTATGTGGCATTTTTTTTTTTTTTGTATGAATGACTAGATATTATCATTTACAGAGGTAATTTATGGAGGAATAAATAAGAAATAGTATATATCTTTCCAAGATCCTCCAACAAAGTTCCTTTTTAAGAAAGACTTCATTTTCATGTATAACTTGGAGAAAACAGAGTAGAGAGTGTTCAGTGGGTAAGGTGAAGAAAGGAGGAACAAGTCAGAAAAATAAAGAAGTAGATAATAAGGTAGAGAAAAAATAGATAAGGGAAGGAGAAAGAAATAAAAACAAGTATTATATGAATGAAAAAAAAGAAAGAGCAGAGATATTTAGTGTGAGGAGGTTAAGGGAGAGACAGAATTACAAGTAGAAGGCTACCCACAGAGCAGTTGTTTTCAAAGTGAGGACACGTGAAGGACCTTGAAACTTTTTCATATGTATTTAGAGTCAGTCTTTCTTTACATACTCCAACAAAGCAACATATTGCAACAGACTACAGAAGCAATTATGACAATCCAGTGATTTTCTATTAGCAGGCATAGATTTGCAAAAATGCAAAACAATGCTCTTCATAAATTTTTTGGAAAAATAGTTATTTTTCATAAAGGATTTATTTGAACATATAATACATTTCTATTTTTAAAAAAAAAAAACTTTTGCACAGAAACAAAGCACTAGGTTTGTCACTAGTTTTTTTTTTAATTAATTTTTATTGGAGTATAGTTGCTTTACAATATTATGTTAGTTTCTACTGTAAAGTGAATAAGCTCTACATATGCATATATCTCCTCTTTTTTGGATTTCCTTCCTGTTTAGGTCACCACAAAGCACTGAGTAGAGTTCCCTGTGCTATGCAGTTAAGTTTTCATTGGTTACCTATTTTAAACACAGTAGTTATATATGTCAATGCCAATCTTTCAGTTCATCCCACTTCTTTCTCCCCCTTGGTATCTGTATATTTGTTCTTATGTCTGTGTCTCTATTTCTGCTTTACAAATTTATCTGTATTATTTTTCTAGATTTGACATATAAGGGATATTATACAATATTTATTTTTCTCTTTTTGATACACTTCACTTTGTATGACAGTCTCTAGGTCCATTCTTGTCTCTGAAAATGGAACAGTTTTATTCCTTTTTTATGGTTAAGCAATATCCCAGTGCATAAATGTACCACATCTTCTTTATCCATTCCTCTCTTTATGCTTTCATGTACTGGCTATTGTAGATGCTGCCGCAATGAACACTGGGTGGGTGTATCTTTTTGAATTATGGTTTTCTCTGGGTATATGCCAGGAGTGGGATTGCTGGGTCATATAGAACTAAATAGACATTTCTCCAAAAAGACATACAGATGGCCAACAAACACATGAAAAGATGCTCAACATCACTAATTATTAGAGAAATGCAAATCAAAACTACAATGAGATATCACCTCACACCAGTCAGAATGGCCATCATAAAAAAATTTACAAACAATAAATGCTGGAGAGGGTGTGGAGAAAACGGACCTTCTCATATGCTGTTGGTGGGAATGTACACTGATACAGCCACTATGGAGAAGAGTACGGAGGTTCCTTGAAAGTGAAAGTGAAGTCTCTCAGTCGTGTCCAACTCTTTGCGACCCCATTTCCAGGCAAGAATACTGGAGTGGGTTGCCATTTCCTTCTCCAGGGGATCTTCCCAACCCAAGGATCGAACCCTGGTCCCCTGCACCGCAGGCAGACTCTTTACTGTCTGAGCCACCAGGGAAAGTGAGAAATAGAATCACCACATGACTCACTAGTTTTTAAGAGAAAAAAAGGGTCCTGTAACCAAAATGTTTGAGAATCATTGCTGTTTGCCTACTGCTAGGTCAACTGCTAGGTCTACTTACTGAACAGAATTAAGTCAAGATAGAAATAGGCCCAATACAAACAGCATTTTGTTTCTCTGCCTTTTCTCTTTTTTTTGAAGACTCCATAGTTGCAAAAAGTAATTATATTTTAGAGTAAGAAAAGAGGCATCCAAAATTCATTAGTGTGTCAAGGAATTCTCTGAACCAATGAATTACTTTTTATGAACTATGAAATTCATTTAAGACATCTTAAGAGAATATATTTCAACATGAAGACATATAAGATCTAAAACAGAGTTATAACATCATTATGGGCAGAGGGTGTTCTAGGGATCTAGCTAAATACAGATTCTCATTTATGGCCTTGTTTGTTTCTCCCTAATGCCCTTTACATTTCTTTTAGTTCTTCTCTTTGTATCACATGGTACTATCCTCTATATTTTTCAGGTCCAATTCTACAGAGAGCCATTCTTTGCAATCAAGAGAGTCTTCACACAAGGACTCCATCGAGGCTATTGGCTGCACTGTGCCCACCCTCAAATCATCTTCAGCTGCCCCTCTCAAAATTCATCTCAGGTTTGTAGCTAGGAAAGTTCCAGTGATAGGGCAGGAGAAGCTGCGGAAGACACTGCCATATGTGGTTTATTTCTTACATTTGCTTAATAATTTTTAAAAGAAGCAAGAAATTTTAAAAAATCACAAAATTCTGAATAATCTTGCGAGTACATGTTTGGAATTCATTTGTAATATAGTTCTTGTTATTCAGGCCAATTTTCCCCCCCCTTTTTTTTTTTTTCTTTTTATTTAAAATAGAGAAAATCCATCCTGAACCCTCCTCCCTCCTCCCTTTTTTTCCCCTTTAATGCTGTTTTTAATGTGGATGTTCATGGCTTGGCCTAAAACTGTTATGTGAAGAAATCCAAGGTTTTTTCCTCTGGGTCTACTCAAATATCTTAAAAGTGTTCCTTTTCTTTGGTTGAGCACACACTTTATTCATTCTATAAAATGGTACTTTTTGAAGAATTAATCAAAGGAAATGAAACATATTCAAAAGAAGGCATAAAATTCTGGAAAAATATCCCCCAAAGATGTAGATGTTGTCATAATGTAATATAGATATCAATAGTAGATTAACAAGGTAAAGATGATTACTGATGTACAATGGTTTAAGATTTATCAGCTTTACAACAGTGCAAAAGTGATAGCATTCAGTAGAAACTGTACTTGGAATTTTGAATTTTGACCTTTTCCATGGCTAGAACTATGTGATTACGTATTCCCCTGATGCTGGTCAGCAACAGCAAGACACGGCTCCCAGGCAACCGTGTCATCGCAAGGCTTCACAACTGATACACTGCACAACCACCCTGTACTCATACAGCCGTTCTGAGTACTTTCTTCAATAAATTATATGGGATATTAAACACTATAAAACAAGCTTTGTGTTAGATGATCTTGCCCAGTCATAGGCTAAAGTAAGTGTTCTCAGCACACTTAAGGTAGGCTATGCTGAGCTACAAGGTTCACAGCTTAGGTTATTAAATTCATTTTTGACTTAAGATACTTTCAATTTATGATGGGTATATTGAGACATAACCTCATGTAAGTTGAGGAAGAACTGTGTTTCTGTGTTTAAAAATGCCTGTCATTTAGTACTTAAAAGCAGGATCTATAAAAAAACTTTTGTTGCATAGCAGATATTGTGATACATTTCAAGGAAATATTCCCATACATGTGATAAGAATATTAGTCACATGGTTATTATCATGATGCCCCCTGAAAATAAAAATACAATATATAGAGCATGGTGATACATACACAGAGGCATTGATTTAGATTTGCAAAAGCAGGCAGCTTCCTGTTCTATTGTACTAATGTTAGATTTCAACTGGTGCATATGTGTGCTGGAAGTGCAGAATTAACTTCTACTGAGACATATAATCATGGATTGTTTCTAGTTTTAAATTCAGACTGTTTATCAGAAGATGCTTTTTCCATACCACTTTAAGTCATGAAAACATAATTTTCCAGTTTTATTGAGATATAATTGATAAAGTATTGTGTAAAAGATACAATGTGATAATTTGATACATGTAAATATTGTGAAATGATTACTACTACAAAGGTTAGTTAGCAAACCCATGACCTCACATAGCTTTCTTGCAGGTATGTGATGAAAACATTAAAGCTTTATTCTCACAGCAACTTTCAATTATATAACACAATTATAAATATTTGTGTAATATTTATACAAATATATAAATGTTTATTATATAAATATAATAGTACATTATTGCTAACTACTTTCACCATACTCTACAGTAGATTCCTGGAACTTACTCATTTTATAACTGAAAATTTGTACCCTTTGGTCAATATCTCCAATTCTCTCCCACCCCCACCTCCTGCAATCACCAATCTAAGCTCTGTTTTTGTGAGTTCAACTTTTCTGAATATTTTTTTAATTTGGAGAATGATATTTATAGATAAGAGATAAATTTTACTTTTACAAAAGTTTCTTAGACATTTTGATGTCTATGTCCAAATACTTTTGATTTACTTTAACCTTGGATTAACTCATTACTGTGGGAAATAAATTATAGAGAGAAAAGTTCAATTAGATTTACAAAAATACTACAAGGGAAGGTAAACGAATATTCATGATAGTATTCAAAGAAAAGTTGCTAGGTACAAATATTTTAGTCTGTATAAGGTTAATTTGTAGTAAATCATGCATTATTATAACAAAATATATTTTAAAGTATATTAAATTTCTTCTAGTTATCTCCTTTGTTCTATTAGTATTCATAATTTATTCTTTCTCCCTTTACTTTCAGGTCTCATTCTATTTAAATTATTATAAACTCTCTATTAGTGAAAAAAATTATATTGCAAAGATTTTACTGAATTTCTGGGGGGACTGGTCCATTTTAATTTTGAAATTAAATTATAAATTTCTATTAAAGTACACGATAAAGGGAGTTAACAGAATTAGGATAGTGATTAAGTAATTTTAAAATAAATATATATTCAGTAGTCATAATTCCCACAACTTTGGAGTATAGATGTAATACTTACACACACACACCCCTCAAGTAAGGAAATGAGGGAAAAAGGTTCAAATAGTTTAACTTTGCTGCTGCTGTTAAGTCGCTTCAGTCGTGTCCGACTCTGTGTAACCCCATAGATGGCAGCCCACCAGGCCCCGCCGTCCCTGGGATTCTCCAGGCAAGAACACTGGAGTGGGTTGCCATTTCCTCCTCCAATGCATGAAAGTGAAAAGTGAAAGGGAAGTCGATCAGTCGTGTCCGACTCTTAGCGACCCCATGGACTGCAGCCCACCAGGCTCCTCCGTCCATGGGATTTTCCAGACAAGAGTACTGGAGTGGGGTGCCATTTAACTTTGCTAACCCCACACAATAATTTCATTTCAAAATCTACTTTATAATAAACAAATTGGATTTCTTCTTGTTTTGAGGTATAGGAGCCAAGTGTTTCTTACCAAAAAAAAAAAAACAAAAAAAACAAGCTTCTAAACCTTTCCATCTTCTAGCTTTCTTTTCTATAAAGCAGGTTAACATCATCTACTTTATGTGTGAAAATCATATACCAAAGCCTTTCTTACCCACGTGTAGTTTTCCACATGCTTTAAAAAAAAAAAGATTTAACATGTTGTGCAGGCGGGAAAGAGAACTATATTAATGAAGGGTTTTGGCTGCAAAAAAGTACAGCTGGACAGTATGATGCCAATCTTGTCTCTCCGGATAGTATCAGTGAGAGTTCCACTATAAAGAAAAATGGTTTCTTGCACTTGGAACTTAAGACAGACAACTGTATTTGTTTTCTACTGTTATGTAACACACTTCTGCATATTTAGTGATAGAAAATCATCACTAAATGACATCATAAATGACAACACTCATTTATTATCTCACAGTTTCTTTAGGTCAGAAGTTTGTCCATGTCTTAGGCTGGGTCCTTTGCCTCAGGTCTCAAAGGATGATATCAAGATGTTGGCTGGAGCTCTAATCTCATCTGAAGCTCAAAGTCCTCTTTAAAGCTCTCTGACTTTTGGTACAATTCATTTCCTTATAGATGTAGGATAAAGACCTTTGGCTTCTAGAGGTCATCCATTGGTCTCTGCCACATGACCTTCTCTCCACAACACAGCAATTTGATATTTTCAAGGCCAACATAGGAACATCTGCTGCTTCTTATCTTTTACCTTCAGATTCTCTTTTAAATGCCTCACCTGACTAGGTCAGACCCATCAAGGTAAATTCCTTTTGATTAGCACAAGTTCAATTAAATAGAAACCTCAATTATATCTGTAAATTCCCTTTTTCTTTTCCATATATAGTAATCTAATCATAGGAGTGATCTCATATTTATAGGCCTTCACCCATGACTTAAGGGGAGAATTTATAGAATGAGATCATGTTAGTTTCATCATCGTTGACATTTTGGTTGTCTTTTCATTATTTTACTTCTTTCTCTTATACAGCAGTCATACAGTTTTGGTACAATATGTTTTCTCCTGGACCTAATTAGTTTTGGGTCCTAATTAAACCAAGCAAGTGCCTTTTAAGTATTTTTAACTTCACCCCAATGATTAATGTATAAACATGTTAGATTACAGTCTAATTCAGTTACACATATAAATGAAAACATCTAGGGTTACTACATGTAATTCACTCTATTGTATTCTGTTTGATTCTTGTCTAGTCTATTTCATTCCAAAATGAAATGCTAGTTACAGTTCAATAAGTTAACATCACAAATCCATTAATGTCACCGTAGGACATGAAAAAACACTGGATTAAGCCAATCACTGTGATTCCATTCCATTGCCAGTGACTGTCGTAAGAAAGCTAAGCATTTTACCCCTTAAAACAAATGCAGACTAAAAATTCAAAGCGAATGAGTCCTCCAGTAGAATAATTAGTAGGGAAATTAGGGTATATTAAAGCAAAGAAATCAGTCAGAATCTGGAATACATGAGAATGTATGTAAAAATATTTGCAAATATAATAAAAGACACATTACAAATTAATATTTTGTTATCCTACTATGGCTGCCCTAAATTTTCAGTAAACCACGCCAGAGTGGATGGTGCCCCTATTCATTCTTTACATGCTTCTCAATCGAGTAAAGCAAGATTGTGGCTGAAGTCTTGTCTCATTTCATTTATTTCATGTCGCTATGCTTAGGAATATAATGGGAGACTTGGAAGCTGGTGTCAGACTTCTATGTGCACAACAGCAGTACCAGATGTCTGAAATTCAGATTTGGAAGATCAGATCTGCATTCCATGAGAAGATTAACTGTAAGAATGTCAGTCTTTTTAGAGTTCATTAAATTATGATACTTAATTAGCATCAATGTCAGTGAAAGAAAAAAATACCCAAAGCTTTCCTAAAAGCTGTTCATATTCAAATATATGTTGATTGATAGAAGCCTATTGTTTCCCAGGGCTTAGTAATGTTCCTTACTGCATATATTACCTGGAGGCTTCACCAAACACTGAGATATTTGGAACACTAATGAAAAAATAGCTTCTGTTGTTAGCTGGAAAGTGCAATTTTATGAGCAGACCTAGTGATTCTCCCTATCCATCTATTGAGCATGTATTTACAACTTGATTGATTTTGACACATTCTTTACCAGCTAGTTATTGGTCACAGAATCTCATGAATAAAAATAAGAATCTGTTTGTTGGTTGGCATATCAGAACATGTTAGGAAGGTATGGCTGAAGTATCATATTGACTTTATTCTTAGGTAATGTGGAATAATAATAAAATTAAAACTATGTGATTAATTAATTAGAATTGAATTATCCCATATAATTTAAAATAACTTTGTGAAATACTCAGTAAGTGATTGCTAAATAATGAAAACAACTGGACCAGGTATAGGGTAAGATTTTAAAGAAATCATGCTGTTATCAAGGAAGAATATTAATGGAAACATGAATTTAATCACATTTTGCTTGAGTTTATTATTACTGGTTACATAATATGAATTAGTTTCTATGATATCTGTAATAAATAAATAATTCTAAATTTCTTTGCAGAATAGGAAGAAACATGAAATGATGCAACATATTGAACAATGTGGATGGTAGATATCCATTATTAGTTTCAATGCATATTTGTATCATTTGAGATGAACAGGTCATAGTAATCACAATGATCCTACAGCATATACTGTAGAGTATAAAGGATGGAAAGACAAATTAAATAAAAATCAGATATATTCATTAGGAATTACAAAATATGTGGCATAATTTATTTAGCTTGTAAATACACTGTTTATCAAAGCCTTCGCCATCTGGCAAAATGAATTATTTCTTTCCTTCTACCCCTAAATGCCTTTAAAGTCATTAAAAAGAATAATGCAACACTAGAGAATAGGCCTAGAAATAGAAAACAGAAATAGAGAAAATCACAAACAAGAGAATCTATGAACCAGCAATCTAAATCCTAATGAGAGAGGAAAACCATAGAATAGATTCAAATAAAAGCTACAGTTGTAATATAATATTAACCTCCAAACAAAATGTAATTAAGTATA
Organism: Bison bison bison; assembly: GCF_000754665.1. Classification (NCBI taxonomy): domain Eukaryota; kingdom Metazoa; phylum Chordata; class Mammalia; order Artiodactyla; family Bovidae; genus Bison; species Bison bison. Next base: position 13,009,586 of record NW_011494607.1, read on the forward strand.
GAAGCAAGACGCAGTTCCATAAATAGCTATCCACAATCATATACAATTGGTATGCCATTATTTTCTATTATAAAAAATGATAAATGAGAATAAAATGGAATATTAAATGTCTGATAGAATTGAGCTCCTAATTAAGTCTTCAACTGAATTAAGTAAGCATCTCCCTTTCACTTTTTCTTTATGTTTAATGTATAGCCTGTTTAAAATGCTTGGCATAATTGCAGTCAAAATAGATGTATTTTTGCCTTTTCTAAACATGAAGTTTGTTATGAAATGAAGAACCCACCATAGCCACATTACTGGATCCTCAAATTGCTCATGCAAGCAAGAAAAAACTATGGCCTCTTAAGTTGGAAAAATAATTATACTTTTGTGTTCTTTTCTTTGTCTAGCACATAGTTTATAACTTATGGTGCATCAAAAATAATGTTTTGCATGCATTCAAGCATAAGCAGTTGTTTAACCTACTGAATAGTATTGTAGGATCTTCACTAACATTCTCTATATTAATATATTTTAAAGACATGTTTAAATCCTTCACCATTTTTAAAGAGTAGCTTTTCCCTCCAAATTGGTAACATATCATTGGACTGGTATACTTTGGCCTTTTTTAATAAGCTTGAAATCTCTATATTTCAGCTCCTAGAAAGTAGCAATTTTGTGGTTGAGGGAACACAAAATAGGATATGTAGCCTCTCACCTTTAAGTTTTACATTTAAATCCAATGTACATTGTCAGTAACCAAGTATTATTGCATCTCATGACCATTCTAGGACTGCTACAAAAGATTTAGTTGCCTCAATTTCATTTCTAGTGAACATGCTGTTCTCATTACTTCAAACTAAAACCATGTCTGTCTGATAGTCTCAGCTGCATCTGCAATTAAGTGGGTCAAAAAATAACCAACACTCTGAGTCTTAGTTGTGTGTGGAAGTTCTAGTTCATTTGAGAAGCTTCACTCTTTTCTATATTTTCCAATAACTCTAGAAAAATGATATTTTAACTCATAATTTACCATTTTTAAAAGTTATAAGTTTATTAAGCTATTGAATTTTAAAGAAAGCTATGTTTTACCTTTATTAAAAAATACATGGGACTTCTGGTTCTGGTCATGGTGAAGTAGCTGGTATTATTTTTATTATAGGAGTCTCATTTTTCTATCATAAATAACTATAAATACTGACAATATATATGAAACAATTTTTTTTCAGGTGTTAGTAAACAACAGAGAGTGACAACTCTTGAGAAAAGAACAGCACATTAACTAAACTGCACATTTACCTTGACTTTCTCTCAGAAACCACTTTCAAAGTTATGTAAGGGAAACAGAGTGTAAACTGAGGGCAACTGCCTTATTGGATGAGGAAGCAGAGATTGTTATTCCCATTCTCCAAAGGGAGATGAGTTCCTGGACAAGATAGAAAAGAAGGGAGCCACAAAGACAAAATATCAAAATTCTGCACAGAAACTTCTAACAAATCCTTGGATAACTGATAAATTGCACATAGATAAGGTGAGATTCTGGCAGGCATACAGACCTGAAGAGAGTAGTAAACTGCTGGGGAGTTACTTTTCCAGCACAGCCATTGTGGAATGACCTTGATGACCAATACAGGCATTGACTTGGGACTCCTAAAGGGCAAGTCCTAGAGTCAGGACTATCCCTAAGAAGCAATTCAGTTCAGTTCAGTAACTCAGTCATGTCCGACTCTTGGTGACCCCATGAACCACAGCAAGCCAGGCCTCCCTGTCCATCACCAACACCTGGAGTCCACCCAAACTCATGTCCATTGAGTCAGTGATGCCATCCAACCATGTCATCCTCTGTCATCCCCTTCTCCTCCTGCCCTCAATCTTTCCCAGCATCAGGGTCTTTTCAAGTGAGTCACCTCTTCTCATCAGGTGGCCAAAGTATTGGAGTTTCAGCTTCAACCCCAGTCCTTCCAATGAACACCAAGGACTGATTTCCTTTAGGATGGACTGGTTGGATCTCCTGGCAGTCCAAGGGACTCTCAAGAGTCTTCTCCAACACCACAGTTCAAAAGCATCAATTCTTCAGCACTCAGCTTTCTTTGTAGTCCAAATCTCACATCCATACATGACCACTGGAAAAACTATAGCCTTGACTAGACAGACCTTTGTTGATAAAGTAATGTCTCTGCTTTTTAATATGCTGTCTAGGTTGGTCATAACTTTCCTTCCAAGGAATAAGTGTCCTTTAATTTCATGGCTGCAGTCACCATCTGCAGTGATTTTGGATCCCAGAAAAATAAAGTCTGCCACTGTATTCACTGTTTCCCCATCTATTTCCCATGAAGTGAGTCATGGGACCAGATGCCATGATCTTAGTTTTCTGAATGTTGAGCTTTAAGCCAACTTTTTTACTCTCTTCTTTCACTTTCATCAAGAGGCTCTTTAGTTCTTTTTTACTTTCTGCCATAAGGGTGGTGTCATCAGCATATCTAAGGTTATTGATTGCATAGGGACCTGTAATGTTAGGTCCATGAGTCAAGGCAAATTGGAAATGGTCAAACAGGAGATTGCAAGAGTGAACACCAACATTCTAGGAATCAGCGAACTAAGATGGACTGGAATGGGTGAATTTAACTCAGATGACCATTATATTTACTACTGTGGGAAGGAATCCCTTAGAAGAAATGGAGTAGCCATCATAGTCAACAAAAGATTCCGAAATGCAGTACTTGGATGCAATCTCAAAAATGACAGAATGATCTCTGTTCAGTTCCAAGGCAAACAATTCAATATCACGGTAATCCAAGTCTCTTCCCCAACCAGTAAGAAGCAGTAGCAAATTAAAATATACCTATCTCAGAAGCCTGCCAATGCAGGAGATGCAAGTTTGATCCTTGGACCAGGAAAATCCCTGAAGAAGCAAATGGCAGTTCGCGCCAGTATTCTTGCCTGGAGAAGCTCATGGACAGAGGAGCCTGGTGTGTTTCAGTCCAGGGAATCGCAAAGAGTTGGATATGACTTAGCAAATAAATAACAACAGTCCCCAAAGAAGCTTGAAACTATGTCTTGAGATGATTTAACTGCATATTGGAAAATAAAATAACCTTCATTAGAGGAATATCAATGGCACCCCACTCCAGTACTGTTGCCTGGAAAATTCCATGGACGGAGGAGCCTGGTAAGCTGCAGTCCATGGGGTCGCTAAGAGTCGGACACGACTGAGTGACTTCACTTTCACTTTTCAGTTTCATGCATTGGAGAAGGAAATGGCAACCCACTCCAGTGTTCTTGCCTGGAGAATCCCAGGGATGGGGGAGTTGTTGAACTGCCGTCTATGGGGTCGCACAGAGTCGGACACGACTGAAGCGACTTAGCAGCAGCAGTAGCAGAGGAATATAATATAATCTAGAACCTCAGCAATGGCTAACATCCAATATAGATACAGATGCACTGCTGCTGCTGCTGCTGCTGCTGCTGCTACAGCTATGTCACTTCAGTTGTGTCCGACTCCGTGCGACCCCATAGACGGCAGCCCACCAGGCTCCTCCGTCCCTGGGATTCTCCAGGCAAGAATACTGGAGTGGGTTGCCATTTCCTTCTCCAATGCATGCATGCATCCTAAGTT
>NW_011494607.1:13013409-13043421 GCF_000754665.1 Bison bison bison
TGAACCCTCCTCCCTCCTCCCTCCCCATACCATCCCTCTGGGTCGTCCCAGTGCACCAGCCCCAAGCAACCAGTATCCTGCATCGAACCTGGACTGGCATCTCATTTCATACATGATATTTTACATGTTTCAGTGCCATTCTCCCAAATCTTCCCACCCTCTCCCTCTCCCACAGAGTCTATAAGACTGTTCTATACATCAGTGTCTCTTTTGCTGTCTCATACACAGGGTTATTGTTACCATCTTTCTAAATTCCATATATATGCATTAGTATACTGTATTGGTGTTTTTCCTTCTGGCTTACTTCACTCTGTATAATAGGTTCCAGTTTCATCCACCTCATTAGAACTGTTTCAAATGTATTCTTTTTAATGGCTGAGTAATACTCCATTGTGTATATGTACCATAGCTTTCTTATCCATTCATCTGCTGATGGACATCTAGGTTGCTTCCATGTCCTGGCTATTATAAACAGTGCTGCGATGAACATTGAGGTACACGTGTCTCTTTCCCTTCTGGTTTCCTCAGTGTGTATGCCCAGCAGTGGGACTGCTGGATCAAATGACCCAATCAAAAAATGGGCCAAAGAACTAAATAGACATTTCTCCAAAGAAGACATACAGATGGATAACAAACACGTGAAAAGATGCTCAACATCACTCATTATCAGAGAAATGCAAATCAAAACCACTATGAGGTACCATTTCACACCAGTCAGAATGGCTGTGATCCAAAAGTCTACAAATAATAAATGCTGGAGAGGGTGTGGAGAAAAGGGAACCCTCTTACATTGTTGGTGGGAATGCAAACTAGTCCAGCCACTATGGAGAACAGTGTGGAGATTCCTTAAAAAACTGGAAATAGAACTGATAAAGAATTTTATGTAGCATTCATAAATATCTCCTACCAATCAATTTGAAAAAGACAACTTTTTTTTATGGATAGGAGAATTAGACTTGAAAAAAAAATCAAAAGAATAAAAGAATATCTGAATTGTCAATCAGATTTTTCCTCAACATAATTTATCACCAGAGAAATGGAATTAAATTTATAAATTAGAATTAATTTACAACTAAAACATGCTTCCTAGATCAGGTCAACTGACTGAACTGCCAATATTAAAGGTTGACAATGATGTAGAGACTCTAAAACTCTCCTGTATAACTGGTAGGAACTTGAAAATTATAAGCAATTTGCAAAGTGTTCGATAGTTTTTTAATAAATTGACATAGTAATTCTATATATTACTAGCTATATACCCAAGAAAGTAAACTATATTTGTCCAATTCAGGGCCAGTTTGTTCAATAAGCCACTACTGAAAGTAATCTAGCTGAAACACAAAAACAGGATAATGGATAGTAAACTGTGATACATTCAGTGGAATACTACTCAGAAATAAGATTGAAATATTTATACACATAACAGCATGGGTAATCCATAAAAAGACTTAAAAAAAAATTAGCCAGGTAACAGGGGCTTCCCAGGTGGCGCTAGTGGTAAAGAATCCACCTGCCAATGCAGGTAGACTTAAGAGACCCAGTTTGATCCCTGGGTCGGAAGGATGCCCCAGAGAAGGAAATGGTAACTCACTCCAGTATTTTTGCCTGGAGAATGCCACCACAGAGGAGACTGGCAGGCTGCAGTCCATAGGGCTGTACAGATTGGGACACAACTGAAGCAAATTAGCATGCACAGGTAACAAGAATATTTAGTGATTTAATTTTTTTTTAAGGTTAAGAAATAAGGTAGGGTAAAGTTGATTTATGAGATAGAAACCATAGAAATGATTACCTCTCAGAAGGGAAGGAGGAAGGGAGGTGACTGACACAAGGGGCTGTTCCAGGGTAATGGATATATTATCATACTGAAGTGTGGGTATATGACTCTATATGCATATAAAGATTCATTAACCTGTATACTTACAATTTGTACAATTCAATGTATGTCAATTATATTTCAATTTTTAAAATCCCTCGATGGTATAACAGTTGCTTAGAAACTGCAAGAAAAATCTGATCTGTGAATTCAAGTGTGTGTGTGTGTGTGTCTGTGTGTGTGTCTGTGTGTGCACGTGCGTGCATGCGCTAAGTCACATCAGTCAAGTCCAACTCTTTGTGACCTCATGGCCCGTAGGCCAGCAGGCTCTTCTGTTCATGGAATTCTCTAGGCAAGGATACTGGAGTTGGTTGCCATGCCCTCCTCCAGGGGATCTTCCCAACCCAGGGATGGAACTCCAGTCTCTTATATCTCCTGCACTGGCAGGCAGGTTCTTTACCACTATTGCCACCTGGGAAGCCTGAATTCAAATGCGAATGTGAATGTGAATTTAAAGTATCCAATATAAGTAAACACGGCAAGGAAAAAAAAAAGAATGGAAAAACAACAAAGTGAGAGACATGTGGGACACTGTTACGTGATCTTACGTATTCTTAATTGGAGTTCCTGGAGGACAGCTCCAGGAATATATGTATGTGACATACATTGAATGTATGTATGTGAATGTAGAATGAATGTATGTGACAAAATGGAAAGATACTACTGAAAACAAACTGGATTTCAATACATTATGGGGTTTATAATACATGAAGGAATAAAATATATGAAAACAATAGAATAAAGATGAGTATGATAGATCAAATTGAACTCTTCCAAGGGATGTCACCAAATGTTCAACACCGAAATCAGATTGATTATATTCTTTGGAGCCAAAGATGAAGAAGCTCTATACAGTCAGCAAAACAAGACCAGGAGCTGACTGTGGCTCAGATCATGAACTCCTTATTGCCAAATTCAGACTTAAATTGAAGAAAGTAGGGAAAACCACTAGACCATTAAGGTATGAACTAAATCAAATCCCTAACAATTATACAGTGGAAGTGAGAAATAGATTTAAGGGAATAGATCTGATAGACAGAGTGCCTGATGAACTATGGATAGAGGTTTGTGACATTGAACAGGAGACAGGGAGCAAGACCATCTCCAAGAAAAAGAAATGCAAAGAAGCAAAATGGCTGTCTGAGGAGGCCTTACAAATAGCTGTGAGAAGAAGAGAAGTGAAATGCAAAGGAGAAAAGGAAAGATGTATGCATTTGAATGCAGAGTTCCAAAGAATAGCAAGGAGAGATAAGAAAGGCTTTCTCAGTGCGCAGTGCAAAGAAATAGAGGAAAACAATAGAATGGGAAAGACTAGAGATCTCTTCAAGAAAATTAGAGATACCAAGAGAACATTTCATGCAAAGATGGGCTCGATAAAGGACAGAAATGGTATGGACCTAAAAAAAGCAGAAGATATTAAGAAGAGGTGGCAAGAATACACAGAAGAACTTTACAAAAAAGATGTTCATGATCCTGATAAACACGATGGTGTGATCACCAACCTAGAGCCAGGCATTTTGGAATGTGAAGTCAAGTGGGCCTTAGTAAGCATCACTATGAGCAAAGCTAGTGGAGGTGATGGAATTCCAGTTGAGCTATTTCAAATCCTAAATGATGATGCTGTGAAAGTGCTGCACTCAATATGCCAGCAAATTTGGAAAACTCAGCAGTGGCCACAGGACTGGAAAAGGTCAGTTTTCATTCCAATCCCAAAGAAAGGAAATGCCAAAGAATGCTCAAACTACCTCACAATTGCACTCATCTCACATGCTAGTAAAGTAATGCTCAAAATTCTCCAAGCCAGGTTTCAACAGTATGTGAACCATTAACTTCCAGATGTTCAAGCTGGTGTTAGAAATGGCAGAGTAACCAGAGATCAGATTGCCAACATCCATTGGATCACCGAAAAGAGAAAGAAAGTTCTTGAAAAATATCTGCTGCTGCTGCTAAGTCGCTTCAGTCGTTTCCAACTCTGTGCGACCCCATAGACGGCAGCCCATCAGTTCTATTTCTGCTTTATTGACTATGCCAAAGCCTTTGACTGTGTGGACCACAACAAAGTCTGGAAACAAAATCTGGAAATTTACTGTGTAAGCTTCCTATATTATTTTGAATAGTGAATAAGTGGGAATTCTGACTGATATCACAAGAAATCCAGTTAGTGATAGAGGATAAATATAATATCAGTTTTTGCCCTTGTGTGAAGAATATTCTGTATTCTTCAGCTTCTCCTTTAACATTTTTATCACAGTTCAATAATTTCAGTAGGTAAGCGTTTGTGTGGGCTTTCCTAGTAGCTTAGTGGTAAAGAATCCTCCTGCTATGCAGGTTATGGAAGAGATGTGGATTCAATCTCTGGGTCAGGAAGATCCCCTGGAGAAGGAAATGGCAACCCACTCTACTATTCCTGTCTGGGAAATCCCATGGACAGAGGAGTCTGGCAGACCACAGTCCATGGGATCTCAAGAGTTGGACACAACCTAGCAACTAAACCACCACCACCACCACTAAGCATTTATGTATCAGTGTGTATCAGTGTATCTGTGTGAGAATTTTGCTACTGATTAAGTGACATAAACCATGCTCAGTGTGGTACTCCAGAAAGATGGTGTCTTAATGTGAAAGTGATATAAATCAGGATTCAAGGGTACAAACAAAACTGTAGGGCATCAATCAATGTGGATGTTCAGCCAATGGCTATGTTAGAGTAAACCTATGAAACATACTTAAAAAGTCTTCCACATTCCTTAAGCAAGATGACCTTCACTTTTCAGTCAGTTTAGGTACCCTTCTGCTGCTGAGTCGCTTCAGTCATGTCCGACTCTGTGCAACCCCATAGACAGCCACCCACCAGGCTCCGCTGCCCCTGGGATTCTCCAGGCAAGAATTCTGGAGTGGGTTGCCATTTCCTTCTCCTAGGTAGGGCTTGATAATTCTATAAATATTTGTGAATTTCTCTTTCTGATTTTTTTATATTTTAGGATGGCATTTTTTTTTCAAATCATTGCCAAGGTACAAATTTGCAAATTTTCATAATTATAATTGCTGTAGAATAGACAATACTTAATTATTAGATTGTGAATACAATGATTTTTTCTTTGTCAGTATAGAGATACAAAGATAATTGAAAGATAATGCAAGAAAATGCAAAAAATATATAAAATAAGAAAAGCAGAACTTTGCAATGTTTAAAGACAAATGCTTTTTGAGCTTCTAAAATATGAATAGCTTGGTAAAATATGAACAGCTTCTAATCTGATAGTACATTACTTCTCATTGCCTCAGCAAAATTATTTTTGAATCTACAAAGACTTTGCCACCATCCTATTCATGGGAAATCTACCACAGTTCTGCAAATCACTCAAATTTTGCAGGAAATTATAATGCTGAAAATGATCACATAAGGCTCCATTTTAGCTTCTGACAACTAGAACAGCCCTAGTTCTGTTCTTGGATGTCAGAATATGTTGCAGGTGTTTAATCCTGAAATGACTCTACAAAATTTGGTTCTCATTACACATGAAGTAGTTACCTTTCTAAAGTAATCAGTTTCATATCAATTGTAAGTTTATACTTTATGTACTCTCTATAGTTATAATATGTTAAAACATTCATGTTTCTAATTATTTAAAAGTCAATATTTTATATTAGTTGTTACGTGTAAATAGTTTATGAGTATATCCTTATTCTAAATCTATCTGCCTTGAGATTGAACATATCATGATTTGCTAGAGATAAAGTGGGGTAGGCAGTCTGAAAGTAAGAAAAAAATCTATTTAATGGAGTTATGCATAAAAGGATGAATGATGGGCTTGGAAAACAAGACACACATTTTTTGCAAGTAACAGCTACTCTTACTGGCAATGGCTTTACATACAATTTTGGAATTATCTTAGAAAGATCAGGGCTTTTTTTTTTTTTTCATTTCTCAGCAACTACGTACTTTTATAAAAAGTTAAAACATTTTGAAGATGTCATTTGTGAGCATGTACTTTTGAACTGTGTTCAGCTAAGGCAAATGTAATTTTTAAGATATTAGAAGAATACCTACAAATGCTGCAGTAGTCCATTAACTTCACAGAATGAACAAATTATCCTACTAGGGAACTAAGATAAAATTAACAATTAGATGTTGGCATTTAATATACCAGAAGACAGTGAAAATATGTTTATTTTGTGTGGAACAGTTGACTCACCAAATATTAATGTCATAATTATTATAAAAGCTTTGGAGAAACTGTATGTCTTAGATTTATATCAGAAACTAAAGTTTGTTATAATTATGCATATTCTTATGTGCATTCCAAGTCACTTTAGTCTTGTCCGACTCTTTGTGACCCTATGGATTATAGCCCACCAGGCTCCTTTGTCCAGAGGGATTCTCCAGGCAAGAATACTGGAGTGGGTTGCCATGCACTCCTCTAGGGGACCTTCCAAACCGAGGGACTGAGCCATGTCTTCTGTGGCTCCTGCATTGCCAGAGGATTCTTTATCACTGAGACACTCATATTCTTATGTAGATTATTATTTAACTGCCATAGTAAGATTTCTGTTTTTACAATCTAGAGTCAAAAATTTGCTAAATTTCCCATAAGATATGAGTAAAGTCAAGCAAGTATAGAATAGCTTCTTCTCACTCTGTCTGATATGTCCAACTTGATGCTGAGAGCATAGAACTATAAGAAAACTATTGGAATAACATTTTCCAATAAATCCTGCTGCTAGGTTGGTATTATTAGGAACAGAGCTATTTTAATAGTCCTACCTGTAGTGATTCTTGCATATTTATTTCTGAAATTATTTGAATTAATCAACCATATGAAATCAATGTATTTGGGCTGGTTTCTCACAATTTCCAACATATTCACCTCTGCTTATATATTTTCAACCATTTGAAGTAATGTTTTTCAGGAAGAAATCCTGGCGCTGACCTTAGCTCAAAACCAGAGTCAAGCTGACAAAGCCATGGAAATAAGTTACTGAGATCATGTGGATAACAGGAAATACCTGACTTTTAATAAAAAAAAAAAAAAAAGAATTATACGAGTATAGTATAGTTCTAAGGGCTTCCCTCATGGCTCATTGGTAAAGAAACTGCCTGCAATGCAGGAGACATGGGTTCAATCCCTGGGTTGGGAAGATCCCCTTGAGGAGGGCAATGCAACCCACTCCAGTACTCTTGCCTAGAGAATTCCATGGACAGAGGAGCTTGGTGGGCTACACAACTGAAGTGACTAAGCGGCAGCTGCAGTATAGTTCTAGAGAAGATAGGCATTATAGTTAAACAAACCTTCATTTTGTTCTTAGCTGTGCTAGTTTATATAAATTTGAGATTTGTGTTAGTTTCATAAAAGCTCTAATTCTTAATTTTCTCAACATTTATGAATTTAGCAAGGATCTAAATATAGCAAATTGTAAAAGCCGCTCAGTCATGTCTGATTCTTTTCGAACCCATTGAGGTAGTCCGCCTGGCTCTTCTGTCTGGGATTCTCCAGGCAAGAATACTGGAGTGAGTTGCCATGCCCTCCTCCAGGGGATCTTTCTGACCCAAGGATTGAACCCATGTCTCTTACATCTCCTGCATTGGCAGGTGGGTGCTTTACCACTAGTGCCACTGGGGAAGCCCCTAAATATAGCAAGGATGATGTAATGTTGCAATTACCAAAATCAAATAAAGCACAGTAGTATTTGAATAATAAAATGGATATTTTTATAATAGTCAAGAATGAATCAAACAGCAGGCCTCAGGAGTTCTAGGAACAAGAATTTAGAAAGACATTAATGATGAATCAAGGAAATGCTCTATAATATATATAGGAATAAGTTGTTGCACATCTTCACTTTTCTCTCTAATTCTGCTTTTTATTTGCTCTGTAGATAGCCTTTTCTACTTCAGTTACATAAGTAGATTTATATCACTTTCATTCTAGCATTAATAACACAGTACCATAAATAATCCACAAAACAATCTTACAGTCAATACTAATATTCATGATGTAATTATGAAATCATAGTATGAATACTATAGAATAAAATAAATAATATAATTGCATTAATCTTGTTAGGAACAAACTTCTAAATGTAATTGGAGAAGAATACAAATATAAAAACAAAGTATAGTCTTATAATTTGAGCAATTTTAATATTTGAGTTGGATATTTTAATATAAACTCAGGACACTTATAAAGTATACTTTATATTTCTGGCTACTGAAAGGGCCAAAAAGTTTGACACAACAATGAACATAAACTATGCTCAGAAAACTTGGTTTCTAAATATTACTATATGTGGATCACAACACACTGGAAAATTAAAGAGATGGCAATACCAGACCACCTTACCTGCCTTCTGAGAAACCTGTATGCAGGACAGGAAGCAGCAATTAGAAATGGACATGGAACAATGGACTGCTTCCAAACTGGGAAAGGAGTACATCAAGGCTGTATATTGTCACCCTGCTTATCAATCTTATATGCAGAATACATTACGTGAAATGCTGGATAAATCACAAGCTGGAATCAAGAATGCCAGGAGAAATACGAACAACCTCAGATATGCAGATGATGCCACCCTAATGGCAGAAAGTAAAGAGGAACTAAAGAGTCTCTTGATAAAGGTGAAAGAGAAGAGTGAAAAAGCTGGCTTAAAACTCGTGGCATCTGGTCCCATCACTTCATGGCAAATAGATGGGGAAGAAATGGAAACAGTGACAGACTTTATTTTCTTGGGGTCCACAATCACTGTGGATGGTGACTGCCACCATGAAATCAAAAGACGCGTGCTCCTTGGAAGAAAAGCTATGATGAACGTAGACAGAATATTAAAAAGCAGAGACATCACTTTGCTGACAAAGGTCTGTATAGCCAAAGCTATGGTTTTCCCAGTAGTCATGCACAGGTGTGAGAGTTGTATCATAAAGAAGGCTGAGTGTTGAAGAATTGCTGCTTTTGAATTATGGTGCTGGAAAAGACTTTGGAGAGTTCCTTGGACAGCAAGGCAATCAAACCAGTCAATCCTAAAGGAAACCAATCCTGAATATTCATTGGAAGGACTGATGCTAAAGCCGAAGGTCCAATAGTTTGGGCACCTGATGTGAAGAGCTGACTCACTAGAAAGACCCTGATGCTGGGAAAGATGGCAGGCAGGAGGAGAAGGGGACAACAGAGGATGAGATGGTTGGACGGCATCACCAGCTCAATGGACATGAGTTTGAGCAAACTCTTGGAAATAGTGGAGGACAGAGAAGCCTGGCATGCTGCAGTTCATGGGGTTGCAAAGTGTCGAACATGCCTTAGTGAGTGAACAACAACAACAAAGAATCAGAGCTCACTGGGAAGCAGTTGATTCTGATACCATGAAGGACCATGTGGAGGTCCTGGTCACAAGGCCTTTGTGTGCCCCATTTCTCTGCTTATAGGAAACAGCCTTCATGATCTTCCCTAAGTTCCAACCAGCAGATTCATGCAGTTGTTAATTAGTAAAGGAAGGTGAATGGACCAAAGAGAAAGCGTCAAGAGCAGCTTTGGGGTGAGGTCCTGTTTCCCCATTAAAGGATACACAGAACAATATCTTTGAGCTATTTTGCAGGTACTGAAACTCCTTCCAGGTGGGAGAAGTTAAGGATTAGCAATGGTATGCTAACCACAAGTGAATAGACCCAGGCCAGCTGGACCTGAAGGTTGATAGTTACCTCACCACCAACCCATCAGAAGAAAGTCCACGCGCTGATCACACCCTCTTCAGACAATTACTATCTTTGTCACTATCTTTCCCAAGGCGGGATACCTGGTCCTGAGGGCACTGGCCTGCTGTTCCCCTCCTTTGCCAGGCAAAGCAATAAAGCTATCCTTTTCTACTTCACCCAAAACTCTGTCTATGAGATTCAATTCAGCACCAGTGTACACAGGAGCTGAACTTTTGCCACCAATTACAGGAGTGAGGAAAATAAAATCAAAGATGAGCTTATAAGATATTTTATAGTGACAGATAGATAGGATATATTTAAAATATGTTCCTTTAAAATGTCTCCATTCATTTTTGGTATTTTAAAGGAACATAAGGGCCAGCTAGAAGGGGCTGCCCATGGTCAACTATGTAACAGTTCAAATATAAGAGATTAAAAAAAGGAAAAAATGAAGAAAGGGAGAAAGAGAGGGATGGAGGGAGGGATACAGGAAGAAAAGGGAAAAGAAAGGAAAAGCCATGATCTTCAAAAGAACAAAATAAGAATAAATTAATAATCAAAGCTAAAATAGAACAAATTAGATTGTCTACCATGAGAGGTGATTACAGTACCAACTTTTTATTCTAAAAATTGATAATTAAAGAAAAACAAGATATTTAGTCTTTTTTAAAGGAGGAAATAGAGTGAATTTACATGTGATGTGAGAAATTTCTTTTTTACAGTAGAATATCAGCTAAAATTTTTTTAAATAAACATTTTTCAATCCTTAATGAAATACTGATAACTGATTCAAGAAAGAGTTATCCATGCTTGCTAAAATTATTCAATGTTCTTACACTGAATAATTAAAATTATTTATATTATTGCTAGAAGTAATACCTTATAATATTAATGGTTATAGAAAATTAATGATAAAATTATTGCTAAAATTATTCAATGTTTTTATGAAATATATTTTTAATTAATTGATGGATTCATTTGCAGAACATTTTCTTTGAGGTTTTGTGTCTATTCATGAGAGATATTGAACTTGTGAGATTTTGGTATCAAGTTATGCTGGACTCACAAAAAGAGTTTGGAATAATTCTACTTTTGAGTTTATGAAAGTGGTTATTTAAAACTGACATTTTTTTATTTATTAGTTTCAATGTTTCTACCTGGAGTTTATCTGGAGGGCTATTTTAATTAGATTCAATTACAATAGGACTAACTAGATTTTCTAGCCTATCAATTTTATAAAACTTTTTACTAGGATTTCCATTTAAATTTTTATATTTATTTACATAAAAGCTGTTTATAATATTCTAATTTTTGATAATATATTCCCACAATATCTCCATGAAATAAGCTACAGGCTTAGTGGCTTAAAAAGCACATTGCTTTTTTGTGCATTGATTTTTTTTTGTCCAGAAAACTACATAAACTCATTAATTTTATTAGTTTAAATGTAGATTTGTTTGGATTTTCTATGTGAAAATGTTGTTTACAAAATATCAAAAGCTTTGTTTTTTGCCTTTCTAATTTTACACATCAGTTTGCTTGTTTGTTTATTTATTTATCTTGGCTTGGTTCTTTATGCTCATCAACTTGGCACAATCTTATAGTCTCAGTCCTGCAATGCAGGAGATCTCGGTTTGATTCCTGGTTTGGAAGATCCACTAGAGAAGGAACAGGTTACCCACTCCAGTATTCTTGGGCTTTCCTTTTGGCTCAGCTGGTAAAGAATCCGTCCACAATGCAGGAGACCTGAGTTTGATCCTTGGGTTGGGAAGATCCCCTGGAGAAGAACGGAAAAGATATCCACTCCAGTCTTCCGGCTAGCAGAGAATCCGGCAGGACTGAGCGACTTTCACTTTCAGTCTTCCCAGGTGGCTCAGTGGTAAAGAAACTGCCTGCCAATGCAAGAGATGTGGGTATGATCCCTGGGTTGGAAAGACCCCATGGAGAAGAAGTGTTAGTCGCTAAGTTATGTCGCACCCTTTGATACCCCATGGACCATAGCCTGCCAGGGAATTTTCAGAAGATCCCCTGGAAAAGGGAATGACAGACAACTCACTCCAGTACTCTTACCTGGAAATTCCATGGGCAGACTGGTCCAAGAATCTGGCAGGCTATGTATAGTCCATGGGGTGCAAAGAGTCAGACATCACTTAGCAACTCAACTACAACAAGCTGTTCTTGGAAAGATCACTGATGCTTTTACAGTCAGATATGTTAAACTGGGTAGCTTTTCTGATCTTAACTGGGTCCTCTTAGATGTCTGGAGCCTCAGCTATGTCTTGGGGCTCATTCTGCTTTGCTTCGCATGGTCTGTCATCAGTTCAGACTTGCTTGGACTTGCTCATAAGGAGAAGGTGAAAGTCCAAAAGAAAGAGAGAGAGTGGAATTTGAAAGACCTCTTGAGACCAGCTTAGAATTTACATCCCATCATTTCCCACCATATTTTATTAGTTAAGAAAATTACAAGAAAAGACCTAATTCAAGGGATGTTGAAATAGATGCAGCCTCTCTCTTTAGAGAAGCTGCAAAGTCACTTTGCAAAAAGCAATGATAGAGGGGAAAAAATGGGGATAGAAACCATTTTGCATTTAATCTATCATGCTTTTATTTTCTTCTCATTGTCTTTACTAGTTTAATATTTTCACTTTTTGAAAAAAAATTTAATGTTGATATTTTGTGCTTTTTTTGTTTATTTCTTGGTCAATTTTTTATAGGTTTTTTTTTCAGTTCTTACTCTTTTTTAAAAATAAAGCTAAATTTGGCTATGCTGAATGTTTTTCTATTTCATTTATTATTTTCATCTTTCCACTTTTTGGGAACCTTATCTGTTCTAACACTTTACAGAAATCCTTAAATAATTGAATTTTAAATGTTCTATTTTTCTTTATATATGCATTTCAAAACATTTTCTACTTTGTGATGTCATCTCTTATTTGACAAACAAGCTATTTGAGTCCTTGTGTTTCTAAATATTTGGAAAATCTTGGTACATTTTTATTATTTATTTATATATAATTCTGTTCTTATCAACAATGATCTCTGCACATTTTCAATCCTTTGGAATTTTTTCCCCAACATATAATCAGTTGTTCCTGTTTTCATGAGTATTTGAAAAATATGGGAAGTCAGTCATTGTTGGATTCAGTCTTCTGTGTATATCATTAGGTTAATTTATTGATGATCATTATGGAGAAGGCCCTGGCGACCCACTCCAGTACTCTTGCCTGGAAACTTTCAGGGATGGAGGAGCCTGGTAGACTGCAGTCCATGGGATCACTGAGTTGGACATGACTGAGCGACTTCACTTTCACTGTTCACTTTCATGCATTGGAGAAGGAAATGGCAACCCACTCCAGTGTTCTTGCCTGGAGAATCCCAGGGACGAGGAAGCCTGGTGGGCTGCTGTCTATGGGGTCCCACAGAGTCAGACATGACTGATGTGACTTAGCTGCAGCAGCATTGATCATTATAATATTCTATACTCACATGGATTTTTTTCTGGTTGCATTCATCCTGAAACGTGTATGTTGCAATTTTCACTATGTTTGTGCACTTGTTTATTTCTCTTTTTCAGTTCCATCTGTTTTATTTTAAATTATTAGACAGAGGTCATTTTGAATAAGAACTGTATATTGGGAAATTATTAATAATTTTCTTAGGAATGATAATGTCATATGGGCAAATATTCTTATTCTTAGAAGTTTCATGATGAATCAATTAGGGAAAAAGACATTTGACATCTGAAATGTATTATCAAGTGTTTTAGGAAATAAATTCTGTTTTTCATACATGTGTATAATTTTACAGTAAAATTAACATAAATAACCTAGATATTAGGTATATGGGCATTACAGTATAATTCTTTCATTATTTCTATATTTTAAATTCTCATACTTAAAAAGTTGGTGAAAAATCCAGGAATTTTCTAAATTGCTTTCCTAACTTGCTTTTTAGAGGTCTCATCATGCTAACTAGAGAAAAAAATTTCTTACATTAGGATGAGTGTGAGTTCTTTTTTGTGGGTTTATATCAGCACTCCAGTAGTGCTTTAAGTTAATCTTTTCTTTAAAATCTTGCCTGATATATTACAGAGTAATCATCTACTCCATATATCTCTATACTATCAAAGCCTCAGAAAGAGGAAATTTGGGCTGTCATAACTCATTAATGAGATTGGTTTTAAACTTCTTTTCTGTTTTAACTTTGTCCTCTTCTTATTTCCTCAGCATCTTCATCTCAGATTTATCAGAAGAGACTATCTGATTGAATCAGTCCAATTGATGAATTGTTCCTATTTGGAGAAAGAGTCTTCCGTATTCAATCAGATGCACTTAGGTTGGAGGGCGGGCATATGCTCTGTGTTTCAAATGGGAAAACCACAAATGTCGGTCAGAGGTAGTTTTAGCAGAGATTGTGTGCTGGAAATAGTGATCACCATCTTCAAAACATCTTTTCAACACAAGCATTGTCAAATTCATTAGCAAATGGAGCCAGTTTTCAACAGTGCTCACTTGGAAAAGCAAAAAGTTTATGTCTGCATGTGAATGAACTCAACTACTATTATAATAAATATTAGGAATTTTTTATATTGTCTTATATGTGCCATGATCAGCTTTCTGGAATAAGAGGTTGCCCTGAATAAATTACTTTATTAGTATGATGAAATGATTTAAGATTTTTCATCAAGGTAAAACAAAATATTTAAATAAAATAGCCAACTTGAAATTAAAATAGTAATACAAACTGTCCTGTAATCAGATCCACCAATTTGCCACAGGAAACTCCTTGAATATATGTAATGAAAGGGAAAATAGATTTACATTTACGGCTACTCTTCTACAGAAATGTGAGTCAAAGGAATTGTCTGCTTTTGAAGAGTGTTCCAATGGATACACTCTGGTTAGACATACCTATCTCATAGAGATATTTTATTAAATTTTGTTATTACAGATTAAGAATCCCAAATTTGATGAGATCTTTTTTCAAAAAGGCAATACTCTCATAAATTATTTTATGATTATAAAGTGAAAGTCACTCAGTCTTGTCCGACTCTTTGCAAATTCTCCAGGCCAGAACACTGAAGTGTAGGTAGCCTTTCCCTTCTTCTCCAGGGGATCTTCTCAACCCAGGAATCTAACCCAGGTCTCCCACATTGCAGGCAGATTCCTTACCAGCTGAGCCACAAGGGAAGCCCAAGAATACTGGAGTGGATGGCCTATCCCTTCTCCAGCAGATCTTCCCCACCCAGGAATCAAACTGGGGTCTCCTGCATTGCAGGAGGATTCTTTAGCAACTAAGCTATCAAGAAAGACCCTTTTAACATTAATTTGTGAACAATGCTCTTAATGTATGATGAAATGTTGATGTATGAGATATAAACTATGTGAAAGAGTAGCTCTGAGCAAGGAATTTTTCCAAACATGACAAATAGTAAGCTTTGGATAAATGGAGGGGAAAAAGGAAGCACAAGCAAAATGGAAAATTTTCATAAATTTTAATTAAAGATTAGTGTACTAAAGGCAATAGT
The DNA here is from genome assembly GCF_000754665.1 of Bison bison bison. Taxonomy (NCBI): domain Eukaryota; kingdom Metazoa; phylum Chordata; class Mammalia; order Artiodactyla; family Bovidae; genus Bison; species Bison bison. Next base: position 13,028,497 of record NW_011494607.1, read on the forward strand.
CTAAAACTCTTTTATAATTTTATGAGAAATCTTTGCAGAAGGATAAGGAAAACATATCTTCTCCACCATGATTTTTATAGAGGATATTGTTGTGCTTTGTGGAATCAGGACTGGAAAATTATGCTGAACAAGTCAGATGAATTTGAAAAAGATGTTTCCTCTCTTTGCTAATCTAACTGAATATTTAATGATTCAGGCAAGATGTATGTGTCATTTTTGTGATTCAGTATTATCTATTTTCACAAATGCCATCCAAATACTAACACAAACACAAAGACAAGCCGTGAATTGTTTGCTATCTCTTGGCAATAGTACAGTAAATGGTTTTACTAAATTATATGTTCATTGTTTTTCAAATATTGTAATTAAAATCTAACAAAAGCCCTATTAAATAATATTTTTTCATTAAAAATACCACATTTTGGTAGGAGTCTTTTAATTTAAAGTACTAAGAGTACTTTTGACTATTTTTCCTATGAATCTCTCAGTACCCTGAAAATTCCTTTCTATGGGAAGTTAAAAGTTCATATTAAGTAGCAAAATGTTTAATTTATAGTTATAGCTCATGCATTTAAAATAGTTTTTAATTTTTCTCCTTTTATCTCCTCAAAATGTTCACAGTTTTTAAACCATTCTACACATTTTTAATCTATTAAATATCTAGTGGTATCTTTTTTAGAGAGTGTCATTTGAATTAAATGAGATATTTGTATAGATTTAAATGAGTAAAACAGTTAATACATTGAAGTTACATTCATCTAAATAAAAATCTAACAACAAAGTACATAGAGAGTAGTTTTAACACTATACTATGCCAAAAAGAATAACTAAAGATATCTCTTTTCTCTCCAATTAAATTATTATTTATCAACAAATATTCAACATTTAGAATGTGAGCATTTAAATGTCAAGTTTTCTGTGATTCAAAGTATACCTAAGTTCTATGTTGTGACTTGACAATGGGAACTGGCCTATAAGAATTCTGAACCAACTGAGAAATACATACAGGTTCAGAAATGATTTAGATATTAGCTTCTTTTATGGATTGGAGAATAAGATAGGTCACTACTGCTACCATGGGGAGGAGGCAGAGCTTCTAAGAGCTAGAGGAAAGGTGGAAATTTTTTATCCATACTCCCCTGCGAAAACAGAGATTATCGGGAGAAATGTTTTTACATGGACCAAGAAAATAACAGAAAATAGAAAAAACATGGCCTCCAACATCATGCTAAGTATTTCCAGTTGTGAGATAAGATATGTATGTATATTTTCAGTGATCAAGAAAACATTTATACTAAAAAGGATGTTAATGAGTGTTCTCTGAGGCTTGAAAATGCATGATTCTTTTACATGCCTATGCTAATTCTACTTTGATCTTTTGTTTCATACCGATACTATGTTTTCATCAAATTTTAGTCTCTGTTTTAATAGATTACTGATTCTGAAGCTCTAAAAGTCTATTGTTTAAAGTGAATCTAAGCAGAGGGTGAGGAGGAGGGGAGGGATAAATTAGGAGATTGGGATTGACATATATATTATATTTATCCTATACATAAAATAAGTAGCTAATAAGGATCTACTGTATAGCACAAGGAACTCACCTCAGTACTCTGTAATGACCTATACGGAAAAAGAATCTAAAAAAAGAGTGGATACTTCAGTTCAGTCGCTCAGTCGTGTCCGACTCTTTGCGACCCATAAACCACAGCACGCTAGGCCTCCCTGTCCATCACCAACTGCCAGAGTCTACCCAAACCCATGTGCATTGAGTCGGTGATGCCATCCAACCATCTCATCCTCTGTCGTCTCCTCCTCCTGACCTCAATCTTTCTCAACATCAGGGTCTTTTCAAATGAGTCAGCTTTTCACATCGGGTGGCCAAAGAATTGGAGTTTCAGCTTCAGCATCAGTCCTTCCAAAGAACACCCAGGACTGATCTCCTTTAGGATGGATTGGTTGGATCTCCTTGCAGTCCAAGGGTCTCTCAAGAGTCTTCTCCAACATCAATTCAAAAGCATCAATTCTTCAGTGCTCACCCTTCTTTATAGTCTAACTCTCACATCCGTACATGACTACTGGAAAAACCATAGCCTTGACTAGATGGATCTTTGTTGGCAAAGTAATGTCTCTGCTTTTAATATGAGTGGATACACATATATGTATAATTGATTAACTTTGCTGTACACTGAAAGTAGCACATTATAAATCAACTATACACCAATAAAATTTTTTTTTAAAATACAGGGAATCTATGAATTTCTTCTTTTATTCTAAGGCCAGACAAACTTTCCTTGAGAATAGCCTAAGGAGTCAGTCCTATTAAGGAAACCCTGCTCTGAATGTCGTTAGAGCTTATAAATAGTATTTCAATTAGAAGAACTTTATAATCAGTTAAACAACACTGTTCTTTTTATTTAAATTTTGGGACCTTTCCTGGAGATTTAGCATAGAAATTTTATTAAGAAATAGGTCCATATTATTTGGAACCTCTGTGAATACATTAACAAGATTAAAATTTTACAAAATAAACTCCCTCTGTACCCTACCCACTTTCCTACCTGACTTTCTAATTAATGGGACTTAACCCTTTTTGTTCTTTGTATGTTTTAATATTGTTTAGATAGCAATAATTCATCATTCACTTAGGTTTTATTTTTTAATATATTGAAGATAAAGCTACTGACAACATAATAGAATTAATTTATTTTCAAATGATATGATTGACAAGGGCTTAATTTCCAAAATATATGAACAGGTCATACAATTCAATAACAACAACAAAAAAATCAATCCAATCAAAAACTGGGCAGAAGACCTAAACAGACACTTCTCCCAGGAAGATATACAGATGCCCAATAGGCCCACGAAGAAATACTCATCCATAATTATAAAAGAAATGCAAATCAAAACTATAATGAGGTACCACCTCACACTGGTCAGAATGGAAATCATCAAAAGATCTACAAATAACAAATGCTGGTGAGGGTATGGAAGAAAGAGAACTCTCCTACACTGGTGGTGAGAATGTAAATTGGTGCAGCCACTACAGAACACAGCACAAACATCACTTGGAAAATTAAAAACAGAGTTTCCATATGATTCAGTAATCTCATTCCTGGGCATATATTCAGCAAAACTATAATTCGAAAAGATACATGCACCTGTATATCTATAGCAGCACTACTTACTGTAGCCAAGACATGGATAAAACCTAATGTGTATTGATAAATGTATGGATAAAGAAAATGCAGTGTATATATAGATACATATACACACACACACACACACACACACACACATATAAAGGTACACATATACACACAATGGAATACTACCCAGTCATTAAAAATGAAATAATTTCATTGGCAACTACACTGATAGATCCAGAGCTTATAACACTAATTAAAATGTCAGAAAAGATGAATACCATGTGATGTGAATTATATGTGGAATCTAAAATATGACATAAATGAACAAACAGAAACAGACTCACAGACACAGAAAACAGACTTGTGGTCATCAAGGGAGATGGGGAGCAGTGGAAGGTTTGGTGTTAGCAGTTGCAAATTATTATATATAGGATGGATAAACAACAAGATCCTATTGTCTAGTAGAGAGAATTATGTTCAGTATTCTATAGTAAATCATAACAGAAAAAATATGTAAAAGAATACATCAAATTTTCAAGTGTTAGTCACTCAGTCATGTCCAACTCTTGTGACCACATGGCTCCTCTGTCCATAGAAATCTCCAGGCAAGAATGCTGGAGTGGGTTGCCATTTCCTTCTCCAATATATATGTATATAACTGAATCATTTCACTACACATCAGAAACTAACACAACTTTGAAAATCAACTATACTTCAATTTATATATATATATATATATATATTTATATTTACTTCATATATACTTAATTTACTATTGGTGACTTCAGCTACATGTCATTAGAAAAATCTGACTCATTATGACCTTAACAATCAGGAAATCCTTGGACTCATAAATGGGTTGTCCAGTGATGGGATAAACTTGATGGTTAGTTTTTTCACCATCTTGGTTCAATTTTTTTGTGTGTGATATCTTAATTGTACATGTTGGCTTAAACTTCAGGCAGCATTCCTTAAGGTGGCTAAAGTTTTCATATTAGCATACTTCAGCATGCAAAAAACGAGAGAGAGAGAGATAAGTACTTTTATCCTAACTTTGTGAGGAAAATGGCAAGATTCACTATGATTTGAATGTTTACATCATATGTATCCTGATGCGAGTTCTGGGAATAAACTGTATCAGTTAAGTCAAACATTGCCCATCTTAGGAATTGGAGGTATAGTCAGTTATACCCAAGGCTTGGTTAAATGCTAAAACTTGGATATCTTAACCAGATTAGGATTTTTTATTAGTAACAGAAAAGGAGCTGCCTAAGTGATCAATTATAATGATCCTGCCCATCAAAATTCTCCTTTTTCAAAATATCCCTTGCCCAGTGTCTTTTCTTCATGTCCAAAAGCAGTTTTATTAGAAAGAGCTGTTGCATGTTAACATGAACAACTTTTTCCCTTTACAAATCTTACAAGTATATATTTAGTTAACTATCATGATCCTTAGCATCCTACTTAAACTCTCAGGCTAATTATTTCAAGAGTGATCCATTCGATGATTAAAGACAACATTTAGGTTGTTAAGATCTATTGACTATTTGTCTAATTTATTCACAGTGGTAGTGCTTCTAATGAAATATTTCAATCAGAACATGATATCTTACTTATATTTGCTAAACCTGTGTTTTTATACTTATTTCTCAAATATTCTGATGTTCCTATTCCTGGAAAAATGCAAGTAAGTTGACATGATGAAATTAGATCTGGTGTTCCCATAGAAACTACTTTATAACAGGAAGTTATGTTGCAGACCATGGGCCTGATGCATATTTAGTTTTGCTTTGTTTAAGAAGTGGCTACAAAAAATTATTAAATCAAATTAAAACATACTTATAAGACAAACATTATGATGTTTTTCAGCATGTTTATTGAATTGAGCAACCCATGTACATAAAATTTTATGAATTCTGATACAGTTTATAGAATAATCTGTTTTGCTTTAAGAAATTAGAGTTATAAAGAAAACATTAATCAAGAATATAGAATTTAAATAGATACTTTGAAGCAATTTTAAAAAGAAGCTTTAAGGCATTTTTAGGAATCCCAAGGATGCCTATAAGCAGTCATTTTTGTTTGAATCTTTGTTTATTTGGAAGCTGAAATGTGGGTTTTTATTTTGATAGTTTCTGTTGATCATTACAATATTTTCTACAGAAGAAATAAGCTTAAATCTTTGCATTTTACATTACATATGTTTCTTCAGTAGTGGCTGGATAAGATAATTGTGCTGTATCTAAGATACTGCTATTGCCAGTGTTTAATGATCTAGTATTTTCTTTTTTCTTTTTTTTTTAGTGCATTTAGAAGAGATTGGAGACTTTGTTTGCAGGGATCATTGAGATTGTTCCATTCAATTGTGAACTCCTTCTATAATAGAATAGACAAATCTTTCAATGATAGGTATTGGTCAGAAACCCAGTTCATGCTGAAGCTGAAGCCAACAAAGGACTTTTAATCAGCTCACAGGACTCAGTCATTAATGAAGCTGAGCTGGCACAAGAGTGGACACCAAGAGCACCATCACTCCATCCAATCTCCAAGTGTTTGTTTCATTCTTGTCTCCTCTTGATGATTCTTCACTGTGATAGTGAGCCTGGCTAATGTCAGGCTAATGTCAGGTTAGCTTCAGATTCCAGGAAATGAAGTTCTTTCTGTCTCCACACATAAAACACCAGGCAGTGGAGCCCAAATAGCCATGAGTCATGAGTCCACAATCTGGACTCATAAAACTTAACCTAAGATATAACTGTGATATAAACCAAAGGCATGTGTAGAATCATGTGTCCAAGGACAAGTGGAAAGTGGTGCTTAGACTCCTCCCATAAAATCTATGTGGAATTGGAGAGAAGTATTTTGTGAAGTGGGGGTTTCTAAACACAAAATCATTAAGAGATGATGAGCAAATGAAAACAGTAGGTACTGGTACAACCACTATGAAGAATAGTATGGAGATTCCTTAAAACACCACAGCTAGAACTACCATAAGTGTTAGTTGCTCAGTTGTGCCGACTCTTTGTGAGCCCACGGACTGCAACCAACCAGGCTTCTCTGTCCATGAGATGTTCCAGGCAAGGATACTGGAGTGGGTTGCCATTTCCTTCTCCAGGGGATCTTCCCAACCCAGGGATCGAACCCATGTTTCCTGCACTACCAGGCAGATTCTTTACCAACTGAGCTACAAGGAAGCCCATATAATCCAGTAATCCCATTCTTGGGCATGTATCTGGAGAAAGCCATAATTTGAAAAGTACATGTACTCCAATGTTCATTGCAGCACTATTTACAGTAGCCAATACATGGAAACAACCTAAATTTCAATCTATAGAGGAATGTATAAAGAAGATGTACTATAGTTAAAAAGCACAAAATGTATAATATACATACTATACTGTGATTTCCCTTTTGTAACTTAAAAATATTTTTAAGACTAATCCATACTAAATAATGTAGAGTCAAGTCATTTTAATTAGTATTTATTATTCAAACGCTTGATGAATACATATATTCAAATCATTCATTTATATATTCCTTGCTGCTGCTGCTGCTGCTAAGTCGCTTCAGTCGTGTCTGACTCTGTGCGACCCCATAGACGGCAGCCCGCCAGGCTCCTCTGTCCCTGGGATTCTCTAGGCAAGAGAACTGGAGTGGGTTGCCATTTCCTTCTCCAATGCATGCATGCATGCTGAGTCGCTTCAGTCATGTCTGACTCTGTGTGACCCTACGGACAGCAGCCCTCCAGGCTCCTCTGTCCACAGGATTCTCCAGGCAATAAAACTGGAGTGGGTTGCCATTTCCTTCTCCCATATATCCCTACAAAGGAATAATTAGGTTGCCTCTTTTCCCTGTTACAAACAATCATGCAATTAAGATGCTTAAGTATTTTCTCTTTTATACTCTTTTATAGTGTTCCCCACGAACCCATAGATATAAATTACTATATAATAAGGGATATGCAAGTTTACAACTTTATTAGATATTGTCAGATTGCTTTACAAATGAATTGCTTTCCAATTATATCTCATTGCTCTACCTACAGCAATGTAAAAGAGATTCTAGTTTGTCACAGTTTCATCAACTTACTGTCTTTAAATTTCCTATTTCTGATTTTATGGTTTTAATGATTCTTATAATTTTAGTTTGAATTTTCTGCTTCCTAATGAAATTGAACTATTGAACATATCATCAATTTGATTTTCCTTTTCCATAAATTTACTTTTGATATTTTTGCTCATTTTTTGATAGGCTATATTGATCTTTTTTCACTTGATAGATTTATGGGAGTTTAATATTCTTCAAAGTTTGGACTTTCATGCATTTTATATATTGTAGGAATTTTTTCCCAGACCTTACCTTACTTTTCACTTGGTTGATGGTTGTTTTTATTTATATGGCTGTATATTAGTATAAACATTTAAACATCAATGCTATCAAATTTAATATTATCTGATTTCATAAATATATCATTTATATTTTATTGTAATAATATTCACATTTACATCTTTAGTGCATTGGAATTTAATGCATTTCTGTGAGTTATGATCCAATATACAAATTTTCCAGATAGGTTGCCAGATATTCCATTCTTTCTCTGATGTTTGTAATTCCATTTCCCATATACTAAACTATTTCTGTTTCTAGATTCTCTCATTTGTTACATTACTTCATTTTTCTATGGCATTCTTCAAATTAGTCTTATTTTATTGTGTGTTTTGATATATTGTTGGATAAATTTTCAAAGTTGCTTGTGTTGTTCTTGGACTTTAACTTTCATGTATACATTTTAGCATAAGCTTGCAAGCCAATAAAATATGTTGGAGATTTTGAGTAAAATTGCATTACATTTCTTATTTAACTTGGACAAAATTACATCTTTATAATTTTGAGTATTCTGATCCATGAATATGTTATAATCTCTCCATTTACTTGCCCTCATTTATGCCCTCCAATAAAGTTTTATAATTTTTTCCATAATGAATTTGTATTTTTTTGGTTGGGTTAATTCCAAGAAATCTTATAATTGGTTTTGATTTTGAGATTGTTATCTTTATTAAGTTGCATTTCCTAAATACTTTATTGAGGAAAAGTCATGCTTTTGATTTTGGAAATTGTCCAAAATCATTGAGCTTTATTAACTGTATTGTCTTATCAATTTTGAAAAATTACAGCTTTATTTTTCACTTCACTCTTTCACTTTTTTATTCTTGTGTAGCACTGAATAGAATCTCTAGGACAATGTCTATAGACACAAAAATCATGAACCTCTTGTCTTCCTTCTGACTTTAAAGATAATGTCTCCAGAAATTCAACAGTAAGCTTATTTTCCATGTTTTAATTTTAGTTATACATTACCAGATTAAAGAAGTTTATTATTTTAAGTTTTTGTTGTAAATCAATGGTGTGTCTTTTCTGTATTTAGTGACATTATTTTATGATTTTCTACTTTAATAATTTGGTAACTAATAATAGATTAGCTAATATTCACTACCTGAATTTTGGATATAAATCCAAAAATGTAGAAATAAGTATTAAGTTTTTCAAATGCATGGGGATCAGGAGTGTATTTTTTTTTTCTATTTCTGTATGACTTTTGCATATTATTGCACCATGGACAGTTAGGGTGACCAACCATTTCAGTTTTCCTGGGACTATCTTGTGGGCTTCCTTGGTAGGAAAGGAAGAATCCCTGGTTAAGAATCCACCTGCAATGCCAGACACCCTGGGTTGATTCCTGGGTTAGGAAGGTCCCCTGGAGAAGGGATAGTCAACCCATTCCTATGTATTCTTGGGCTTCCCTGGCACCTCAGATAGTAAAGAATCCATCTGCAATGTGGGAGACCTGGGTTGGAAATCTGGGTTGGGAAGATCCCCTGAAGGAGGGCATGGCTAGTCACTCCAGTATTCTTGCCTGGAGAATATCTTGATTTTTAGCACAGAAAGTCATACATCTCTGAACTCAAAAAGTCTCATTTTTTGGTGATAGGAGTGGTGGTTTAGCATGAAAGTACAAATGTCAAACAAGAGCTAAAAGATATGAAAGCAACATTGCTTTCAGCATTAAATGGATACAACAGGGATCATTTGACTTCTATAGTCCTTGTTGCTAGTACTTCCTGACCACTGATGTTGACAATTATGATACAAAGTTTCTGGTAACGGACCACCCAATGTTATATCACTTGATTGATTCAAGGAAACTATGTAGCTTAAGTATGTTGTATTTATGATCATTAACAGTTTGGTTTGGGAGACTTACCTGGCAGTTCAGTGGCTAAGACTCTGTGCTTCCACTGCAGGGGACATGGATTTGATTATTGGTTGGGGAACTAAGATTCCACATGTCCTAGAATGGGGCCAAAAAAGAAAGTTTACCTTTGATTTTTCCTCAAGATACTATTAATTTTTAATCTTGTGAATATTGTAACCAGCTCTTCTAAGGGTTTATATAATAAAACTGAGAACAAAATAATACCAACATCAACATTACCCAGACCTCAATGAAAAAGAAGGCTAAACTGTATAATTTTAATGTCAGATGGAAGGACACATAAAGGAGTATTCAAGAGCTACATAACCAAGCAGAGCACACTATAAAATATGCAAAATTTAATTTGAGGTTAGGTATGGTGGAGAAAGCACACATGAAGATTGAATCTTACATGTCAAAACCAGCAAATACTTCTAATTCAATCACAGTATATTTCATCTCCCAAAGATAACCAATGCTCAGTCAGAAATTGTGACTGCTGAATTAACTCGGGCATACCACATGCATGAACACACACCATCATATCTCAATGAAAATGAGTAAAGTTATGTTTTCTGATAAAGAAATAGCAACCAAAAATGTCCTGCATTTAAAACAGAAATAATAAAGTATCTGCTGTTTGCTCCTTAGAGTACCATCTTACTCATGACTATGCTTTCTTATGGTGACATCTTACTAATGACCAACCATGCTTTCTTATGGTATCATCAAGTGATATGTCAATCATAAGAAGAAGAACAGAAACTGTTCCACTTAGATCTGAGGTACCCTGATTTGCAAAATGAAGGTCTGAGTAGTCTGCTTAATTTCCATGAAAATTTTGATGAAAATATAGAAACTATAAACAATAGATTGCTAATATCTGGTCCAGATACAAACAAAGACATACTCATCTACCTGCATTTTCAGCAGTAATTATAAATATAAACTTTGACAAATTGCATTCATAAATAAACATCTAACCAAAGAAAAAGAACAGTTCTGACCCGCTAAATATCCTGCATACCCTTTATGCATTGCTAAAGGAAGGCATGATTTGCTTACCTATCATATACAAGCTTTTATAGGGAAGCATTTTATTTTTATAATTTTTTATTTCTTCAAAATGTTCAGAAACACATAATGAAGCTTCTGATTTGTTGGGAGACTATTTAGTCCAGTTATAAATTAGCTGACACCAGACATCAAAGGACTGAGACTGGACAAAAACAAAGATAGAAATAAAAATGAATCTTAAGGTTGATTGTATTGCCTTACTTATAAATAAAAGAATGATCCCCTAGAGGCTAAAAGCCATTCAGGGTAGAATTACTTAGAAAAGGAGACAGAAAAGACACAAATGTCCTACTGTATTACGGCATAGAAAGAAACATTATTATTATTTAATACGAGGAATATTTGTTTAATTAGTTCTATTGTGTTATGGTTTCATTTTCAAAAGTTTATATTTATTAATTTTAAAGAAATGCAATATATATCTTATAAAATTTAATGTTCAATAAAAATTTTTTTAAAAATTGCTGCATCAGAAGACAGAAACATAAAATTTCAAATAAATTACATTTTTTCATAGTTTATGTTAAAAAGAATGTTATATTATAAAGCATTTACTATTATTATTATTGTTGTTGTAATTATTATTATTGTCTGGTATGACTGTGTCTTGAGCTTACTCTCTAAATGTTGGTTATGTTAGGTACTGTCTATATAATATGATATTTGGAATTTTTGTATAGCAGTTAATTCATGATTAATTTTTGTTTCAAGAGAATATATTAACTGTAAGGTTTAAGAGTTCAAGTTACAAGTCAGTGTTTAGAGATTAAGCTTGCTATGTGTTTTGTTTAAAACATTTATAGTCTTACTTTTGTTCTGCTTGCTCTACCAGCTTTGGAAATAGTGATATAATCTCCCACGATAATTGAAGATATGTCCATTTCCCACACAATAGAGGTGAATTCTGAATTATGTATTTTGAGATTGCTTTAAGCTTATTCTGAATTATAGCATCTTGTCAAATTTTTCCTTTAATCATTGTGTGTAGTGACTTTATAATAATCATTCTCTCTTAAATTCAAAATTGTCTGATTAATATTATATCAACTTTCCTCTCTTTAATATTTGCCTATATCATATTATAGCTTTTCACATGCAATCTTTCTCTGTCATTTTACATGTGTTACCTTATATAACAGGTTTCTTTTCAAAATTCATTTTGAGAGTTTGTCAACTAGTGAAATTGGCTTCTATTTGTTGTGACTACTCTTTTATTTAAATTCATTTCTGCTGTCACTTTTTGTACTTTTTAATTGCCATACATTTAGTTCCTTTATTCTTACTTTTTTATTTAATAAACTTTATTTTCAGAGCAGTTCTAAATTGATAACAAAACTGAGTGGAAAGTACAGAGTTCCCAAATAGTCCCTCTTTCCACACATGTTCAAGCTCTCCAACTGTCAACATTCCTCTCCATAGTGGTACATTTCTTACAAGTGATGACCCTGCAGGACACCTCAAATTCATCCAAAGTCCACAGTTTACATTAGTTAGCTCAGTCCCTTCTGGTTTCTGTAACAGAATGTTATAGACTGTTATAGAAAGTTTATAAACAGCAAAAAATTTATTTCTCACACTTTCTGGAGGCTGAGAGGAAAAGGCAATGGCACCCCACTCCAGTACTCTTGCCTGGAAAATCCCATGGACGGAGGAGCCTGGTGGGCTGCAGTCCATGGGGTCGCTAAGAGTCGGACACGACTGAGCGACTTCACTTTCACTTTTCAGTTTCATGCATTGGAGAAGGAAATGGCAACCCACTCCAGTGTTCTTGCCTGAAGAATCCCAGGGACGGGGGAGCCTGGTGGGCTGCAGAGTCCGACACAACTGAAGCGACTTAACAGCAGCAGCAGCAGCTGGAGGCTGAGAAACACAAGATAGTCTTCAGCAGATTCAATGTCTAGCGAAACCCAGCTTCAACATAGAATTTTGAGGAGACATAAACATTCAGTGTATAGAAGGTTCAGTCTTGGTTTGGCACATTCTATGGGTTTGGATAAATGTATAATAACAGGTATTCATTAATATAGTATCATACAGAAGTTTCACTCTTCTAAAAATCCTCTGTGCTCCTATCATCTCTCCATACCCTCTAACCACTGGCAAACACTGGCATTTCTACTGTCTCCATAGTTTTGCCCTTTCCAGAAAGCCATATAGTTGGATTTATATAATATGCAGCTTTTTCAGATTGAATTATTTTTCTTAGAAATAAACATTTAAGCCCTTCCCCTATATATATATATTTTTTTTTATGGTTTGATATCTCAATCACTTTTTAGCAGTGAATAGTCTTATCTGGATGTACCACAATTTATTTATCACATTCACCTACTGAAGGACATCTTGGTTGCTTTGAATTTTTTCCCATATGAATAAATCTGCAGATTTCTGTATGGGTATACGTTTTCAATTAACGTGGATAAATACCATGGAGCATGATTGCTGGATCAAATGGTAAGAGTACTTTTAGTTTTGTTAAAACTGACAGACTACCTTCTAAACTAGATGTACCATTTTTGCATTCTTACTATTAATAAATAAGAGTTCTTCTTTCTGTTTCCTATTCTCACCAGCATTTGATGATTCAATGTTTTGAATTTTGGCAATTTTAATAGGTATGTAGTGGTAGCTCTTTTTTGTGATAATTTGTAATTACCTAATGATATATGATGTTGAGCATCTTTTTATATGGTTATTTGCCATCTGTTTATATTATTTGATGAGATGTCTGTTAAAATTTTTGCTCCATTTTTCAAATCAGGTTATTTTCCTATTGTTGAGTTTTAAGAATTCTTCGTGTATTTTAAACAGTTATCAATGTGAATATTTTCTCCCAGTGTGTGGCTTCTTCATTCTTTTGAGAATGTCATGAAGAGAAATTTTTAATTTTAATACTTCTGGCTTATCAATTATTTCTGCCATGGATCATGACTTTGGTGTTGAATCTAAAAAGGCATCACAATGCACAAGCTCATCTATATTTTCTCCTATGTTATCCTCTAGGAGTTTTAGTTTTGCATTTTACTATTAGGTTTATGATTCATTTGGAGTTAATTTTTATGAATAACATAAAGTCTGTGTCTAGATTAACTTTTTGCATATGGATGCCCAGTTGTTTCAGTACCATTTGTTTGTTGAAAAGACTATCTCTTCTCCAACATATTGCCTTTGCTACTTTGTCAAAGATTATTTCACTATATTGATGAGGGTCGATTTCTGGGCTCTCTATTCTGTTCTGTTGATCTTTTGTCTTTTCTTTCACCAATACCACAGTGCTTTGACTACCATAGCTTTAAGGTAGGTCTTGAATTGGGTAGTGTTAGTCCTCTGACTTTGTTCTTTGTCAATACTGATTTAGTTATTCTGGTTGTTTGGTCTCTCCATATATACTTTAGAATCAATTTGCCAATATTCACAACTTGTTGGGATTGTGACTGGGGCTGTGTTGAATTTATAGGTCAAATTGGGAATAACTGACCAATTGACAATATTGAGCTTTCCTGCTTATGACAAGGAATATCTCTCAATATAATTAATTCTTTGATTTCACTCATCAGAATTTTATAGGTTTCCCTCATAAAGATCTTAAACATATTTTGTTAGATTTATACACAAGTATTTTATGTTGGAGTGCAAATGTAAATGGCATTGTGTTCTTAATTTGAAATTCCACTTATTTATTGCTAGTATATAGAAAAATGGTTGACTTTTATGTATTAACCTTTTATGCCTTGTATCATGTGATCCTGCTATAATCATTTGTTAGTTCAAGGAGTTTTTGTTTTTTATTTTGGGTTTCCCAGAGATGTTGACATCATCAGCAAACAAAAACTATTTTATTTCTTCCTCCCTAATCTGTACATTTAATAACATTTTCTCCTGCATTGTAGGCAGACACTTTACCATCTAAGCCACCAGGGAAGTCATTTATATTGTTAAGAACACAGATATGTATTCAAATTATATGATTAATTATTTTATTTCAAATATTTCTAGCCACTGTGGCAAAAGAGTTTTATACTCTGTCCATCTGTCATCTTGACAGAACTAAATGTCCTATCAAGCATGTTATCCTCAGATTTTGTAGACATCACAATGAAAGGAGGGACCACATTCTCGTGCTCAGTCATGCCCTGTGGACTGTAGCCTGCCAGGCTCCTCTGTCCATGGGATTCTCCAGGCAAAGATACTGGAGTGGGTTGCCATGTCCTCCTCCAGAGGACCTTCCAGACCCAGGGATGAAACTAGTGTCTCCTGCACTATAGGAAGATTCTTTACCCTGAGACAGGCTCTTTACACTGAGCCACCTGGGAAGCCAAAAGAGGAACCTAGGTGACCATCTAAAGGAATGTCTCCAACCACTATTATGACCCATTCAGAAATAATAAATGTACAATTCACTGAGGTAGATTGTAAAAGACTTCTTTTAGCTTGTAGCAACCAACC
>NW_011494607.1:13043570-13082868 GCF_000754665.1 Bison bison bison
AACCAACCTAGGCACCTGGTCATACCAGGCTCCGTCCACCTCCAAGGATAGCTCAGAAGATCAGCAGCCATTTAGCTTATTTATAAGCATATTGTGTTCCTTGGCACACAGCTTAGAAAACTCTGATAACTAAGATGACTGTTTCGCTATTTCCATTTTTTATAATTTTATCAATAATATCATAGTATAATTGCTAGAAAACACCATTTTTCAACAATAAATACATTTTTCAAGAGATGGCTTTACTCATGGATATCACCAAACTGTCAATGCCAAAAACAGATTGATAACATTCTTTGTAGCTGAAGATGGAGAAGCTGTATATAGTCAGCAAAAACAAGACCTGGAGCTGACTGTGGCTCAGATCATCAGCTTCTCATAGCAAAATTCAGGCTTAAACTAAAGAAAGGGGCAGAGGTGCAGGGGCGGTGGGGAACTACTAGGCCAGCAGATATGACTTAAATCAAATCCCCTATGAATATGCAGTGGGGGTGATGAATAGACTCAAGGGATTAGATCTAGTAGGTCCTGCAGAACTATGGACAAAGGAATGTAATATTGTACATAATATTGAAGCAGTGAACAAAACTATCCCAAAGAAAAAGAAAACCAAGAAGACAAAGTGGTTGTCTAAAGAGGCTTTGCAAATAGCTAAAGAAAGAAGAGAAGTGAAAAGCAAGAGAGAGAAAAGGTACACCCAACTAAACACAGAGTTGCAGGGAATAGCAAGGAGAGATAAGAAGGCCTTCCTCAAAGAACAATGCAAAGAAATAGAGGAAAACAGAAGGGGAAAGACTACTGATCTCTTCAAGAAAATTGGAGACATCAAAGGAACATTTCATCCAAAGATGGGTACAATAAAGGACAGAAACAGTAAAGACCTGAAGCAGAAGAGATCAAGAAGAAATGGAAAGAATACAGAGAATAACGGTACAAAAAAGATCTTAATGATGCAGATAACCATGAGATTGTGGCCACTCACCCAGATCCAGACATCCTGGGGTATGAAATCAAATAGGCCTTAGGAAGCACCACTGTCAGTAAAGCTAGTGGAGGCAATGGAATTCCAGAAGATGATGCCATTAAAGTTCTGCACTCAGTATGTCAGCAAATTTGGAAAACCCAGCAGTGGCCACAGGACTGGAAAAGACCAATCCTCATCCCAATTCCCAAGAAAAGCAGTACTAAGGCATGTTATTGCACTCATCTTCCATGCAAGTAAGGTTTTGCTCAAAATCCTGCATGCTAGGCTTCACCATTACATGAACTGAGAAATTCGAGATGTCCAAAAGCTGGGTTTAGAAAAGGCAGAGGAACCAGAGATTAAATTGGCAACATTCACAGGATTAAAGAGAAAGCAAGGGAATTCCAGAAAAACATCTACCTCTGTTTCATTGAATGAAAAGAAGGGAAGTGAAAAGCAAAGGAGAAAAGGAAAGATACAAGCATCTGAATGGATGGAGGTTCGTGACATTGTACAGGAGACAGGAATCAAGACCATCCCTAAGAAAAAGAAATGCAAGAAAGCAAAATGGCTGTCTGAGGAGGCCTTACAAATAGCTATGAAAAGAAGGGAAGTGAAAAGCAAAGGAGAAAAGGAAAGATATAAGCATCTGAATGCAGAGTTCCAAAGAGTAGCAAGGAGAGATAAGAAAGCCTTCCTCAGTGATCATTGCAAAGAAATAGAGAGAAACAATAGAATGGGAAAGACTAGAGATCTCTTCAAAAAATTAGAGATACCAAGGGAACATTTCATGCAAAGATGAGCTCAATAAAAGGCAGAAGTGGTATGGACCTAAAGAAGCGGAAGATATTAAGAAGAGGTGGGAAGAATACATAGAAGGACTGTACAAAAAAGATCTTCACGACTCAGATGATAACCATGGTGTGATCACTCACCTAGAGCCAGACATCCTGGAATGTGAAGTCAAGTGGGCCTTAGAAAACATCACTGTGAACAAAGCTAGTGGAGGTGATGGAATTCCAGTTGAGCTATTTCAAATCCTGAAAGATGATGCTGTGAAAGTGCTGCACTCAATATGCCAGCAAATTTGGAAAACTCAGCAGTGGCCACAGGACTGGAAAAGGTCCGTTTTCATTCCAATCCCAAAGAAAGGCAATGCCAAAGAATGCTCAAACTACTGCACAATTGCACTCATCTCACACGCTAGTAAAGGAATGCTCAAAATTTTCCAAGCCAGGCTTCAGCAATATGTGAACCGTGAACTTCCAGATGCTCAAGCTGGTTTTAGAAAAGGCAGAGGAACCAGAGATCAAATTGCCAACATCTGCTGGATCATCGAAAAAGCAAGAGAGTTCCAGAAAAACATCTATTTCTGCTTTATTGACTATGCCTAATCCTTTGACTGTGTGGATCACAATAAACTGTGGAAAATTCTGAAAGAGATGGGAATACCAGACCACCTGACCTGCCTCTTGAGAAACCTATATACAGGTCAAGAAGCAACAGTTAGAACTGGACATGGAACAACAGACTGGTTCCAAATAGGAAAAGGAGTATGTCAAGGCTGTATATTGTCACCCTGCTTTTTTAACTTATATGCAGAGTACATGAGAAATGCTGGGCTGTATGAAGCACAAGCTGGAATGAGATTGCCGGGAGAAATATCAATAACCTCAGATATGCAGATGACACCACCCTTATGGCAGAAAGTGAAGAGGAACTAAAAAGTCTCTTGATGAAAGTGAAAGAGGAGAGTGAAAACGTTGGCTTAAACTCAACATTCAGAAAACTAAGATCATGGCATCTGGTCCCATCACTTCATGGGAAATAGATGGGAAAACACTGGAAACAGTGGCTGACTTTATTTTTCTGGGCTCCAATATCACTGCAGATGATGATTGCAGCCATGAAATTAAAAGACTCTTACTCCTTAGAAGGAAAGTTATGACCAACCTAGACAGCATATTAAAAAGCAGAGACATTACTTTGTCAACAAAGGTCCATCTAGCCAAGGCTATGGTTTCTTCAGTGGTCAAGTATGGGTGTGAGAGTTTGACTATAAAGAAAGCTGAGTGCCGAAGAATTGATACTTTGGAACTGTGGTGTTGGAGAAGACTCTTGAGAGTCCCTTGGACTGCAAGGATATCCAACCTGTCCATCCTAAAGGAGATCAGTCCTGAGTGTTCATTGGAAGGACTAAGGTTGAAGCTGAAACTCCAGTAATTTGGCCACCTGATGTGAAGAGCTGACTTATTTGAAAAGACCCTGATGCTGAGAAAGATTGGAGGCAGGAGGAGAAGGGGACGACAGAGAAGGAGATGGTTTGATGGCATCACTGACCCAATGGACATGGGTTTGGGTAGACTCCGGCAGTTGGTGATGGACAGGGAGGCCGGGCATGCTGCAATTCATGGGGTTGCAAAGAGTTGGACCCGACTGAGCGACTGAACTAAACTGAAAGCCTTTGACTACGTGGATGATAATAAATTGTGGAAAACTCTCAATGAGATAGGAGTACCAGACCATCATACTTGTTTTCTGAGAAACCTGTATGTGGGTCAAGAAGCAACAGTTAGAACCTTGTGTGGAAAAACCGACTGGTTTAGGATTGAGAAAAAAGTACAACAAGGCTGTTTGTTGTCACCCTGCTTATTTAATTTATATGCAGATTACACGTGAATTGTCAGGTTGGATAAGTTACAAGCTGGAATCAAGATTGTTAGGAGAAATATCAAAACCTCAGATATGTGGCTGATACATTCTGCTGGCAGAAAGTGTAGAGGAACTAAAGAGCCTCTTGATGAGAGTAAAGGAGGAGAGTGATAAAGCTGGCTTAAAACTCAACATTCAAAAAACTAAGATCATGGCATCTGATCCCATCACTTCATGGCAAATAGAAGGGAAAAGGTGAAAGTAGTAACAGATTTCCTCTTCTTGGGTTCTAAAATCACTGCGGATGGTGACTGCAGGCATGAAATTAGAAGACACTTGCTTCTTGGAAGGAAAGCTATGATGAACTTAGACAGTGTGTTAAAACGCAAAGATACCACTGCCGATAAAGATCCATATAGTCAAGGCTATGGTCTTTCCAGTAGCCGCATATGGTGGCAAGAGTTAGACCATAGAGATGGCAGAGCAAAAAAGATGCTTTCTAACTTTGTTGCTGCAGAAGACTCTTGAGAGTCCTCTGGACAGCAGGGAGATCAAACTAGTCAGTCATAAAGAAAATCAACCCTGAATACTAATTGAAAGGACTGATGCTGAAGCTGAAGTTCCAATACTTTGGCCACCTGATGAGAAGAACTAACTCAATGGAAAAGACCCTGATGCTGGAAAAGATTGAAGGCAGGAGAAGAAGGCGACAGGGGGTTGAAATGGTTGGACGGCATCACTGAGGCGATGTACGTGAACTTGGGCAAACTCCAGGGACAGGGAGACCTGACATGCTGCAGTTCATGGGGTCATGAAGAGTCAGAGAAGACTTGGCGGCTGTACAACAGAAACATATTACAATTAAAATCTTTGTATCTATTTGCTTACATTGTAACAAAAGCTATATTTTTCCAGTCTATACTTTATATATTATGGACTGTTGCCTGCCAAGCTCCTCTGTCTATTGAATTCTCCAGGTAAGAATACTGGAGTGGGTTGCCATGCCTTCTTCTAGGGTATTTCCCAACCCAGGGATAGAACCATGTCTGTTATGTCTCCTGCGTTGACAGGCAGGTTCTTTACCTCTAACGCCACCTGAAAAGAGGGTTATTTCCTTAAAAATACCAATTTATTTTAAAACACTAAAAAAACCCCAAATATAATATTAATAAGAATTACAGTACCAAAAGACACACACAAAAAAAACCCTTATAATCTCAGTGCTTAAAAAATGTCTAGTAGAAAGTATGTGTTCAATAATATTTTTAAGTGAATGAGTTCTGTATTTTTATAGATTTTTAAAAATATTTTACTTTGCATATTTTATGTAGTTGCTATCTTTACATATGTAAATACAACTTTATGTCCAACTTTTATTTTTTTACCTAACATTCTAATGGAATAAATCAAGGCAAATTTGTGTAAAAGTAACAGAAAAGCAAATTAATCTGGTATATAAGAAAAGAAGCAATTGCTGGAAAGATATCAAACAACTGAAGGAAATTTTAACCTTCAAATTCTGAAAGTACTAGTGTGTTGCTTAGTCTCAAAGACTGCTAGGCACTCAAACCATCCCAAGAATCTTTCTGCCATTTTTACTGACTTCTTTCTGCATTATCAACTTCTCTCTCTGCCCACTACATTTCCCCAGATGGCAGGAAGTATGCACACCAAAGATCCCAAACATCCCATATCGTGGCTTCTTCCAGCAAAAAGAGCCGATTTATTATCTCTCTGGTGCCACATTTTAAAAAATAACACAAGCAAGAATTCTGATGGATCACTTCCCAGAAGAAGATAGACATCCTTTCTAGAAGAAAGGAAAAGTGCCTGCAAGAGACAGCAATATATGTATTTTAGAGCATAAAGAATTTTAGCTGCTAACTTAAGCTTTTTGTGAATATGTTCTTTTAAATGACTATATTATGAGCATTGTAGTGGATGCCCCAGGATTTGCTCACCCTTTATCCTATTTCTAGACAGAACATTTTTCTAATTTTCCACTATTAAAATTAATATTGTAAGGAATGTCTTTTGCATATTTGTCATTTTTACAGAATTTACTTAGAATATATTTTCTAAAAATATCACCAGGAAATACATAATAAATAATGCATTAAATTTTATTTACATTTTAGCATTGGGCATTATATTTTAAACTTTTATTCATTTAAGTGTGTTCATATTGATTGTCTCTATCTTTGTTTTCAGGAAAGTGTTTTTTACCCAGTGTTTCATACTGTGTGTACATTGGACATCAGTAAAATGAACATTGGTTTTATATGATTGAAAATAAATATTTACTGCATGCTGAAATCTGTTTATATGCAGCTGTGTGATAGAATAAGCCTAAAAAAGTACACAAGTTGCCAAATGAAAGTGCTAGTCAATGAACTGTATTTTAAACAGATGAAACAAAATATAGTAGATTGACTATATAAAATCATCATTTATATAAGTGAAAAAATCATTTATAGTTAAACCTATATATCAGTTAGAAACTTTTTTTAAAAATCTGCAAATAAGGAATAACTGAGCAATAATAACTTAAGCCAGATAGAAACTTTTTTCCTCACATAGCAAGAATTCTGGAAGTAGTTGCAGATGTTGGTTCAGCAGTACAGTGCCTGAAGAGCTACAAGATACACACTTTTCCCTTTCTTTCTATTCAACTATTTGTGTGTGTGTGTGTGTGTGTGTGTGTGTGTGTGTGTGTGTTGGCTTTCATTTTTATGCTTGCTACCTCATAATCACAAAGTTGTGGCCAAAACTCTAGATATCATGCCTTCAAGGAGAGAGAAAAAAAAAAAAAAGAAGAAGAAGAAGCAGGGTAAAGGGACCATGGTTCCAACTCTCTCTTTTTTTATCAGAAAAGAAAATATTTTTCAGAAACTTTCAGTAGACTTCTGCCTGCAACTCATTGGCCAAAAGAGTGTTGTGGTCACCTGTGTCTGCAAAGGAGCAGGGATGGCAAGTATTTTGAGAGGTGGATTGCCATCCTGAAAAAAATCAAGATTCTGTTGGTTAAGGATCAGAAAGAAATAGGTATTAGGAAGGCAATTCACAGAGTATTTCCTCACTAAATTCAGTAGCATGGAAACCCAGAATAACATCATAATCTTTACTCATGGCACATATGAAAAAGGACTTTCGACATGGTATGGATGACTTTAGGAATTAAGAAACATAAATAACCACAATCATAACCTTAGATATTAATACAATATGCTCTGTCATATTGAATCTACTTATTACAGAAAGAGGTTTATACAATTGTTTCCATAATTAGTACACCTAGTGATATATTTTCCTACTGAAACACTAGTATTACTTCTTCAAAGGTAATCCTACATAGTAAGCATCTAGAATTCACTCAGCTGGCAATGGCTATTTCGTACATGGCTAAACAAATCTGGAAAAATTCTGAAGCTGATGAACTGATCACATCAGGCATTCTGAAGCCTTCTATAAAGTGCTAAGTCTACATCCTTAAGTAGAAAGAGTCAGCTGTGAGAAGTTTAACCTTAAGACAAAGCTTTTGTATTGGAAAGGAGTGGTGACTCAAAGCCTAGCATGGTTCTGAAACATGATTTGTTTCTCAATCCACACTAATCCTTTCTCACTATCAGAATCTTGGAGTATAGAAAGAAGGCTTTGTAAATAGTTCACAGTCATACTTGCTAAATTAATTTATTAGAACCCAAGTTACTCCCTTTAGAGGCGTCCCTGGTGGCTCAGTGGTTAAGAATCTGCCTGCCAATGCAGGAGATGCAGGTTCAATCTTTGGGTCAAGAAGCACCCCTGGAAAAGGAAATGGCAACTTACTCCAGTATTCTTGCCTGGGAAATATCATGGACAGGGGAGCCTGTGGGGTTATAAACCATGGAGTCACAAAAATGTCAGACATGGCTTAGCGACTAAATAAGTAACTCCCTTTAGTTAAATATAACATAAAAATGGGAGAAAGGTATTCCTCTCCACTCAGTTACACAGTATTTATGAGGATCACAGTGATTCTAGTATAGTGGGTGGCAACAGTGACTGGAGGCTACCAGATAATCCAAAACAATCTATCTTGAGGTCAACAGATCTGTTACCTTAAGTATATTGTAAATCCCCTTTTGCCATGTAACATAGTAAATTTGCAAGTGTAACACAAGGGGACAAAGGCCAATATGGGCCAAAATTCTGCCTAACATACATGTTTATACAACATGCACATCTTTTAAAATGACACAGATCAACATATAGCATAATTATCTTCTAAATTTTCAATATTCATGGACAATAACTATACTTTGAATATGTTATCTGGCCACTTAGAGAAATAGAAACGCTTCTAGTCTTTGGATAAAATATGATTTGAAATATAACATTTACTCTTTCAGTGCTTCTGTATTTGTTTTGTAAAATGTAAATAATACATTTTATCAGACCTAACCTACTGAATTTATGTAAGCAACACAAAAAATAATAATGGTAAACAGAGTATTTCAATAATTTATTACCTGTCTTTGATTTCTCATCACTTGGATTAGATTAGAATCATTGCTCTTCATTGAAAAAAAAGGGAATAAAAGTCAATGCTTAGAAGAATGCATATTTAGAATTATTTAACTCTAATGATCTTTGAGAATCTTATAGAAAAATCCATATGGTGTGTGCAAGTGCAAATAGATAGAAAAAAAGATGAGAAATCTATTTTTTTTTCATGTTTTATTATGCCAAGAGATAATGCAATCCTTGCTCTGAAATCTCATCTGTCACACTGTGCTCTATAAAGTGACAGGACACGATGTGACATGTTGATGAGACCCAACGTGACACAGGGCATGGTTTGTGGTCTGTGTGTAGGCATAGATAATTACAAAAATCCTGGAAAAGGGCAGTTTGGGAAGGATTTAACGAATTACTGTGATTGATACATAAAAGATAAGAATGAGCCTATCTTTAAAAAATAAAACATACAGAATATTCAGCGATTTCACCCGACCCCTAAATTGTATAATCATCTGCTTGGCATTTAAACTTCATATATGATTAAGACTGCAACCCTCATACCATAGCCTTCCCTTGTAAGAGGAAAATATGGTGATATGAAGTAATTGAATTTTGTTCTGACCCTCTTTGGCCTCTGTGCAGAAGCAATTTGTGAATTATTTAGGAAAAAAGGAAAAGGATATTTGCCTCAAGAAAGAAATGCTGGGTGCAAAGAAGAATTTAGTTCAGTGGTGCTGTCTCTTAGAATACATCTGCTTTCCCAGCTTGAAATGAAAATCGAAATGGAAATTTCTATTCATCCTTATGCATTAACAAGATCCCTTCCTTTTGCTGCCATGCTTCATATGTCCTCAACAAGACCAACAGCAGATCTAAAACTTTACAAATCACGCTGAGGCCTTTGTTATTAAAATGACAATCTATGACTGAACCAATACAAGAGTAACCCCACTGTAAATAAATTTGGCATGAATATTTGGACTTCTCAAGTTGAAACTAAAGCAAATTAAGATCAGTGTTAATATAAGCATTTCTGTTGAGTTCTATCTCTTTGTATTTATAGAACTTTTAAAAAGAACTATAGCTTATAGACATGAGAATAGTGGTGAAATGAGTAGAACAAATTCCTTTTTTTTTTTCTTTTGTCTCTTTCTTTGGTTTTAAAGTACTTTTTTACATTTTGATTACATAACTTAGTGTCTGAAAGAATAAAAAATGACAATATTATCAATGAACCTTAAAATAAATCATGAATATGTCTTCAGAAGACCATTCTCCAAAGATTACAGATACACTACTTTTTATTGCCATCAACAGTATTGGCACATATGTGACAGCCAAAGGGTCAGACTGAAAATGATTTAATAAAGAAATTCAAAACTAATGTAAAAAATGAAATTGCAAACCAAGTGTCACAGCTTTAGAGAGTTGACGGGCTGGTACGAAATGTTTTGTTTTATTTCTAAAGCTTTGATTGGCCTGCCAACGTGCATTTGTGCCGTCACTCTGAGGACACTTCTAGTACAGCACTGAAGTGGCAGGCAGCTCTTGATTGATGAGTGTTTGCATCCATTTTATTATTTGTTGCGTATTTCTCCCCTGACATGTTTAACAGGAAAAAATTCACACAAGAACTTTTATAATTATGTGAGCCAGCCCACTTCAGAATTCTATTTCAGTGTGTTTAAGAAATGGCAGCAAAAACAAACAGGTACACAAACACAACAGTTTATGTGGAAATATGAGGAAGATAATGCCAGTTCCAACCACCATTCATAGAGTTTTGTTGAAGAAAGGGGGGACAAAGAATCTACTACCAAAATTAAAAAAGTTATAAATAAACCAGACTTGGCTAAGAACTTTCTGAAACCATTTCCGTTTATTTGGTATTATTTTGTTATTTCCCCATTGCAATTTTCATTGGCAAATGGCAAAGGACCTCAAGACTTAGGCTATGTAGCATTTGATTCTCTGAAATTAGTTAGCTATGTTCAGAATCTACAGTGGACTGATGATCAATGATTCAGCATCCTCATTTCATGAAGTATTGTCGGTTTGCACAGGTTAATGCCTTAAGCCTGAGGGTGGCTCAGGGCATAAGTTGGAACATCCATACCAGTTTCAACTTGGTCTTTCATTGTGTTTCCTGCCTGAATAAAATGCATGAAAAATATGTTTGCCCCTTGATTTCTCTCCCTTATTATAATAGTGCAGGCTTTGTGTGTATTAGAACTGTTGTGTTTCAGTTGAAGAAAAAAAAAGGCAACTAAAACTGGCTTAACTGATACATAAAAAAGAAATGTGTTTTGCTTCTTTGCATTTTATTTTTACAATCGCACTAACCAGGATTGGGCAGAAATCAGGACTGACTTGCTTTCACTGTCACCCTGCTTGCCTTCTTCAGGGTCAGCCACATCTTCAGACTTCCTTCTTTCAGAGTGGCAAAATGACTGCTTGGATTTACACGTCACATGCACTCACCCACTGTCAAGAATTAGACACGAAGCTAGCTTTTTTCTCAGAATCTACCAGAAAATTTAGCTGTCTGTAATCAAGTCAGGTGTTCTTTCTTGAGCAAATATAAAAAGCATGGTTGACAATCCCTAAATACTAAACACAAAATAAATCTGATTTATGGAATTTTTAAGACTTATGAGTTGATTGGTGTTTTATTAAGCTTGGTGAATAAATTTTTGTGGGCATTGAGTTGATTAGTATTAAAAGTCTTCCTGAATGCATTATATTCTTAATAGATACTTGAAGTAGAAAAAAGAAGAAGTGTTATAAACGAGGAGGGGGCAATTGGAGGTGAATGCAAGGTAATCACTCCTTTTTCAATACCTCTGTACATGCATCTGTGATGCACTTAAAAATAGCTACCGTATCAAGCACTCATTCTAAACCCTATGCTAGGTTCTTTATAAATATTATTTCATTGTGCAACAATGTTATTTTGAATGAGTTGGTGCGAGTGGTAAAGAACCCGCCGGCCAATGCAGGAGATGCTAGAGACTGGTTTGATCCCTGGGTTGAAAGATCCCTGGAAAAGGAAATGGCAACTCACTCCACTACTCTTGCCTGGAAAATCCCATGTACAGAGGAACCTGGCAGGCTACAGTCTATGGGCTCATAAAGAATCAGGCATGACTGAACTCACACACATGCATACTATCTTTATTTAGCAGATGAGGAAACTGGGTTTCAGAGAGATTAACTTTTCCAAGATCATTGGTAGAAAGTGATGAAGGGTAATTTGAATTTGTATTTTCTAATTTCAAAGTTCACAGTTATAACTACTACATTATTAGTGTGCTCATATACTTTTAGTTTGGAGGTCAGTCTCTTATTATTTTTAATGCCCTAAGGGCAAAGATCTTTCTGCTTCATTCACTACCATATCTTCAGTGCCTAGAATAGAGCCTGGCTTACAGTAGATGCTTACTTAATATTTAAACATTACTGATTACAGAATTATATCCCTTTGGCCAGAAAAATGACATTTCATGATTAGTTTAGGGCAACCCTGGTATTGATAGCTATATAGGAGGGGAGGAATGGAGTTTACCATGAGAAAAAATAACTACAATGTCTACTACAATCCTTGAAAGAAAATTCTGTTTTTGAAATTGGCATGAACTTTTAATAGCTATGTAACTGAAATATGATTTTTTGATCCTCTGTTCCCTCATTTAAAAAATTATGGTAATTTATAGTACTATGTCATTGTATTATTGTAAGTTGAGATGATTAAATAAAGTAACATATATGTCAGTTGTGCTATCATCTGCTGAGAGTAAACACCCACTGAATATGAATTATTATCTTATTGCTATTACCCTCCTTCGACTTCATCACCTCCTTATCATCACCATCATCACCATCATCATCATCATCATCATCACTATCATCATTGCCATCAGCTCAAAGTGGTTCATTTATGTATATCTTAAAGGATGCCATTTTAAACATATATTTCAAGTGTAAGATGGTCCTTAATAGCATCAGCAATCTGAATCATTTAGATAAGTATGCCCAAGAAGAATATTTGGGCTTATTTGTCCTAAAACAGTTACTCTCTAGAGACTGTTCTCATCACAAGTCATTTAAAATACTATATAATGAGGGCTTTGCAGAAGCAACACAAAGAACTTAAAGGATGCTTTTTATATCCAAAGAGAATATATTGTATTCTGACTTAGGAGACCCAGGTAGCTGAAACAAATTACCTAATTTTTCAGTTTCTGGAAGGTAGACTGTAAGAATTCTCTAAAATACATTTCTTTAGGCATATTTAATGAAATTTTATTCCTATTCCACATGACTGATCTTAAATACATCTGTACTTTAGAAATTTTTTAAAATCAATCTTTATACTCTGAAATGTTACTGAAGATACCTGACATTGGTAGCTATTTGTCACATATAATCTGACAGTATTAGCTGTTGTTTAATGGGTACCGCTGCTGCTGCTGCTAAGTCGCTTCAGTCGTGTCCGACTCTGTGCAACCCCAGAGGCAGCAGCCCACCAGGCTCCCCGCACTGGGATTCTCCAGGCAAGAACACTGGAGTGGGTTGCCATTTCCTTCTCCAACGCATGAAAGTGAAAAGTGAAAGCAAAGTTGTTCAGTCGTGTCGGACTCTTTGCGACCCCATGGACTGCAGCCTACCAGGATCCTCCATCCATGGGATTTTCCAGGCAAGAGTACTGGAATGGGGTGCCATTGCCTTCTCCTTAATGGGTACTACATTTGTTTTTCTTAAAGTTTTTGATCACTACATATTCTCATAGCAATAGCATCTTCCGATCTTAAAAACATAAAATGTAATAAATTAATGTGTGTATATACACACACACAGTACTTAGGAATGCTTTTTAAATACCCATCTTATACGACAAAGTTAGAGCAAGTAGTTTTATTTTACAATGGAGAAAAATATAAATTTCAGAACATTAAGTAATTTATTCAAGGTCACCCATAGAGTATGTGGAAGACCCCAGATTTCAATTCAGGTAAGTCTTTACACTAAAGTCTGGTATTTTAGTTTCTTTTCTAATATAGATATCACTACTGCATGTGCAAATTGTTGCCTAGATTGGGAGATATACAAAAGCAGATTCTTTCTCTTGATTTCTTTTTACTTCTCAAAATATTCACTGTATTTCTCAGAATATACATACTGAATATTTAAAAAAAGATTAATTGATAAAAAAAAAAAGAAGCCCAAAAGCAAAAACAGAAGTTGTACATTGGAATGATCTAGTTCTACCTTCTGTGGATATTTAAAAATATAGGCAAGGCTGAAATTTAGTTTCTTAGTTTATAAAACATGGAAAATGACACACTCAAATTTGGTGTGAGTGATTAGGGTTTATTTAAAGACACAGTAATCATAAAAGTGTGAGTGGAGTACAGGCGAGCTGTAAGTTATAGTGTAGGAAACGGAATTTTCTTCATCCTTCAGCATGTAGAGCGGCTCTCTGGTGTTTCAGTAGTAAAGAATCTGCCTACCAGTGCAGGACACGTGGGTTCGATCCTTAGGTTGGGAAGATCCCCTAGAGAAAGAAACAGCAACCTCTCCAGTATTCTTGCCTGGAGAATTCCATGGGCGGAGGAGCCTGGTGGGCTACACTATGGGGTCGCAAAGAGTCAGGCACGCACGCACGCACGCACGCACGCTAAGTTGCTTCAGTCGTGTCCGACTCTGTGCGACCCTATGGACAGCAGGCCACCAGGCTCTGCCGTCCACAGGATTCTCTAGGCAAGAATACTGGAGTGGGTTGCCAGTTCCTTCTCCATAATGGTATATTAATGAGTAAAAGTAAAAAGTCGCTCAGGCGTGCCTGTGTGACTCATGGACTGCCGCCAACCGGGCTCCTCAGTCCACGGAATTTTCCAGGCAAGAGCACTGGAGTGGGTTGCCATTTCCTTCTCCAAAAGAGTCAGGCAGGACTTAGCAACTGAACAACAACAACAAAATGTAGAATTTGGAAGGAGGAGACCCTAGCCACCTAAAGGAATGTCATAAAAGGGAAATAATACATACGGCTTTACTCTCCTTCCTTTCTTCTACCGATCTTTCGCCAGGGCAAACAGGTTATTTATATGGTCCATAGAGACCAATTTACTGGGGCAGAAAAGTAAATCTGGAGGTTCAAGGAGAATACTAAACACATAGCTCTTTGTGTATAGTTGAGTGAAACAATGAGATTACGCGTGTAAATGTGCCTGGTAAACTGTCAACTGAAGTAAATAGAAGCATTTGTTATTTCATAGTATTCAAAAGCTTAAAAATGATTGATAATTGATTGAATCAGAGTGCAATGCTTTGTATAAAAAAAAAAAAAAAAAAGCTTGTCCAGCTAAAAAACAAAATTTTAGTTCTAGCTCTATTTTCCAGAACAATATAGTGGTTCAAAATATCTAATTTTTTAAAAAATTTCTTACTGAACTAGACCCACAATTAATTTTAAAAAATAACACAGAAAACAAAAATTACATTTGGACTGCAAGTGCATTCAGCTCGTTCTGTTTTCAAGTCCTCCCCACCTACTTTAACAGTCCTTTATCTGTGCTAAAAGGACACAAGCAAACACATTCTTATAAAGTTAAGATAAATAAGAAAACAAAATGAAATGACTCAAATTTTACACTTAGAAGAAATCAAAGACCATTAAGTCCTCCATCTTTTATCTACAAATGATGAAAGTGAAACTTAGAGAGGTAAAGTGACTTGTCCAAAGTCATGGAACTACCAGAGGGAACTTAAGGTGAGGGCTCTGACTTCCTGCATGGGGCTATTTTCATCAGTCCATCTTCATTCAGTTACATTCACTGAAGAGTGCCAGTTTACTTGGGCATCGCAGATTGTTTTTTAAAAAAATTGGAGACTGTTATTACAGATTTCCTTTTAGAATTTTTCAAACTAGACTTTTATTATAATATATTAGAATGTAAGAGTGGTGTGTCAACCCATTGGCCCCCAGAACTAGTTCAGGTTATATGACAGTCTAGGTAAGGGTCTGCTTTATTCTGTGCTCCACTTCATGCTTTTTAATATTAAATCAAACAAAAATGTTGACTATCCCATAGATAGGAGGATGAAGATTTTACTAAAGCCTCTAAACAACTAAATATTATTTTAAGCAATTGATTATCAAGCATTCATTCATCCCTTCATCATTTATTCAATTTCTGTTGAATCACTGGGGATACAACAAGGAATGAGATATAACTTCTGACCTCAAAAGGTTCACAGTCTAGTGGATAGTACAATGAAGCAAACTGATAAGACCATAGAGTTATATTTGATCTTTGGGGTAAGCATTGGATATGATGAAAGCACTTACTATGCACCAGTGTCTAAGTAGATCACATGTATTAGCTCAACTAATATTTGCATGTGTCTGATAGATTGGTATTATTATTTTCCTCATCATACACATTATACAATTGAAATCCAAAGAGATTAAGTAAATTTCTCAATAGTTATATAGTTACCAAATCAGGGCTTAAAACTTCTAATATGTCTGAAAAAAAAATCCAAGCTTACCTCCATGCAATCAAAGTAACTGTGTTTACTATTACATCTCTCACAAGATTCTACAATATATTGGTGTACATGTACCATTTTTCTATTAGATTCTCAGCCACTCAGAGAAAGGAACCATATTTCATGTATCTGGGACTTACACTATCTAGCATCATGTTTTGGAAATAACTGCTTTAGAAACAAGTTAAGGAATAAATGACCATTCTCTTTATAAACTTATAATTAAAATAAATGAATAATATAAATACAAAGAATCAGACAAACACACTGGGCCAAATTTGCAAATACATTTTATAATAGAAAAAAGTAGGCTCTTACCATAATGCAAGATGATCTCAATGCTCAAAGAATAATCCTGTTCTATTGTTAAATCAAATAGGGACGTCTAATTAGCTAAGCACAGATTTTTCTTTCTTTTTTTCCTCCCCCAGAAACCCATTCAATTTTTAAAATATTCAAAATTCCTAAACGAAACAATTTTAATCATCTATCTGTAAGTTGGTAGCATTATAGGAAATTGACAGCCTGGAATCAGAGTTAAACACCCTTTTAATTCTTCTTGCTCCTAATTTGTATCATTAGCATATCTTAGTCTGTCAAAGTAATCAAAGCCATCAGTGGGGGAGAAAAGGTGACTTGTATGTATGACTATCATGTATTTATTAATATGATTATTTAAATCATTTAATTGGCAAGAATGTGTTTGTAATGAGTGCAGTTGCTGACCATGTATATGTTAGCATCTTTGCATTATGGCAAAGGTCCCATCTGCAAGTAAGCAAGCTGTAACTAGTATCACGGAGTGATAACACAGCTCTGAGTAGTGTGTGTTCTTGCATTCTGAGGACATTCATGGCCTTTGTGTAAGACATAAGCAAGCTAACAAAATCAAATTAAAGCTTCCAGGATAGCATCTCTTATTTCGTTATTTTCTAAATAGAATAATGTGAGACCTTGTAGGCATATTATTTAGAATGAAAAATGGTTTCACCCGAGTGTGCACACAGGATGCACCTTAAATGTTGACATAAAATGTTTCTCTTCTACTTAATAAGTGTCTTTCTCAGCTATTACCTTCCAGGGGCTACAATGTGGAGGTGAGGAGGAGGCTTTCTTCATATAACACCAAGTGGGGCACTATAAACATTTACCTGCCTTACTCTTTCCCCTGCTTCTTGTGGCATGTGTGCGGCTTTATGCCACCACTGCAAATCTTCTGATATGACAAACTGAGTTTGACCAGTGTCAGTCACTAAAATTATAAGAACATTTTAAAGAAACTAACGTTTTCTTTCGGGTCTTTAGCATGGACTACTTTTCTTCTTTTTCCTGTCCATTGCCTGATTTCCAGCAACAGAAAAATATACATATGCATGCATATGTGTATAAACTATACATATGAAAATATGAATATATAGTTATATTCATAGATGAGAAACACACACTTACCCATTTAGAATTCCCTAGGAGGAAAAGCCTAACTTAATAGAATGCAGTGTTTTATTTTTAGTTTTGAGAAAGTATTCATTAAGGGTAAAACAGGAAAGACGATCAAAGCACATGAAAGAGAAACTGTATTCTTTGTACTTTCCTTGTTGTCTTGACTGAAATTTAGTCCTCTTCACCTCTTGCCCCACTGGATTCACTAACCTCCAATTTTCTTCTCCCTATTGTGCTAAACTCAAAAATGTGCCTAGTAACTAAAGAATAAGGTTGCCTGTGACTTGTATATGTTTGGAATAGGGAATTACCATAGCTAAGTTTTCTCAGATTCTTTTGAATTATTTTTTCCCCTCAAGGAAAGGGAATCTTTCCTTTTCTTGTTTCTTTTCTCCTCCTGTTTTCATTGTCAATTTAGAAACTGCCTGAAATAGTCACTGTGAAAACACTGGGTGGCAGTCCCTCTCCCTTCCAGCCACCAACACAGGAATGGACTGTCATCATGGGTACTCGAGCTATATAACATCGTATTATTTCCCTGCCTTTGCTTACTGCACTGAAACTCCAAACTCTGCCGAAGCCCAGTGGTTCAGTGGAGACAGGGCAGTGCAGAGTGGCAGAAATAACAGGTTTTCTTAAAAGCATGTGTCACAAAGCAAAACCATGAGATTTCCTAGGTCAGCCAAAACATGAAAACTGGAAGTGAAAAATGTCCTGTTCAGTGATCCAGTCAATGGGATTAAATCACAAAAATCCCAGCAGTTGTTTTCAGTAATCTCACCCTTGATTTTCTGAGTACAGATATATATCTTGTGATTCAGTATCTTTTTCTCCATTCCACATCTAGTTCCTTGTACCGTCATCATTTATTTATACGAGTTTCCTGTCATCAAAGCATCTGTAAAGGCTAGCTAGCATCTGGAGTCTTCTGCCATACTCTTGTTACTTCCCTTTTACTCTCTAAATGCCCCTGCCCCCACCCCATTAAAGACAAGGGTTTGCATTAAGGAACTCTGAAAAACACACAGTACAGCCTGCCTGCTGGGACTCGGCAGTGTCCCAGCACAGGGCTCAGGAGTCAGCTCCTTTCTAAAGTCCCGAACATTGCTGGATGGAAAGATAAAGATTTTTCTCTTTTCTCAATTTTTAAAGATTTAAAATGACAATGCAAGACCTTCAGAAAGTAATTAAATAGGCAATGTCTAACACTGTATCTATTAATATATTGTAAGTAAAAAAAAAAAAAGAAAAGAATTCCCCTAATGCAACTTAGTAAATCAAGTATACTTCAATTTTAAAAATCCCGTATAATGTATCTTATATAAGATATTTAATTAAAATAGCCAAAAACATTTAAAGGTCCAGAGATTCTATTAGGAAGATGTGGGTACTTTAGGCATCATGAAATACTGTACATAAATGGGAGCTAAATATCTTTATCTGTATCTCTGTATCCAGTGTTTTTTTACTGTTGGTGTTATGCCACTAATAGCCTAAAAATAAACAAACAGAAAGCAAATAAATAAATTCAAAACAGCAAAAGCATGTTTTCTAGCCAAATAAATTCACCACAAAGAGCTCCATGTCTCATAAAATTTATAAATTTAAGTGTCAAATCCCTAAAAGAGTTAACAGGAGAAATATTTCTTCAGTGTTAGTTGCTGCAAAATTAAATAAGACAAATGAGTTGAAAAATTATAGTCTCCAAAATCATGGATAGCAGTCAGAAAAGGAATGTAAGAATTTATTATTCAAGTAATTATCAAAACAATAAGATTTTTTTTTTCTTTTAACAAATACTTATTGAGTATCTTCTATGTTTTATGTTTTGGTGTGAGTCCTGGAGATTTCAGTGGTGCACAAAACAGAGGAAGCTGAGTTCCTGGGACATACTCCCGATACATCAAACACCAGTCTCTAATTCTAAGTTAGAAGGTGAGGTAACCATTTCTTATACTTTATTAAATTGTCTAGTACCTTACCTTGTCATCAGAGGTGCTCACATTCTGGTTTAAAAATAATTGCTAAGTCTCTGACAAAGAGATGCATGCTTGTAAAAGACAGTATGCTTACATGTAAAATGATCAGCCAAAAGATTATTTTTAAATATAGTTATAAAGAAAAACTGTATTAAAGTCTGTTTTTGTAATATTATTTATAGTGTGCAGCATTTTGATAGCACATTTCTAGAGTCATTAATACTTTGTTTTTTCCTCTGCCTACAATTGAACTTAAATATTTATAATAATATACACAGAAATTCTAACATCTTACTTTTACCAGAAATTCAATATTGAAGTTTTTATATATAAAGTGGAAAATCTTGCCCATGTGACTCATACATTGTGCCTGTGACTTTAATGCCTTTAACAAGACAGCCTAATGGCCCATTATTGTTTTTAACATGCCACCTTAAAATAACCTTTCTGCGAATTTTCTGACATATTTTATCTTAGCCTCCATTTATTTCATTTATATTGACCCCGGTCCCTTTAAAATAGCTGGTTTTTGAGAAACATTGGAGTAAGCA
This sequence comes from Bison bison bison, assembly GCF_000754665.1. NCBI lineage: Eukaryota > Metazoa > Chordata > Mammalia > Artiodactyla > Bovidae > Bison > Bison bison. The sequence goes on from NW_011494607.1 coordinate 13,063,208, forward strand.
TACCATTTCTGCAAAGACTTTTGGATTCTTCCAGTAATTCCACGTTGATGCTGTTTAGTTTTATGGGTAGCAATCTGCTCTTCTTTTGGAATCTGTCAAGATCAGAAAAATACACATTAATCATTTACTATAGGAGCCTGTACTGCTCCAAATGGCCCCTATTTCAAAATGACAATTGGACACTTATCAGGAATTACCCACGTCTTCACAAGTGAGGAGCTAGTTATGCAGTGTTAACCGTGAACTGTACCTTCTCATCAAATGCTGTTCTTAGTGACCCCAGGATGTACTTCTACAGGTTCTCATGGAAGTACAGGGCTGTCATATAAAATGTGCTTTGTTTATGATATACTATAGGGACTCTTTCACTTCCAGACTGAGTCTAAACCCAGACTAAGTTCCAAAGGAGCAGTGCAGCTTTTTAAGATCCCTTGGGTCAAGAGCAGTGCCACCTGCCAAAGAGCTCTTCAGACTGAAAGTGAGCCTGGCAGTGGAGGAGGCTGGGAAAATCATGGTTCTAAACTGGATAAATGATGCTGTGGGAGTTCAGCGACAGACTGATTTGGTTTATCCCTCAAAGATGTGAAAACACCTCTTTGACTGTTTGATATTGTGTGAAGATGCATCCCATGAATCAGTAACAATTATTTCTAGAATAATTTTTGCCAACTGAATGTCTTTACATTGCTGCTACCTTTGAGACTCTTATCTTCTGTTAACATCCTAACCTAGGTTCATAGCCTTTTAATTTCTCATGATATCTCTAGCAGATAGCATTACCAATCAGGGGGCAACACTTCCACATTGCTCTTGGAAATGCAAAACACAGAGTCAGCTATTTAGAATGCAAATATTGCTTTTCTAAACTATACCATAAGGGAATCACTCTTAGCATACAAGCCTAGCAAAACACTCAAAAGAAATACTTATATCATTTCTTATTCCTGGATCATTCTGTCTCTGAAAGTACACAGTTTTCTATTCTTCAAACTGGGCCTCATTTTCTCCCCAAGATTACTAGGTTATGCATAGTATGACCTCTATCCACATATCCAGATATATGTTTCAGTTTGAAAGACAGAGAAAAAGAACAAAGACTTAACACATCTATTTACTTCACACCTATTTTCCGATTTCATTCACATGTATTTCATTCTATTCAACATCAAGAGTTTCAAACTGGAAAGTAAAGATTAAACATGTAGTAAAAGATAAATTACAACATGGAGTGATAATCAAGTGTCAAATTAAAATATTAAATGAAAAAAATCCCAAACATATGAACATTTTTGTAATGTGAATTCAAGTTTGTAGTCAAATATGCACATAAGTAAAGTGAGAGAGGTAAAAGAAATTAAGGTTATGAAAGACATTAGAACTTTGGGTCTTTACAAATTCCTTTGGATATTTGTTGTTCAGTTGCTCAGTTGTGTCTGACTCTTTGCAGCCCCATGGACTGCAGCATGCCAGACTTCTCGGTCCTTCACTGTCTTCTGGAATTTGCTCAAACTCATGTCCATTGAGTTGGTGATGCCATCCAACCATTTTGTCCTCTGTCATCCCCTTCTCCTGCCTTCAATCTTTCCCAGCATCAGGGTCTTTTCCAATGAGTCAGCTCTTTGTATCAGTTGGCCAAAGTATTGGGGCTTCAGCTTCAGCATCAGTCCTTCCAGTGAATATTCAGGATTGATTTCCTTTAGGGCTTCCCTTGCGGCTCAGCTGGTAAGGAATCCGCCTGCCATGTGGGAGATCTGGTTTCGATCCCTGGGTTGGGAAGATCCCCTGGAGAAGGGAAAGGCTACCCACTCCAGTATTCTGGCCTGGAGAATTCCATGGGGTCACAAAGAGTTGGACACGACTGAGCGACTTTCACTTCACTCCTTTAGGATTGACTGGTTTGATCTCCTTGCAGTCCAAGGGACTCTCAAGAGTCTTCTCCAATACCACAGTTCAAAAGCATCAATTTTTCAGTGCTCAGCCTTCTTTATGGTCCAACTCTCACATCCATTTATGACTACTGAAAAGTCATTCTTTGGATGACTTTTACATAATATTACTGATAAGAAGAATCAGAGTAGTTTAAATGTTATTTCCAATGAATAAATGTAATTTCAACACATACTAAGATCTTAAAAATTTTGTTAAATAAATGAAGGAGTGATTAAATAACAAGTGGTGAGATAGTTCAGGGATTATTGTTGTTTTCTGGATTTTATGAGAAATTATATCTGGGACGTGAATTAAATAAATTTGAAAAAATAGACAAAGAGGAGGGTGTTGTACTGACATGTGAAGTTGAGAGTAAAGAAGTCATCTTTAGCAAGGAAAATAGGAGAGCATTTTTTTTAAATCATATAAATAATGTATTTAAAGTGATATTCAGAAAAGAGTAATTTGGTAAAATAAGAAAATAAATTAGTAAAATTTTTCTATTAAATAATTTGATAAAACATATCTAATCCCTTTCATTTGAATGTCAGTATTTGCCTAGCAATCCAAATTTATAAATTTATCTTAAGGCAATGATTAGACATATAAAAGAGTGTATGATTACAGATACTCATTTTAGTATTGTTTTTAATGATTAAAGATGAAAACGGAACAAACTGAATAGCTTCCAACAGGTTAAATAAACTCATCCATAAAATGTGTAACTAGTTTATTAAATTTGGAAAAGTGCTCTTACTATATTTATTGAAGAAAAAATAAATTCTAGAAATGAATCATTATATAGTCTAGATATTAAAACTATACAAATTTCTAGGTTTTGATTTTTCTGATTTTTTCATAAATGGTACCTATGACTTTCTATGGTATTTAATTATTCCTTGCTTTGAATTGAATCTGCATTTCTAATATCATGTCTCGCTTATTTATCTATTGGTCCATCTATCTGTCTACCTATCATCTGTCTGTTGGCTCCAGTTAAGAAGCACTTGTCTGTAAATACAAATTGCTCTTTCTAGTTTCAATAGTGCTGCTCATTTACCTCCACTCTGATTACTTATCCACTATAAATAATTTAGATAAATCAGTATTATTTATCTATCAAGGTGCTGTTAAAGCCATCCATGATCTCTCAAGCCAGACATGATTTCTTTCTTCTCAAGGACCTTTGATCACGGGGATAATCTGATGTCTGCATAAGTAACACAGAAGTTACTCTGTTAATCAACCGCAACCTTTATCTCCTCCAGTTCAAAGTAACCAAATTTGGCTTCCTGAATCTCAGCTCTTCATCTTTAAAATGGGGCCACTAAGTGCTAATTTACAGGATTGGTGTATAGATAATATATTTAGAGCACCTAGCATACTAACTTTTCAGACATGATTGAGCGATTTCACTTTCACTTTTCACTTTTATGCATTGGAGAAGGAAATGGCAACCCACTCCAGTATTCTTGCCTGGAGAATCCCAGGGATGGGGGAGCCTGGTGGGCTGCCATCTATAGGGTTGCACGGAGTCGGACACGATGAAGTGACTTAGCAGTAGCAGTAGCAGCATACTAACATGGTTAATGGGCTCCAGGCATGTGAGTTCTTCCTTCAGGCTGTGTATTTGATGGATCTCTAACTGTACTGAATGGTGTTTAAGGGTAAATGAATTCGAACCTTTTTATACCTGGTAGTGTGATGCAGCCATATGTATTTAGCAGTTGTTCAGTAAATATTTGTTGACAGTGTGGATATAAATTCACCATAGTGGAATTTTGAAACAATTTTAATATCTTTTTAGGAGACATACATTGAGTGGAATATTTCCAAAAATGTACATTCTTTCCTCTTTTCAGATGTCTTTATGTCTCTAAAATGACAGGAAAAAAAAAAAAAAAAGTTTGCTAATGCTATGGGAAACATTAGGCAGTAATCTTGGCAAAGTGTCCCTTAGTGATTTTATAGTTGGTCGGTCACCTATTCAGTTGGTCAAGCCAATGGTGAGAACCACAGGAGAGGCAGGAACAAGGCTCATTACAACATCACAGAAGACAGTGATATTTTAATGGCCCTATACATTTTATCCAAATTATGAAAAAGCTTACTTTTTTAAGAAATGAGATTCCTTAAAAGAGAGTTTTCTTGTTGATGAAATGAGTGAGTCAGTTTTGCTAATTGGCTAAAAATTGCTTTCTTGGGCAAGCTAAGGTGTTGTTGGGGAAACTACTGTGGTGTTTTTCTTTTTTTGGTTATGTTCAGATATTTCCTTAAGGCAAGAAAGCAGGAAAGAAAGCAAAGAAACAAACAAAAACATCCCTGAAAGCAGAAAAACCATATGTCTCCTGACTTTTCTATTAATTACACAACAGAAAGAAACATTTCAGCAGATATCTGTAATCTTGTAAATTTATATTTTTTAAATTGAGATTCAATACAGTTTGATATTCTGATCACCACAAGATAAAAAATATTGCTACTGTTTTTAGGCATTTACTTGGCATAATTAAAGGCATTTACCTGGTAAAATGGGCTGAATAACAGCTTTAGAGAACAAAACATGCTTTGTTGAAATGAATATATTTAAGGAAAAAAAAAAAAACTTTGCTCAAATCATTTGAGAAACCAACTACAAACTAAATTGGAAAATAATTGCAAGGCCTGTCTTCCACATTTAATCAGGTGGCAGCTTCTGGAGTTTGAGTTAACAAACTATAAATAAGTTCTGTAATGTTATTAGTAATTGCAGCATCACATTTCACAAAACAGGCTAAAAATAATAGTAATGTGTAAATCTCCTTGCCAAGAGGCCCCTGGTGCTGAGGCATTTATTTTTCATTGTGTCCTAACCAAAAGAAAAAAAAAAGAATCAAAACCAACACAGATCAATAGAACTGTCACTGAGTCATCAATGCTTTTTAACTCTGTTCCCTCCCAACAGATGCAGTACCCACTGTGCTTCCGGTGTGCACTCCTGCCTGCCTCAGGAGCAATGGTATTTGCTGGCAGCGTAGGAATCCAAGCAGGGTCTGACTCAGTGTCGCAGAGGCCAATGTATCTTGCACTCTCTAGGTAAGAACTGCCAACAAAATGTTCTTAATTCACAATGGACAGATTATGAAACTGAAACAGGAGGACAGAAGCTGTGTAGGAGGAGCGGGGAGAGGAAATGAGGAGTAGAAGAAGGAAATCAGTGGCAGATGTAAAATTTTTTGTGATTAGTACTGGCTATTGATAAAGCACTAATGATTGGAATGATTTACTCATCTTTTTAAAAAAGACAATGTTTAAAGACCCATGTCTGGCTAGGTGAAGAAATGCTACATTGAATTCTGGAGTAAGGAAAATGTCATTATTTTCATCTTTCTTTTTCTCTCCCCCCCTGCCCTTCTCTCCTCCCCAATGTCTTTCCTTCCTTCCATCTTCCTTTTTCAAAGTATATAGTCACTCAAATAAGTTTTGGCTAAATCTTTATTAAAGGAAGACTGTGTTTCCTTGTTGTGCATGCGTGTGTCTGTGTGCGTGAGTGTGTGTGAGTGTAGGGTTACAATCAAAGTAATATTTTCTAAACTGTGACTTTGCCAATTTTAAATCTGTCCTTCTCTTGAAGGTTTTCAATTTTGCCATAAATTTATATAATTCTTTACCTAAGCAAAATAATTTGAATTTTCAAAACTTACAGGTTATAATAGTTTTTCATGTCTTACTAAGATATTAAAATATTTTCATACATAAGCAGGAAAAAAATGATGACTACATTAACTCTTTCTTGAAATAACTTTGTTCAGTAGAAATGGCACAAATTTAGCCTTTGACAATGGAAAGGAAAAAAAATGGTTCACCTTTATTTTACTAAAGTAAAATCTTGTTACAACAGATCATTTGTAAAGTAACAGAGCAAAATTCGAATCTCTAATATAAAGTCTGCAAGAATTGTTTTGTGTCTCTTGGATCTGGATTACATAAATCTAAATTATAAAATTATTTGATGCATAAAACATTTAGCAAGGTATTGTGCTTTAGAAAGAAATCACTTAAACTAGTGCTATTTTCAAAGACCCTTCCAGTCTACAATATATCAAGGATGTGAAAATGACTTTATATGTTAGAAAATTGGCCTTTAAGGAGAAAAAATATTAGACAATTCTAAGTGCAAAGCTATTAACTGGCTGATTTCTGATCCCTGACACAGGATGTCATCCTCAACCTAGTGCCTGGCTGCTCAACATCCTGTGGGAACCACAGGCTTCGGAAGATTTCTCTTTACAAATAACAATCAGTTCAGATAGAGGAGACGCAAGGAGAGCCAGTTAAATCTTTCACATCGTTACCAGCCTCATTGTTTTGCAAATCAGTAGCATAAAGTAGAACACGTGCATGTGCATGAATCCTCCACTTAAGGTTTCTGAATGCTAGGGATTTCAAGTATGTGAATCCTGTTGATGAGCAGTAAATGAATAAGGCACATGACAAATCATTACCTTTACCAGCTAAGTGGCTAGTTTAAATTAAAGATTACAGGTTACAGTTTGAATTCATCAAGGTTTGTCCATCTAAAATGATGAGCCTTTTCCCCTCTTCATATGTCAAACCATCATTATCATGAAATCTGTCACATCTGATCACTAGCTCACTTGAACAGCTCAAAATAGCATTCTGAAAATATCCTACTTATAGTAGAGATATGTAGAGTAATCCAAAACACTATCTGCTTTAACATGTTAGCCCTCTCTTGGCAAGAACTTCTTGGGAAACTGTTTTCTGAAATGATCAAGTCCTGAAGCTGAATGCTGAAACAATGGGATAAATAGTGATTTATCTGTATTTTAACAGCTGTTTTTCCCCCTTCATAATTTACTTTTACAAATGTAATTATTCATTTTCTTCAGTAGGTGACGAAACTGATCATATTTCACTTATAAGTATTTAGTATTCATTTTCTTGTAATGATTTTTCAGTACTATTTTCCACAAATGTCAAAATCCTGAGTTGTTTATTTGAATGCTGAGTTATTGCTCTAATAATGAGAAGCTCTAATTATAGAGTACAGTGAACTAGGCAGTGGAGAGCTTGCATCCCAAATGCTACTATGAATATCAAGACATATGAAGTGTCCTAGTAACCTCTTTAAAATACATTTCCTACTTTCCGGTTGTATGGATATGGACAGTTGTTTTATTTTTGAAAGGTTGCTGTAAAAAAACAAACAACAACAACAACAAAACTCTTATCCTGTTTGTACTCTCTTTTCAAAACAGGTTTCATCTCAGTTTAAACAGAGAACTCACCTGAAGCTTATTGCCCCATAGTAACTGAAGTTACTGAAGTACTTTCTCACTCAACTCAAATAGCAGCACAGAAAGCAGGTTGGCACTGGCAGGCACCCTCAGTTGTTCTTGTGGGCACCTCACTCTCAAACACTTTTGTTTGTTATGTATATTCAAGCAATATTAGTTACAGGGAGCACACAAGGGAGGAAACCATTTTCCCCTCCTACTACCCATCTGTTGTGGAAAACACACAGGTTTTTCCACCACAGGTTTAGAACAACCTCATGTCCTTGGAGCACAGACTCTGATTATGCCATAATGACAGTGCGAACCTTCCTCCCACTCCTCAACCCACAAACCTATTTTAAGGCTGCCTTCTGAGAATAGCCTTCACCCTGATGCTGTTGGAACACAAGCTACCATGTTAAACAGCAATGGCGTGACACTGACTAATCCTGGGGAACGGACCATGATTAAATAGCTCCATTAAATAGCTCCACTTCAGAGCAGTATAGTGACGACAAAGTTTTACATCTACGGGCTGGAATGTCCTCACTATCCTTCTAGAGGTAAATGATCCCAAATTAATTCTTACCAAAGTAAGAATTATAAGTAAAGTAAAAATTATAAAATTTTTAACTTAAAGTATTTAAAGAAAGAAGAAAGTGAAATTGTTTAATTGTGTCCGACTCTTTGCAGCTCCATGAACTGTAGGCTCTTCTGTCCAGGGGATTTTCAGGCAAGAGTACTGAAATGGCTTGCCATTTCCTTCTCCAGGGGATCTTCCTGACCCAGGGATCAAACCCTGGTCTCCCACATTGCAGGTGGACGCTTTACCATCTGAGCCCCCAGGGAAGCCCAAAGTACTTAAAGTTTTCACTAAATATTTCTGATTTTTTAAACCAAAATAAATGTAATTTTATATCATTTGTTGACTTACTGACTCATCCATGAACTCAATAGTCAGAAATTACACATGAGGGATAAAAATTACTTGTTGTACATATACCTAAGAAACAATGTTGAGAAAATAGCTGATTAATAGAGCTGAATTAAAACTCATGTTGTCCCCCTCTGTCTCTCTCCTCCTTGAAAAGCACAAGGGACTTAAACATAGTGTGGTGTGTGAGAAACATTAAGGGGGCCTCTTAATTTAAGATGAAGAGGTACAAATCCAAAACCTATAGTGTATTCTTGGCTTAATCAGATAATTTGTTGACTCCAAAATTATTTTTAACCATTTCTCCAGGTTAAAATGGACTTATATTGATTTAACTATCATTCATTTACTTTAAAAAATACATTTGTTAGCAAGCAACTTTAGGAAAGTTAGGGGGGTTAGCAAGAAAGTTTAGGAAAACAAGATGGATATAGTTTTTGGATCTTAGTATTTGTTTTGTTTTAATACACTGTTAGCATCACTCAAGAATATACACAAATTAAAATGCCTGAAAATACAAGGCATATGACTTCCAATAGCTAATAATGTGCAGTTTATGTTGTTATTAGTAATTCTACTTCAAAATTTAATTAATAATGAAATTTTGAGATAGTAAAATAAGTAAAGATCCTACATATAACATTGTTCACAATTAAACAATTTTTTAAATATGAAACTTGAAATTAATGATTGAAGACATCATAAGCAAGAATTAGTACATGGCACCCCCTACTGATTTCATTGCAAGAAAAAGACTTGAGAAGAATGGGGATGAGGATGCTTCCTCGATTCTGTTGCACATAATATCAGCTTATTTAAGTATTCATGGGAAAGAAAGCACACTTTATTTTTCCATAAGCTAAACTGATAGTAAAATCTTAAGTTCTGAAGACAGAAATAAAATGATAATTATTTTATATTTTGAATGCAACTCTTATCTGAAAAAAACCCTCTTGATAGCTAAACTGTATGCCTCCACTTAAGCTACTTAAATCTTACTTTTTCATAACAAATTCTTCATAGATAGCCCCTTATAATTAACTTATTATAATTAACCCTTCATAACTGAAGGGTATGTTTATTATCCTTCACTGGATTTGCTTACATCCCTCCACTGTTCAGTACCTTTGAATAGTAGTAACTGGTGGACGTAGTGTCTTTTGCTTGGTACTCTATGTTTCCGTGAAATATGAGTAGAATTCTCTCCTGTAGCTGTGTCTGTAAAGAATGCTGCTGCTGCTAAGTTGCTTCAGTTGTGTCCAACTCTGTGCAACCCCATAGACGGCAGCCCACCAGGCTCCCCTGTCCCTGGGATTCTCCAGGCAAGAACACTGGAGTGGGTTGCCATTTCCTCTTCCAATGCATGAAAGGAAAAGTGAAAGTGAAGTCACTCAGTCATGTCTGATTCTTAGCAATCCCATGTACGGCAGCCTACCAGGCTCCTCTGTCCATGGGATTTTCCGGGTGAGAGTACTGGAGGAGGTTGCCATTGCCTTCTCCAGTCTGTAAAAAATATTCAAGTTCTAACCTCAAAGGTTTATTGAAATACTGTTAATTACAAGGGGGTAATGAGAATTCACCAATGGAACCCATCTTAATTAAACAAAAATCAGTTTATATTAATATAGCAATTAATTATATATGTCAAAATAACTTGAAAACCTTTCTTTTGTATTTACAGAGAGCCTAAGTTCATATGAAATAAATGAAAGTCTTAATTGTGGAGAATTAAATGAATAAATAAATATATATCTATATGAATGTCAGTGGTGGTCTTATTATAAAACTTAAAAAAAAATTAACAGGAAACTAATGAAAATTTTCAATGATGAGTCACCTTTTATCCAAAGTTAGAGTGGGGATAATATGTATCTCAATGTCATCCTTCTTTTTCTTTATCGTATCAGTGAGGAATATGGACCAATTCTCAGTAACACTTTGGATACTTAGTGGTTTATGTGAGTTTACACTACGTAAACTTATAACCTCAAAGAACTTGTAATGCTGATGGCATTTACCAGGTATTGTTCATAAAGAATGTGAATAATAATAGTCCATCTGCTGTATTCCCTTTTCAGCAGAGGAATCATACAAATTAATGTTGGCCTGGGTATAATCCGCTTAGGATGACTCATGAGAGTAATAAAAATGAAATTTTTATTTTTTTTATTCTTTAGCAAGTATTTGTCCACTCTTTATTTTTATACCTTTTTTGTAAAGTCTTTTAACTCTCCCAAATGCCTAGTGACTATCTGTAAAATATCTAATGACAGGACCAACATCATCAACAATAGTAAACTTAAAACAAACTAAGCTTATGCTATGGCAATTATAGGAAAGATAAAATGATTGAAGATATATCAACTATAAGAAAATTGAAATCTAACAGCAGTCACTGTGTGTATGCTAGCTACTTTTGAAATATTATGTCCTATTGATTTTCACAGTATCTCTCTGATACAGATATGCAAATTAATCCCATTTTATAATGGAGGAAACAGTCCTAGAGAGCATGGAAAACCATTCTGAAGTTACACATCTAGGACAGGACAGAGCTGGTTCTCAAACTCTGGGTTTTCTGAAAAACTTATGTTCTACATTACTGCCAAAATGGTCTTTTTGTATGGGCTGGTAGAAATCAAGTGGTGTAAAATGAAAACATGATGTGATTAAATGGATTTAATTCATTAATTATTAAAATCACCTATGCACAGTACTTTTTTAATATCAGTAAAACAGACACACCAGATACAACTTATGTTAGTTCCTATTTTTCTTCCAATGTTTATGGGGAGAATACCAATCAAAATCTATTTAATTATATTCTTCTATTTTATGATACATGACAAAATGGAAGACTGAATAATAGATTACAAGTAATTATAAAGATCATACATTAACACTTCATGAGTAAGAACTATTTCTAAGTCTTAGAAGGATTAAAACATATTCAGTTTTGGGAACTAATTCCTTTTATAGACATCTGTCCCTTTCTTCATTTTTTTTCTACTTATAAACATTTTTTAATTGTATTCCATCCTCCCTTTTTGAAAATAAATTTAATTAGCTTTTTTCTTGTTTAATCATCCCCTTTCTTTGATTTATTTACTACTAATGTTATCATAGTGTAAATAACTGAAGCAGAGGAGCAAAGATTAGAGTACATGAAAATTTTATTCCAAAGTGTAAGACTTTGTTTAGATTGTCTAGATGACTTCCTTTTGAGCGATTAAAGGATTCCACTCATTTGTTCTTACTAGACAGACATATTGTACAGTAGTAAAAGCAAAGACTATGTGTTCACACAGATTGGAATTTAAATTGTAGTTCAAATACCTACTGGGTATAAACATTTGAACAAGTAATTCTTGTGTTCTCAGTTCAAATGTACATTGGATCTAATGATACCTGTGATATCTATGTTTATTCTTATGCGTTAAAGATAATTTACGTATTTCACTCAGCTTAAAAAATGTATTGATGATAACTATTGTTGTTGTTTAGTTGCTAAGTCATGACCAACTCTATGCAGCCCCATGGACTGCAGCATGCTAGGCTCCTCTGTTCTTCACTATCTCCCAGAGTTTGCTCTAATTCATGTCCATTGAGTTGGTGGTGCTATGTAACTAGCTCATGCTCTGCCACCCTCTTTTCCTTTGGCTTTCAATCTCTCAGCATCAGGGTCTATTCCAGTGAGTTGGCTCTTCACATCAGGTGGCCAAAGCATTGGAGCTTCAGCATCAGTCCTCCCAATGAATATTCAGGACTAATTTCCTTTAGGATGGACTGGTTGGATCTCCTTGCAGTCCAAGGAATTCTCAAGAGTCTTCTCCAGCACCACAGTTCAAAAGCATCAAGTCTGTGGCACTCAGCCTTCTTTATGGTCCACCTTTCACATCCATACATGACTACAGGAAAAACCATAGTTTTGACTATACGGACCTTTGTCAGCAAAGTGATGTCTCTGCTTTTTAATATTTAGGTTTGTCATAGCTTTTCTTCTAAGGAGCAAGCATCGTTTAATCTAATGTGATCTGATATTCCCATCTCTTTAAGAATTTTCCATGGTTTGTTGTGATCCACATAGTCAAAGGCTTTAACATACTCAGTGAAGACAAAGTAGATGTCTTTCTGGAATTCTCTAGCTTTCTCTATGATCCAACAAATGTTGGCAATTTGACCTTTGATTCTTCTGCCTTTTCTAAATGTAGTTTGTACATCTCCAAGTTTTCTGTTCACATACTGATGAAGCCTAGCTTGAAAGATTTTGAGTATAAGTTTGCTAGCATATGAAATGAGTGCAAATGTATGATAGCTTGAACATTCTTTGGCATTGCCCTTCTTTGGGATTGGAATGAAAATTGACCTTTTCCAATCCTGTGGCCACTGCTGAGTTTTCCAAATTTGCTGACATATGACTGCAGCACTTCAACAGCATCATCTTTTAGGATTTTAAATAGCTCAGTTGGAATTCCATCACCTCCGGTAGCTTTGTTTGCAGTAGATGTTTACTATATATCAAGTACTGTTCTACTAACAAAATAGAAAATTATCTCACTACTTGTAGAATTTTATATTTTAAAGAGGAGAAATCTAAAGTGAATAACTGACATAACTAATAAATAAGTTATTCTTATGTTAGAAAGTTATTTGGGGGAAAAAAGAGCTGGATAGAAGATTTAGAAGTGCTAGGTGTGGGACACACTGTTATTTTTAACATGCAGTGTTAGGTAGGGATCATTGAGAAGGTGCCAGAATTGAAGAAAGTAAGAAAGATGGCCATGTGGATCTTCCAGAGGGAAGAGTACAGCCAGTGCAAGACTCCATAGAGGAAGTGCCTTGTATTAGAAGAATAGGAAGCAGTGTGGCATGCAAAAGAGCAGAAGATAACTCCCAGACATTACAGAGGGATACAGCTGATGCAGGGTATTGCCTGCAGAGAAACAATCAATAAATGCCACTGTTAATTATTTAGATTAAAAATGTTAGGCTTACCAACAGAAAAAATGCTGTCCTGTGACAAAAAAATAAACATAGCATTGTAAGTATCCGTATAACACTGACTATGCACTGAGCATTGCACTAGTCACTAAAAATTATTCTCTCATGTATTTGCCATGAAAGCTCTATGTGGATAATGCCATTTCTATAACCACAACACAGATGAGAAAGCTAAGGCTCTAATGGGTAAAGTAACTTGTGCAGGATCACACTTGTATTACGTGACAGAAATGTTATCCATTACCATGATATGATTTCTTTTTGTTTAATGTTAAAAGCATATATCGCTTTGCTCCCTTCCAAAACTTACTTGTCACGTTCCTTTGATTTCCATGAATCCTTCACTTCCTTTTACTTCTCATTTGGGCTCCTTTGAGCTCTGTATCATTATATCCTTTCCATAAAAGGCATTCTGTGTACTGGTTGCAGAAAATTACTTTTTCACCAGCTCTCTCCTGTATTCTTCTCTTTCACTGGATTTAAAGGGACTCAATTTAATTGTCCTTTAGCTATAATTAGCTCATTGTGCAGGGATTTTATTTTAAATGTGGCCAAGCACCAATTTTGTGATTTTGTTTCCTAAATCATATATTTTAGGTCTCTTTTTTTATTGCTGGTGTTTGATTACTGCTGATGATATTTTTACTTGCATTAACATTGGTTTGCTCATTCATTGTATTTTGGATAGTTCTTTTTCTCTGAATGATTTTACTGTTTAAAAAAATTATTATCAGTCTTTTGTTGAAATTTTTTAATGTTGGCAGTATGAAAAAAGCCTTTTAAGACAAGAAATAGATGTTATTATATTGTGTTCTCAAATGACATAAACACAACATGTATTTTTGTTTTCAAAAATTATCATCTATTCCCTATTATCAATTTGATATTTTAAAAATTCATCATCAAAGGAACACAGGTTCTAATATATTCTTCTAAGCATACTATTCCAAGGTTAATGTCTCATTATTTTTATATTTCTATATAATTTTCAACATCATGGCTTAATATTTATAGTCCTCTTAATTTCAGTACTCTTGTTTCTAAGTCTATATTCTAACAACAACACAGAAGAGAATTTAAAACTAACTATGAGAGGATTCAAACTTCAAGAAAGTTTAAAGATCCAAAACTGTGAAATAATTCACTTATCAGAACTATACAAATGATTTTTGCTTTATAGGGTATTTAGTTAGTTGAATTTTCTACTCTTTATCTGCTTCTTTTAACATGATATGAATAAGCCCAAGTTTTTATTTCCTTAGGCCAACCCAATATGATTTTTCAGTATGCTGAGGGCTATAACCAGTGCAGCAGGTTCAGAACCTACAACTTTCAACACAGGACTATGTGGCCCCCTCCTTAAGTCAGTACGCAAGACCTACAAGTGCAAATGAGATTTGCTGCAAACCCTGATCTCCACTCAATGACTCATGACTCCAGCAATTAGAATTGGTATCCAGCAATTAAAATAATTGACTAAAACAACTTTCAGGGTTTAAAGAAATTAAGAGTTTACATGATCCAGTTCTTTTATGTTGTAGATCAGAACCTTGGAGTTCTTATAAAAGAAGAAGTTAGTCAAATTTATTTGTGTCCTTAATCTTAAAACAGTTTAAAAATTGCTATCACATAAATGTGTCAACCAGCAAGATTTGTTGAACATTTAGCATGTGCACAGTACTGAAGTATCAATTAAACCATGCAAATACTCATGATTTAGTATTGAAAAATTGATTTTCAGAAAAATGAATCTCTAAGATGATTTATAGTTCTTAATGACAGAGTACACAAAAAATCAGAGTACACAAAAAAGGCATTCCCTATAATGTTGGGATCTATTAAAACTAAGGGTAGTGAGAGGTGAAAAAGCCAAGGCATTACTGAGATGAAACAGTGAAAACTGAAGATCTAAAAATATAACTTAAATGTTCAATCAAATACTTTACCCAAAGGACAGAAATATCTATCATGTTACAAATGAGAAAGAAAAAAAAAATGACATGTTGAATAAGGAAGGAAAAAACTTTTCTTAAAAGGAGGACTTCAACTCTTTCATGCTGTTCTAACCTTATAATCCTAATAGAACACTGAGGGTAAACCTTCAGTATAAAGAAATTAAAGCAACCACACAAATAAGTAGCTATGAACTGATTTCTAATCAGTTACATTTTTAAGTGTTAAGAATTTCACCTGACATATTAAAATTATTAATTAAATAAACCACATTTAATTTTACTTCCAATATTTCCAAAAACTCAAAAATTATCACCTATATTTTATCAATTAGGAAACTGACCTTCATAGATTTACTAATCTATCGAATACTACTGAATTAGTATGTTAAAATGAAAAAAATGTGAACCTTAAGGACCATGTTTTTCCCACTATGTGAACTTTCTGTCACATATATAAGAATATCTGCACAGTAAAAATATGTAGTCAGCTGGTAAGGACTTCAACTTCATTTTTAGACAAGTTCTTTAAGAAAGATAGTTAACCTTTTACATTTCCTAAAACAGTATCTTGGAAAGAAGTGGGCTTGTATTCTTAATCCTCTGACCCACAGTGATTGCAGGCTTTTTTAAAAGCCTCTTGTCTTATAGAAGCAGAAATGTGATCAATGTAGGCTACTGGTCATTCTCCCAAAAGATTAAAAGGGTAGTTCAGAGTTAGGTTACACAATTAACTGCTAAAATAAAACTTTCTTCACTGTGATACACAATATGTATCTGGTGTGAAAGCAAAATGAAAAAAAATGACACAATATGTGTTAGAAATCTAATACATTTTAAATTGTATTTGACTCAAATGATTTTTTTCTTGTACAACACAGTGCTGTCTTTTTTGGATCTCTTTCAATTTGAGAATATTGTGACTTGTATGTATTATTCTTCATGAAAGTCAAAGGTCCTTATTTTTTAATATCTAAATTAATATTTTTATTTGTTCAATCATTGAGTTTTATATAAGTTAGTGAATATGAAATATTGTCCTAGATTCTAGGAACAACACTGTGAAACAGTGACATTTCTTGTCCCTGAGGAACTTGTGTTTTACTGGTGGATACAGACAAGGAAGTGGTTCAGTATAACATAGGATAAGGGTGGCCAATGGAAATATACGGAATCTATAGTTCCTGGGAATGAGAAGAAGAATCAAATAACCTGGACTTGGCACACTCAGAATCTTTTTTCAATATCAAAAGTAAATTCTACAAGTAGAGCAAAGTTTAGTCAAATAATGAGGAAAGGAAAAATAATATACAGAGTGAAGAGAATAGAGGAAGTCAAAGAACTTGATGACTAAAGAGACCTGGGAGTGACAGAGAGAAGGGATTCAAGCAACTGGGAGAATGGTAGTGCCATTCAGTGTAAAAAAGAAGGGAGAAAAAACACAAATTTGGAAGTAGATTTATTTACCTTGATTTTGGACACCCTGAGTTTTTGGTGAATATGGGATGATAAGTAGAAACATATATTCATATAGTAAATAATAAATATACATGTTATATATATATATATGTGTTTATTTTATTTATTCTATGTAGCATACTTTTTCACATTTTAATGTTTCTAAAATCCAACTGAATAGCACAAGCAAAAGTGTCTTAGCCAGGGGACTTGCTTTCTTTCTTGTATATAAAGTATTGGTGCATATTAGAGTGAATGGTGTCTCAGATTGGATGATATATGATATGCCATAGATTTCAGTCTCTTCCTGCAATATTTAACTCAAGCCTAAATCATTCATAGCCAACTTCCAGCCATTAGATATCATTTTTGATATCTTTGTGAACTTCAAATTCTGTTCACCCTGAAACCAATTGCAAATCCAGGCTGCAAAGCACATTCTAAGTGATAATTAGAATCCCCAAACAGGTATGCTCCAATCTTGCTGTTTAAAAAAGAGTGAGAGCTATATGATCATTTTACAGTTCTCTCTCTCTAAATCCCCACCATGTATCTGGCAAACAAAGGAATATTATTATCTGAGAAACTGTCCAAGTACCTTGCCATGAGTACACTGTGTCTTACAGGCAGAGCCAGGGTAAGAATCAATGTCTTCCTGACTGCCTCCTGCGGCAATCAGCAGAATTCTGAGACTGCATACCACTGAAACTGAGACTGCTGGGATTCATAGCAAATGTCCCTTAGATTTTCTTTCTATCACCTCTTTTCAATTTGTTTTTTAAAAAAGAAACAGGCAGTAACTGAGGAATTTTTTAAATGACTTCCTGCCCCAGCAACTCTATGAGACCTCATGCTAATAAGGGGCTTAGGGGCGATAAACTAACATAAAATATATCTCAGACTCAGTCTCTCATGAGATTCCAGAGAATGTGGTTAGTTAAAGATTAAAACTTGGCTGGAATGTTATACTTGAATTTTTATCAGTCTTCTTGTAATCAGAATGAGTAATGTTTTTCTTTCAACAAATAGAAGGTTACTTAATAACTAAGATAAATTACTCATATTTAACTTATTTTTTAACAATGAGTTAAATAAGCTGTGTGAGTGTGTACACATTACTAGGAATACTAGTAATGAAAAGATACAAGACATTTCCTTTCATGGTCATGGACACACATATAAACATCCCTTTTAATGAAGGAAAAGCAGAAAAACAATATTCTTTGAGACGACAGAGGCACAACTAACTTAATCTGAAGGTGAGTGTGCTTTAAAGAAGGTGTAGCTGAGATATCCTTCAGAGGCAGTTGATTTTGGGAGGACATTGTAGGCTGAGGAATTAAGTGCAGATGCCTGGAAGCATATTATGTGTCCAGGTAATGACAAGAGTTCTCTGTGGACAGGAAACATGATTTGCAGAAAGCTGAAGTAGGAAAAAAAAAAAAATACAGCCTTAATGGTAGTTTATGCAGTTAGAGCCAAACCATTGGGCAATGCTAAGTTGTTTTTATTATTATTTTGAGAAGAATGGAGAAACTACTGAAGGATTCTTAGGAATGGAGAGTCATGACTAGACCCAGTCAAAACTTTAACACTGAATAAGACCTCAGATGTACATACACTTATTCTACAAATGAGGGAATTAAGGTCCAGAGAGAAAGCAGGTCTGTGTTAGCCTTGTTAAACATGTTGTCCTACTGCTTGGGAAGTAACACATTAGCCTGAACAATATTATTGTCACTGATGAAAACGTATAGGGATTCTAAATGAATGAGAAATATTTCCTGACCTTAATACTTAACTAGAAATGCAGACAAAAAATTCTTAAGTTAGAGACACAGAAACTTCTGCTCAACAGGCAGATAAATATCACAATAGCTGATCCAATGGGAAAAGAGGTGAATATAGTAACCAAATCTGTATCTAAGAAAAATACTTTAGTGTGAATTTGGGGTGAGGAATGGGGAAGTAGAGGAAAAAGAAGAGATGTTGATTTTTATTTCTTTTATGATTACTTGTTCTAACAATCATTGTATTATCCTCAGTTCTTATTTAAGACATTTTTTCTCTATTGAATCAAATCATTGAAAAAAAATAGTGCAGAAGTATGTAAACTTTTAGTGCTACAGCATGAGTATGCCTGATATCAAACGTTATTTTGTACTGTTGTAAAATAAATATAGGGTTGTGTTAGTTTAAGCTGTCATAACAAAATACCATAGACTGTGTAACTTAAACAACAGACATTTATTCTCTCACAGTTACAGAGATTCAAAGTCTAAGACAAAGGTGCCAGCACAGTCGGGTTTTGGTGAAGGCTCTATTTGTGGCTTGCAAATGGCTGTTCTTTGAATGTGTGCTTATATGGACTTTCTTCAGTGCCTCTGCATAGAGATGTCTCTTCTTTTCCTTATAAGACAATCAATCTTATTGAATTAGGACCATGATCCTATGACCTCATTTAACCTTAATTACCTTCAGGAGTCCTAGCTCCAAATACAGTCAGATTGGGGATTAAGGCTTTAATATATGAATTTTGGGGGTACACAATTCATTATATAGCAGGTCATTATAGAAAATCTGAAATATGCAGGATAAAAAAAGAAAACATCATCATTTTTCAACTCTTCTGTCAAAGATAAACACTCAAAGATTTACGAATTAATAACTACTAATATTTAAAAAACATAGTGTTTGCTTTGGCAGCACATATACTAAAATCAAAGTGATACAGAGAAAAATACCTTATATATTTTTTCCCTTAAACTTTCAAAGAATTTTAGTGTTCCTTGCTGTAGATCCTTGAGAGTCCCTTGGACTGCAAGGAGATCCAACCAGTCTATCCTAAAGGAAATCAGTCCTGAATATTCATTGGTAGGACTGATGCTGAAGCTGAAACTCTAATACTTTGGCTACCTGATGTGAAAAACTGACTCATTTGAAAAGACCCTGATTTGGGAAAGATTGAAGGCAGGAGAAGAAGGGGATGACAGAAGCTGAGATAGTTGGATGGCATCACCAACTCAATGGCCATGAGTTTGAGTAAACCCTGGGAATTGGTGATGGACAGGGAGGCCTGGTGTGCTGCAGTCCATGGGGTCACAAAGA
>NW_011494607.1:13082968-13091869 GCF_000754665.1 Bison bison bison
CACAAAGAGTCGGACAAGACTGAGAAACTGAACTGAACTGAACTGGTATAGTTTAAAAAAAAAACAAAAAACTGGAAATAAAACTGAGGAAGTCAGATCTATTTAGATAAAATGATTTGTGTATATTAATTAATTCACTAATTCATTCATTTACTTAGGATTTGCTTTGTATGAGGAGTCATTCCTGCCAATTTGGCAAGGAAGTGGAGAGGCAGGAACTAAATGAAAAATCACAGTTTAATACAGCATCAGTAAAGTCAATGAAGGAAAAATACAGGGAGTATACAATAAGTAGACTAAATTTAGTGTGCATGTGTGGGTAAAGAGGTCAGAAAACCCTCTGAAGAGAAGTGCTATTAGTACTGTTGAGGATATCTTGTATGTGATGCATCATTTTACTCTTGCTGCTTTTAAAACTCTCTTTCTCTTTGGCTTTTGAAGTCTAACTATGATATATCCTGTTATAGATTTCTTTGAAATTATTTTACTAGGAGTATCTGAATTTATAGGATGTGTAGATTAATATATTTCATCAAATATGGGGAATTTCTAGCATTATTTCTTCAAATGTACTTTGTGCCCATTTCTATTTTTCCTCTCCCTCTGGGATTCCCATTTTGCCATGTCAGTATACTGTATGGTAAACCACAGTTTGGGAGGGTTTGCTTGTTTGTCTTCACTTCTTTTTGTTTCTATTTCTTAGGCTGGATTATCTCTATTAACCTATCTTCAAATTTACTAATTCTTGTATCTGTAAATTCAAATTTAATATTGAGCCTTAATGAATATTTCATTTCAGTTAATTTATTTTTCAACTTCAAAATTTCTGTTTGGTTCTTTATTATAATTTCTGGCTCTATTGATATTCTCAATTTGGTGAGACATTATTGTCATATTTTCTCTTGATTTTTAAAAAACATATGGATTAGTTTTCTGAATATAATGACAATAACTGGTTTAGCATCTTTGTCTTGTAGGTACCAAATCTAGTTTCCATAGTGACATTTTCTATTGATTGCTTTTATTTCTGTTTATGGTTTATACTTTCCCATGTCTTTGAAGTCATTTAATTTTTTTTTCTGAAAATTGGGTATTTTAGATAATATAATATATATAGCGACTATGGTAATCATATTCCTCCCTCCAAAAATTTTATTGTTGTCATTATTTTCTTTATTTGGTTAGTGACTTTCTTGGTCTAATTTTATAAAGTCTGCATTTCATGTAGCATATGCAAAGGCCCTGAGGCAAGAAACGACTTAGTGTCTAAAAGAAACATAGAGAAGACTATTATTGTTGAATTATATATTATCATAAAAAAATGGAAGGATAAGGTCACAAAAATGATTCCGCATATTACAATAAAATTATATGGGCAACAAATGAAAGGTAATCAAGAGGTAACATAATTAGATGTTACTACAAAAATTATTCAGTCTGCTGTGTGAAGAAATAATTGGATGTGGTACGATAAATATTGAGTATACAGTTAGAAAAGATCTGCCATAAAACAAGCTGGAGATGATACTGGCTTAATAATAATAGCTAAAAGTAGCTGAAATGTTTTGAATACTGTTTCTGTGTTGATTTATGTTTACTTCCACAATATCCTATAAAGTAGATACTATTATTAGTATACTATTTTGCAGATAAGGAAACAGAGTTAAACTATTTTAAAATAGTAAAACAGGGTAAACAATTTTTCCAGGGTTGCACAGCTATTAGATGGAAGAGAAAGAATTGAAACCCAGGCAGTTTGGCTATGAAGTCTATGCTCTTACATACCATAATATGCTACCTACAAGTTAGGACTAAAGTAATATGAAGAAGCTGGATAATTTTTAAAGCTGAAAAGGATATTTTGAAGTAGGACTTTTAGGAGTTGGATACATATTGGATTAGAAGTATAAAGGAGAGGAAATTGTTTTTGCAGATTCCTGGCGTAAAGTACTTAGCTAAATAAAGGTGCCATTTACCGAATGGGGAATGCTGAAGATAAATGGTTTTGGGGAAGGAGAAAATTTTGGACTTTACTTTGAGATGAGCAAATATTCATATATAATATGTGTATTCATCTATGTAGAAATATTAAATAGACATCTGGAGTTTGAGTCTTAGAGTACACAGAGACAGTCTGCACTGGAGACACCAGTGTGTGGTGGGATATATTTAGCATCGGAGGTCATGGCAGTAGATAAGGTAGCTTAGCAAGAAAAGAAGTCAGAAACTTGCTGCTGAGACGTGCCAGTATTTAAGCTTTGGACAAAGATTTCTGTAACACAAACACAGAACAATTACTTCTCCCTGATAAATAATGATCATTATAATAGTATACATATGATTGACTCATTTTATACATTATTTTATTGTATTGATTATAATCCATTACCATTGCTATTTGTTTTAATGTTCAAATCATTCCAGATTTGGGAGTTTCTTAAAGTTGACTTCTGTTCCTTGTGACAATCTTTGAGCACCTCTTCGTTTCCTGGTTCATCTTGCATACTTCCTGTCCCAAACCTAGAATTATCCATTAAACCAAGGATTTTTGTTTTATTAATGAATTATATTTAGTAGATAACACCTACTGTGGTATCACTGCCTTCTAGGCTATCAGTGACTTTATATATGCATAGACACAAACATCTCTTATATGTGCATGTATGTAAATATATCATACATGCATTTATGGACATATGTATACATATGTGTGTGTGTGTATATATATATATATATACACAGTTTAGAATCTATTTTTATGCAGAGAATCATGTTTATACTAATACTTCTATCCCTAATTTAACATTATGGGGCTTATTCTAATTTTCTGCCTTTCCATATTTGTAACTTAGTTACTGGCAGTGATAAACCTGAAACTTACTATTTTTAATATATTTAACTTATTTAATCAACCAGTTAATAAGTATATAAGCTCTTGTTACTGCCAACCCTCTTCTTCACTCCTCTCATGTTAGATATCCTGTGCATCCTACTCAAGGTCTAATACCCTACACTGTGCCATCACATCTGTTCTCTTATTTAGACTTCTTTTCCTTGCCAAGGTTCCAGCTTCTCATTTCTCCCATCTCTTGTAGGTTGCTGTTATGAATTGAACTATATCTCCCCAAAATTTCATTACTTGAAGCCATAATACCCAAAGTGACTATATTTGGAGATAGAGCCCCTAAGGAGGTTGTTCAGGTTAGATGAGGTCAGAAGGGTAAGGCCATAATCCAATACGACTGGCATGCTTATAAGAAGAGACTCCAAGGATATGCATGCATAGTGAAGAGCCCATGTAGGGACATCACGAGAAGGTGACATCCACAAATCATGCAAAGAGTCTTCCTCAGTAGAAACCAAACCTCCAAAACCTTGATCTTGACCTTTAGGCCTCCAGAACTATAATGAAATATTTAGAAAGTTCTAGTTTAAGGCACCTGGTCTATGGTACTTTGTTACGGTACCCTACTTTGGTTATGTTATGGTACATTACTTTGTAATGTTATGGTAACATTAGCAGATTGATACAGTTGCCTGCTTACACTGCTCCAATTCCAGCACTCCATTCTACTATGGAGAAGTTCTCTGTCTCTCAGGTCAGGCTTCAACAACTGCCACCAGAGGAAGTCACCCTACTGGTTCCCTTCATATGCTTCCAGGTTACACTGTGGAAGCCCTATTTACACTATTTGAGGTCCATCTCGTAGCTCAGCTGGTAAAGAATCTACGTGCAATGTGGGAGACCTGGGTTCGATCCCTGGGTTGGGAAGATCCCCTGGGAAAGGGAAAGGCTACCCACTCCAGTATTCTAACCTGGAGAATCCCATGGATTTTATAGTCCATGGGGTCACAAAGAGTCAGACACGACCAAGTGACTTTCACTTTTCACTTTCTCCACTGTATGTCTTCCCTGTGGAAGGATTCTTTTTAGATCATAGTAGACTTTCCCAATCTTTACAGTCTGACCACTCATTTTTGCATCTATGGGTGGATGTTGTTTTCACTTAATTGGACTCCCACAAATACAGCGAGTAGGGACATCAGGTCCTGCTTCCACATGGATATCATTCTCAATATTTTCAGACTTGGACAACTTGTCTGAAATACTCATGCCAAAGACATTGATGGCTTTCATGCTAGACTATGATATCTCATACTTAAAAGTCCTTCCATGTGGATTTATCTTCATCCTGCTCATGTTCTAACTCTTTGCATAACTATGAAACCCCCTTCTCCGCTCCACTCCTATCAACATGTGTATGTATGCTTCATTTTGCTTGGTTACACCTAATGACTTCATAATTGTCTTTCCAGGAAGGGAAAGGAAGATAAAAGAAAGAAGAGGAAATAAATGAATAAAAGGAAAATTAGAATTATATTCATGTAGATATAGCTGTTTAATTCCATTTTAAGAGTTCTATGCCTCCAGTTTCCACCTGCATTTTGCTGCTTTCCAGTTATCTTCAAATATTTGTGTTTCTGTGTGTGTTTAAAAGCTATGTTGTATTTAGAGAAGAGCCAATGCCTATCCTTCTAAAATTCTTTCAAAAAATAGCAGAGGAAGGAACACTTCCAAACTCATTCTACAAGACCACCATCACCCTGATACAAAAATCAGACAGACAATACAATAAAAAGAAAGCTACAGGCTAATTTCACTGATGAACATAGATGCAAAAACCTCAACAGAATTTTAGCAAACAGAATTCAGCAACACATCAAAAAGCTCATACACCATGATCAAGTTGGGTTTATTATAGGAATGAAAGAAATCTTCAAATTATGCAAATCAATCAATGTGATACAACGTATTAACAAATTGAAAGATAAAAACCATAAGATAATCTCAATAGATGCAGCAAAAGCCTTTGACAAAATTCAGCACCCATTTATGATTCAGTTCAGTTCAGTCGCTTAGTCATGTCTGATTCTTTGCGATCCCATGAACCACAGGAAGCCAGGGCTCCCTGTCCATCACCAACTGGCGGAGTCTACCCAAACCCTTGTCCATTGAATCAGTGATGCTATCCAACCATCTCATCCTGTGTCGTCCCCTTCTCATCCTGCCTTCAATCCCTCCCACTATCAGGGTCTTTTCAAATGAGTCAGCTCTTCACAACAGGTGGCCAAAGTACTGGAGTTTCAGCTTCAACATCAGCCCTTCCAGTGAACACCCAGGACCAATCTCCTTTAGTATGGACTGGCTGGATCTCCTTGCAGTCCAAGGGATTCTCAAGAGTCTTCTCCAACACCACAGTTCAAAAGCATCAATTCTTCAGCACTCAGCTTTCTTTATAATCCAACTCTCACATCCATACATGATGACTGGAAAAACCATAGCTTGACTAAAAGGACTTTTGCTGGCAAAGTAATGTCTCTGCTTTTTAACATATTGTCTAGGTTAGTCATAACTTTCCTTCCAAGCAGTAAGGGTCTTTTAATTTCATGGCTGCAATCACCATCTGCAGTGATTTTGGAGCCCAGAAAAATAAACTCAGCCACTGTTTCCACAGTTTCCCCATCTATTTGCCATGAAGTGATGGGACTGGATGCCATGATCTTCGTTTTCTGAACATTGAGCTTTAAGCCAACTTTTTCACTCTCCACTTTCACTTTCATCAAGAGGCTTTTTCGTTCCTCTTCACTTTCTACCATAAGGGTGGTGTCATCTGCATATCTGAGGTTATTGATATTTCTCCAGCAATCTTGATTCCAGCTTATTCTTCCTCCAGCCCAGCGTTTCTCATGATGTACTCTGCATAGAAGTTAAATAAGCAGGGTGACAATACGCAGCCTTGACGTACTCCTTTTCCTATTTGGAACCAGTCTATTGTTCCATGTTCAGTTCTAACTGTTGCTTCCTGACCTGCATTTATGATTAAAACTCTTTAAAAATTGGGCATAGAAGGAAACTACCTCAACATAGTAAAGGGCAAATATGATAAACCTACAGCAAATATTATTCTCAATGGTGAGAAACTGAAAGCATTCCCCCTAAAATCAGGAACAAGACAAGGGTGCCCACTTGCACCACTATTTTTCAATATAGTTCTGTAAGTCTTAGCTATAGCAATCAGAGAAGAAAAAGAAATAAAAGGAACACAGATCAGAAAAGAAGTAAAGCTCTCACCATTTGCAGATGACATGATACTGTACATAGAAAACCATAAAGATAGTATCAGAAAATTGCTAGAGCTAATCAATGAATTTAGCAAAGTTACAGGATACAAAATCAATACACAGAAACCACTTACATTTCTATATACTAAAAATGAAAAACAAGAAAGAGAAATTAAGGAATCATTCCCATTCATCATTGCAACAAAAAATAATTAAATATCTAGGAATAAGTTTACATAAGGAGACAAAAGAACTGTACACAGAAAATTATAAGACACTGATGAAAGAAATCAAAATTGGCATAAAGAGATGGAGAGATAGTCCATGTTCCTGGGTAGGAAGAATAAATATTATACTACCAAACACAATCTACAGATTCAATGTGATCCCTATCAAATTACCAATGGCATTTTCCACAGAATTAGAACAAAAAATTTCACAATTCATATGGAAACACAAAAGACCCCACACTGCCAAAGCAGTCTTGAAATAGAAGAATGGAGCTTGAGGAATTAACCTTCCTGACTTCAGAATATACTACAAAGATATAATCATCAAAACAGTATGGTACTGGGACAAAAACAGAAATATAGACAAATGAACAAGATAGAAAGCCCAGAAATAAACCCATGCACCTATGGGTACCTTATTTTTAACAAAGGAGGCAAGAATGTACAATAGGCAAAGACAGCCTCTTCAATAAATGGTGCTGGGAAAATGGGTAGCAAAACCAGTTTTCACTGGGTGTAAAAGAATGAGATTAGAACACTTCCTAACACCATACACAAAGATAAAATCAAATTGGATTAAAGATCTAAATGTAAGAAAAGAAACTATAAAACTCTTAGAGGAAAATATGGGCAGAATGCTCAATGACATAAATCAAAGCAAGATCCTCTTTGACCCACCTCCTAGAGTAACAGAAATAAAAGCAAAAGTAAACAAGTGGGACCTGATTAAACTTAAAAGCTTTTGCACAGCAAAGGAAACTATGAGCAAGGTGAAAAGATAACCCTTAGAACGGGAGAAAATAGTAGTAAATGAAACGACTGACAAAGGATTCATGTCCAAAATATACAAGCAGCTCATACAACTCAATACCAGGAAAACAAACAACCCAATCAAAAAGCTGGAAAAAGACCTAAACAGACATCTCTCCAAAGAAGATATACAGATGGCTAACAAACACATGAAAAGATGCTCAACATCGCTCATTATTAGAGAAATGCCAATCAAAACCACAATGAGATATCACCTCACACCAGTCAGAATGGCCATCATAAAAAAGTCTACAAACAGTAAATGCTGGAAACTGTGTGGAGAAAAGGGAATGTTCTTAAAATGTTGGTGGGAATGTAAATTGATACAGCCACTGTGGAAGATGATATGGAGACTCCTTAAAAAAGCTAGGAATGAAACTACCATATGACTTAGCAATCCCATTACTAGGTATATACCCTGAGAAAACCAGGGTTAAAAAGACACATGCATCCCATTGTTCATTGCATTACTCTTTACAACAGTTAGAACACAAAAGCAACCTAGACATCCATCAACAGATGAATAAATAAAGAAGTTATGGTACATATACACAATTCAATATTACCCAGCCATAAAGGAACATATTTGAGTAAGTTCTGATGAGAGAATGAACCAAAAACCTATTATACAGAGTCAAGTGAGTCAGAAAGAGAAAAATAAATATCATATTCTAATGCACATAAAAGGAATCTAGAAAAATGGTTCTGAAGAATTTATTTACAGGGTAGCAATGGAGAACAGACACAGAGAATAGAATTATGGACATGGGGAGATAGGAGGAGAGGGTGAGATGTATGGAAAGAGTAACAGAGAAATTTACATTACCACATGTAAAACAGATAGCCAATAGGAATTTGCTGTATGACTCAGGAAGCTCAAACAGTGGCTGTGTATCGACTTACAGTGGTGGGATGGGGAAGGAGGTGGAGGGAGGTTCAAAAGGGAGGTGATATATGTGTACCTATGGTTGATTCATGTTAAGATTTGACAGAAAACTACAAAATTCTATAAAGCAATTCAGTTCAGTTCAGTTCAGTCTCTCAGTCGCATCCAACTCTTTGTGACCCCATGAATCGCAGCACTCCAGGCCTCACTGTCCATCACCAACTCCCGGAGTTCACTCAGACTCACATCCACCGAGTCAGTGATGCCATCCAGCCATGTCATCCTCTGTCGTCCCCTTCTCCTCCTGCCCCCAATCCCTCCCAGCATCAGAGTCTTCTCCAATGAGTCAATTCTTCGCATGAGGTGGCCAAAGTACTGGAGTTTCAGCTTCAGCATCAGTCCTTCCAAAGAAATCCCAGGGCTGATCTCCTTCAGAATGGACTGGTTGGATCTTCTTGCAGTCCAAGGGACTCTCAAGAGTCTTCTCCAACACCACAGTTCAAAAGCATCAATTCTTTGGCGCTCAGCCTTCTTCACAGTCCAACTCTCACATCCATACATGATGACTGGAAAAACCATAGCCTTGACTAAACAGGCCTTTGTTGGCAAAGTAATGTCTCTGCTTTTGAATATGCTATCTAGATTGGTCATAACTTTCCATCCAAGGAGTAAGCGTCTTTTAATTTCATGGCTGAAATCACCATCTGCAGTGATTTTGGAGCCCAAAAAATAAAATCTGACACTGTTTCCACTGTTTCCCCATCTATTTCCCATGAAGTGATGGGACCAGATGCCATGATCTTCGTTTTCTGAACATTGAGCTTTAAGCCAACTTTTTCACTCTCCACTTTC
>NW_011494607.1:13091969-13105489 GCF_000754665.1 Bison bison bison
TTCACTCTCCTCTTTCACTTTCATCAAGAGGCTTTTTAGTTCCTCTTCACTTTCTGCCATAAACGTGGTGTCATCTGCATATCTGAGGTTATTGATATTTCTCCTGGCAATCTTCAGTCCAGCTTGTGCTTCTTCCAGTCCAGCGTTTCTCATGATGTACTCTGCATATAAATTAAATAAGCAGGGTGACAATATACAGCCTTGACATACTCCTTTTCCTATTTGAAACCAGTCTGTTGTTCCATGTCCAATTCTAACTGTTGCTTCCTGACCTGCATATAGGTTTCTCAAGAGGCAGGTCAGGTGGTCTTGTATTCCCATTTCTTTCAGAATTTTCCACAGTTTATTGTGATCCACACAGTCAAAGGCTTTTAGCACTGCTTTTGCAGTGTCCCACAGGTTTTGGGTTGTTGTGTTTTCATTTTCATTCGTTTCTATGCATATTTTGATTTCTTTTTTTATTTCTTCTGTGATTCTGGTCCGTGTGTGCTTGAGAAAAAGGTGAAATTCATTGTTTTGGGGTAAAATGTCCTATAGATATCAATTAGGTCTAATTGGTCCATTGTATCATTTAAAGTTTGTGTTTCCTTGTTAATTTTCTGTTTAGTTGATCTATCAATAGGTGTGAGTGGGGTCCCCTTTCATAGTTGTTAGCATTTGCCTTACATAATGCTCCTATGTTGGGTGCATATATATTTATAATTGTTATATCTCCTTCTTGGATTGATCCTTTGATCATTATGTAGTGTCCTTCTTCGTCTCTTTTCACAGCCTTTGTTTTAAAGTCTATTTTATCTGATATGAGTATTGCTACTCCTGCTTTTTTTTGGTCTCTATTTGCATGGAATATTTTTCCAGCCCTTCACTTTCAGTCTGTATGTGTCCCTTGTTTTGAGGTGGATCTCTTGTAGACAACATATATAGGGGTCTTGTTTTTGTATCCATTCAGCCAGTCTTTGTCTTTTGGTTGGGGCATTCAACCCATTTACATTTAAGGTAATTATTGATAAGTATGATCCCATTGCCATTTACTTTGTTGTTTTGGGTTTGAGTTTATACACCATTTTTGTGTTTCCTGTCTAGAGAAGATCCTTTAGCATTTGTTGGAGAGCTGGTTTGGTTGTGCAGAATTCTCTCAGGTTTTGTTTGTCTGTAAAGCTTTTGATTTCTCCTTCATATTTGAATGAGATCCTTGCTGGGTACAGTAATCTGGGCTGTACATTATTTTCTTTCATCACTTTAAGTATGTCCTCCTATTCCCTTCTGGCCTGAAGAGTTTCTGTTGAAAGATCAGCTGTTATCCTTATGGGAATCCCCTTGTGTGTTATTTGTTGTTTTTCCCTTGTTGCTTTTAATATTTGTTCTTTGTGTTTGAGCTTTGTTAATTTGATTAATATGTGTCTTGGGGTGTTTTGCCTTGGGTTTATCCTGTTTGGGACTCTCTGGGTTTCTTGGACTTGGGTGATTATTTCCTTCCTCATTTTAGGTGTGTTTTCAACTATTATCTCCTCAAGTATTTTCTCATGGTCTTTCTTTTTGTCTTCTTCTTCTGGGACTCCTATGATTAGAATGTTGGAGGGTTTAACCTTGTCCCAGAGGTCTCTGAGATTGTCCTCATTTCTTTTAATTTGTTTTTCTTTTTTCCTCTCTGCTTCATTTATTTCTACCATTCTATCTTCTACCTCACTAATCCTATCTTCTGCCTCCATTATTCTACTATTTGTTCCCTCAAGAGTGTTTTTGATATCATTTATTGCATTATTCATTATATATTGACTCTTTTTTATTTCTTCTAGATCCTTGTTAAACATTTCTTGCATCTTCTCAATCCTTGTCTCCAGGCTATTTATCTGCTATTCCATTTTGTTTTCAAGATTTTGGATCATTTTCACTATCATTATTCAGAATTCTTTATCAGGTAGATTCCCTATCTCTTCCTCTTTTGTTTGGTTTGGTGGGCTTTTATCCTGTTCCTTTACCTGCTGGGTATTCCTTTGTCTCTTCATCTTGTTTATATTGCTGTGTTTGGGGTGGCCTTTCTGTATTCTGTAGGCTTCTCTAGTGACTCAGAGGGTAAAGTGTCTGCCTGCAATGCAGGAGACCTGGGTTCAATCCCTGGGTTGGGAAGATCCCCTGGAGAAGGAAATGGCAACCCACTCCAGTATTCTTGTCTGGAGAACCCCACAGACAGAGGAGCCTGGTAGGCTACAGTCCACAAAGTAGCAAAGAGTCAGACATGACTGAGCAACTCCACTTTTCTGTATTCTGGCAGTTTGTGGAGTTCTCTTTATTGTAGAGTTTCCTCACTGTGGGTGGGGTTGTATGGGTGGCTTGTCAAGGTTTCCTGGTTATGGAAGCTTGTGCCTGTGTTCTGGTGGGTGGAGCTGGATTTCTTCGCTCTGGAGTTCAGTCAAGTGTCCAGTAATGAGTTATGAGATGTCAATGGGTTTGGAGTGACTTTGGGCAGCCTGTATATTGAAGCTCAGGGCTATGTTCCTGTGTTGCTGGAGAATTTGTGTGGTATGTCTTGCTCTGGAACTTGTTGGCCCTTGGGTGGTGTTTGGTTTCAGTGTAGGTATGGAGGTATTTGATGAGCTCCTGTTGATTAATGTTCCCTGGAGTCAGGAGTTTTCTGGTGTTCTCAGGATTTGGACTTAAGCCTCCTGCTTCTGGTTTTAAATCTTATTTTTACAGTAGCCTCAAGACTTCTCTATCTATACATCACTGTTGATAAAACATCTAGGTTAAGGATGAAAAGTTTCTCCATGGTGAGGGACACCCAGAGAGGTTCTCAGAGTTACATGGAAAAGAAAAGAGGGAAGGATGAGATGAAGTGGAATCAAAAGAGGAGAGAGCAAGCTAACCAGTAATCACTTCCTTATGTGCGCTCCACAGTCTGGACTGCTCAGAGATGTTCACGGAGTTATACAGAGAAGAGAAGAGGGAGGAAGGAGACAGAGGTGGCCAAAAGGATAAAGGGGAGAATCAAAAGGAGAAAGACAGATCCAGCTAGTAATCAGTTCCCTAAGTGTTCTCCAAAGCCCAGAACACACAAAGAAATTCACAGAGTTAGGTAGAGAAGAGAAGGGGCAGGTAGGAGATAGAGGAGACCTGGTGGAGAAAAAGAAGAGTCCAAAGGGGGAGAGAGCACTCAAGCCAGTAATCTCACTCCCAAGTAAAAATGGGTACTGAAGATTAGGTTCTTAAAGGTACAAAATTGACAACGAATACCCAAAAGCACAGATTAAAAATCTAGAGTAGAGGTTGGATTTTCAAAAATACAATATTAAAGAAAAAAAAAGTCACAAAAATTATAATATATATATATATATATGAAGTTTGCTTTAAAAAATAGAATCTCTTTTTGCAAAGAAATAGGTTATAAAAATGAAAATTAAAGGAGTAATAGAGGACTCAAAAAAAATTAAAGAATGATAGTAAAAATGGTAAAAAATATATCTAGGACTTTCTCTGGTGGTGTTGTGGGCAGTGTGGGTCAGTTCATTTTCAGCTAGTTCCTTGGTCCAGCTTATATTTTTCAAGATCTATAGGCCCTTTCCTATGTAGTCAGTACTAACTACGGGGTTTTAATCTATTGCACCTGTCACTCCCAAGGAGGTTCCCTCTGTTTTAGCTTCTTCTGTTCGCTGGTCTCTTCAGTGTCTAATTTCTGCCCTGACACAAGGGGGCTGTGGTGGACACTTTTTTAGGCCCACTTGTTCAGTCGTGCTGTGGGGAGGGAGGAACACTGCAAACAAATAACACTGGCGTGTGCTTGTAGTGTCTCAGCCACACTGGGTTTGCCCCTGCTCACAGTGTGTGTTCTTTCCCTGTCTACACTGCTTAGGCTCTACGTTGCTCTGCCAGGAACTGTGTGAGGCTGGCCCTGGGTTGTATGCACTTCCCAGGTCTAAGCTGCTCAGGTTCAGGTACTCGGGTACTCCACAGAGGTTCAGACTCAGTTGGGCCTGAGTTTTGTGCCCTTCCCAGGTCTGAGCAGCTTAGGTGACCAGATGTTTGGTGAGTGCGGTCGCTGCGACTTATCACCTCCCCCGTCCCTGCCACTTGGTTTTCTGGGTGTACAACTGGCACACCTTCTCAGGCGAATGTTGACCATCCAGAATCCCAAGAAGTCTTGGTTAGCAACGAAGCCTGCTTGCAGTTTGGTAGATAATGCCTCTCTGGGGCCGCAATTGCCCCCTTCCGGCTCTGGCTGCCCTCACCTGCCTGTCACAGGAGGGGGATGGGTAGGTCTGCAGCGGGCTAGCTTTGCTCTGTCCTTTGTTCTGTGAGCGGGCCTGGCAGTGTCTTAGGTTAGGGCTTTTCGCATGGTAGCTATCCCACAGTCTGGTTTGCTATCCCAAGTTAGTTCCCTCAGATTGCCCTCGGGGCATTTAGGTCCGGTCCTTACTCTAAGCAATGCAGCCCGAGCCTCTCTACCCAGGCCCCACTTGCTAGCAGCGGATGCAGGTGTCTGCGCTGCTTCTCCTCTGGGGGAGTTACCGTTGGGCACATAAACTGTGGGTTCTAATTATTTATTTATTTTTCCTCCTGGTTATGTTGCCCTCTGTGGTTCCAAGGCTCACCACAGACTCGGCAGTGAGAGTGTTTCCTGGTGTTTGGAAACCTCTCTTTTTTAAGACTCCCTTCCCGGGATGGAGCTCCATCCCTACCTCTTTTGTCTCTCTTTTTATCTTTTAGATTTTTTCCTACCTCCTTTCAAAGACAATGGGCTGCTTTTCTGGGTGCCTGATGTCCTTTGCCGGCATTCAGAAATTGTTTTATGGAATGTACTCAGTGTTCAAATGTTCTTTTGATGAATTTGTGGGGGAGAAAGTGGTCTCCCCATCTTATTCCTCCACCATCTTAGGACTGCCCCCAAGAACAGTCTTTTGGACTCTCTGGGAGAAGGCTACGGTGGGATGATTTGAGAGGGTAGCATTGAAACGTGTATATTATCATATGTGAAGCAGATCGCCAGTCCAGGTTCAATGCATGAGACAGGGTGCTCTGGGATGACCCTGAGGGATGGGATGGAGAGGGAGGTGGTAGGGGGGTTCTGGATGGGGAACACATGTGTGCCTGTGGCTGATTCATGTCAATGTATGGCAAAAACCACTGCAATATACCACTACAACCACTACAATAAAATTTTATATATTTTAATTGGAGGTTCATTAGTTTGTTTCAGCAAGGCTACTTATATCAGTCTTCCCTAGTGGCTCAGAGGTTAAAGCATCTGCCTGCAATGCGGGAGACCTGGGTTTGATCCCTGGGTTGGGAAGATCCCCTGGAGAAGGAAATGGCAAACCCGCTCCAGTATTCTTGCCTGGAGAATCCCATGGATGGAGGAGCCTGGTGGGCTACAGTCCATGGGATCGCAAAGAGTCGGACACGACTGAGCGACTTCACTCACTCACTCTCTAGTTTAATTAACCTCCAATTAAAAAAATAATTTTAAAAATGTAATAATAAAATAAAATAAGAGTATATATTTTGTGCAAAAATTTCATGCTTATGTATTTGTTAAAATTTAGTTAATTTATATTAAAATTTTAATTTAACTCAAATATATTAATTAAAAAAAGAACACAATTGAAGTTTCATAATATCAATAAATTTCTCTTTCTTATACAACTGGAATACCAATATGCAAATCTAAATATTATCAACGATATCTATCTCTATCTTTCCATGCATATATGAAAATATACCTATCAGTTGAGTTCAGTTCAGTTCATGTCCATGTATACATATAAGTATATATACGTGTATATACACATATATGGGCTCATGTCCATGTCCATGTATACATATAAGTATGTATATGTGTATATACACATATATGGGCTTGTATATGTCATATCCATGTATACATATAAGTATGTATACGTGTATATACACATATATGGGCTTCCTGAGTGGTGGGGATGGTATAGAATCCACCAGCTAATGCAGGAGACCAAGAGATGTGGGTTTGATCCTTGGGTTGGAAAGATCCCCTGGAGGAGGGCATGGCAACCCATTCCAATAATTTTCCCTTCCCTGAAGAATCCTGTGGCCAGAGGACCCTGGTGCGCTACAGTTTATAGGGCCACAAAGAGTTGGACATGACTGAAGCAACTTAGAACACACACAAGTATGCACACAAATATATATTTACACACATGCAATTTCTTTGTTCCTTTGACAATTTTTTATGAGTTATTTTTAAACAAAACTGTTTCTAAATTTTTGATGTCTAAGTGCTAATTCTTATTAAGATTGTGATCTTTTATATACCTTCTTTTAATGGACTTCTAAAATTATAATTTTTGTTATTATACAATAAATATTTTAATATAATATATACTCATGTGATTATATTAGTTCTTATAGTGCATATTATTAGAAAAGGAATTACTATATCAAAGAATTTTCACAAGTTGCATTTTTACTAATACAGTCAAATAAATTTCAAGTCAGGCTAAAATGGTTTTCCTTATATATTTTGAAATTTAAATAATTTAAATTAAGTAGTTTCATTGTATTTGGCTTAATTTTGTAAAGTAGTTTAGATGAAAACAAAGTGTCACATTGTTTTTTTTAAGTTGCATTTTTCAGATACCTACCTTAAACATAGAACCCTTTTGCACTATGAGTAATTAAGCTATTTCTGTTACATTTGTCTTAAATAGTTTTATCAGTCCATTGCTTGTTTTGAAATGCATTCATAGACAATTTACCATGTAGACATTTTTCAATCTTTTTAAACAAATCTGTCAGATTTTCTTTCTTTCTTTCTTTCTTTTTTTTTTTTTTGAGTTTTTCATACTTTAGAAAGAATTTCCTATCCTAAAATTATGCATATAAAAAGATTTTGCATGTCTTCATAAGTATAATATAGATATTAAATCATTATTCTTTACTTTGTCATTTAATTAATCTAAATTTCTTTTATGTAATGTGGATTGTGATAAATATAATATTTTACCTCCCCAAATGGTTCACTAGTTAACTCAATAAATTTGTGTTGTATGTTCTTGTTATTTTTCATTACATTACTTGTCTACTTTAAAACTTTAAATTTTTAATTGATATTTTTAATACTGTTAATTGAAATAAATGAAACAATTTCTATTCTGATCAAAAATACCTTGTTGTTATTATTGTGTTATTCAGTTGCTAAATTGTGTTGAACTCTTTTGCCACCCCATGGATGTAGCCCACTATGCTCTTATGTCCATAAGATTTTCCAGGTAAGAATACTGAAGTGGAGTGGGTTGCCATTTCCTTCTCCAGGGGATCTACCCAACCCAGGAATCAAACCCATGTCTCCAGCATTGGCAGGCAGATTCTTTACTACTGAGTCACTGCTGCTGCTGCTGCTGCTAAGTTGCTTCAGTCGTGTCTGACTCTGTGCAACCCCATAGACTGCAGCCCACCAGGCTCCGCCATCCCAGGGATTCTCCAGGCAAGAACACTGAAGTGGGTTGCCATTTCCTTCTCCAATGCATGAAAGTGAAAGTAAAGTCACTCAGTCGTGTCCGACTCTTCACAACCCCATGAGCTGCAGCCTACCAGGCTTCTCCGTCCATGGGATTTTCCAGGCAAGAGTGCTGGAGTGGGGTGCCATTGCCTTCTCTAATGGAGTCACTAGGGAAGCCAAAAAGTATCTTAGTCATGATAAAATTTTACTGTAAATATTTAATCAACTTTTTTCATTTATATCTGTGTATTTGACACTTGTTCAAAAATATTTTCTTTGTAAGTTATCTGTCTACATTTATATGGATTCTTATGTATATATTTATAAGTGTATTTGTACCCTGCCTCATAGAGAAAGAAATTTAAAACAGCTTCAAAGATCATAAAATACAAAGGCATAACTATAAATGAGATGAATTTGTGAGATAATAAAGAAAAATATTTTAGACATAAAAATGGTTATATTAGTGAGCTAATGAAACAGTAAGTGAAACAGTTTATATATGTGCTGAACCAAGGCCACAGTTTAGTTATGAATTTTTTAGGAACTAATGAGAAAAGAGAAACCTAACCAATAACCACACACACAATTAACTGTGGAAAATTCTGAAAGAGATGGGAATACCAGACCACCTGACCTGCCTTCTGAGAAATCTTTATGCAGGTCAGGAAGCAACAGTTAGAACTGGACAGGGAACAACAAACTAGTTCCAAATAGGAAAAGTATATCAAGGCTGTATATTGTCACCCTGCTTATTTAACTTCTATGCAGAGTACATCATGAGAAGCCCTGGGCTGGAGGAAGCACAAGCTGGAATCAAGGTTGCCAGGTGAAATATCAATAACCTCAGATATGCAGATGACACCACCCTTACGGCAGAAAGTGAAGAAGAGCTAAATAGCCTCTTGATGAAAGTGAAAGAGGAGAGTGAAAACGTTGGCTTAAAGCTCAACATTCAGAAAACTAAGATCGTGGCATCTTGTCCCATCACTTCATGGCAAATAGATGGGGAAACCGTGGAAACAGTGGCTGACTTTATTTTGCTGGGCTCCAAAATCACTGCAGATGGTGACTGCAGCCATGAAATTAAAAGACGTTTACTCCTTGGAAGGAAAGTTATGACCAACTTAGACAGCATATTAAAAAGCACAGACATGATTTTGTCAACAAAGGTCCATTAAGTCAAGGCTATGGTTTTTCCAGTCGTCATGTATGGGTGTGAGTGTTGGACTATAAAGCTGAGGGCCAAAGAATTGATGCTTTTGAACTGTGGTGTTGGAGAAGACTCTTGAGAGTCCCTTGGACTGCAAGGAGATCCAACCAGTCCATCCTAAAGGAGATCAGTCCTGAGTGTTCATTGGAAGGACCGATGTTGAAGCTGAAACTCCAATACTCTGGCCACCTGATGCAAAGAACTGACTCATTTGAAATGACCCTGATGCTGGGAAAGACTGAGGGCAGGAGGAGAAGGGGACGGCAGAGGATGAAATGGTTGAATGGCATCACCGACTCAATGGACATGGGTTTGGCTGGACTCTGGGAGTTGGTGATGGACAGGGAGGCCTGTTGTGTTGCGGTTCATGGGGTCACAAAGAGTCGGACACAATTGAGTGACCAAACTGAATTGCCTGAACCAATAACCTAATGCATATTTTTTAATTGTATTTATGTTACAAGTAGCCATTTTCATTATTTAGAAGGAGACGTTAAATATATATATGTATATATGGTAGTTTTAGTCACTAAGTCGTGTCTGACTCTTGCAACCCCATGGACTGTAGTCCACCAGGCTTCTCTGTCCATGGGATTTTCCAGGCAAGAATACTGGAGTGGATTGCCATTTCTTCTCCAGGGGATCGTCCCGACCCAGGAATTGAACCCATATCTCTTGTATTGCAGGCAGATTCTTTACTGACTGAGCTATGAGGGAAGCTACATATGTGTGTGTGTGTGTGTGTGTGTGTGTGTGTGTATACGCTGCTGCTAAGTTGCTTCAGTCGTGTCGGACTCTGTGCGACCCCAGAGACGGCAGACCACCAGGCTCCCCCGTCCCTGTGATTCTCCAGGCAAGAACACTGGAGTGGGTTGCCATTTCCTTCTCCAATGCATGAAAGTGAAAAGTGAAAGTGAAGTGGCTCAGTCGTGTCCAACTCTTAGCGACCCCATGGACTGCAGCCTACCAGGTCCTCTGTCCAGGGGATTTTCCAGGCAAGAGTTCTGGAGTGGGGTGCCATTGTCTTCATATATATATATATATGTGTGTATATATATATATATATATATATACACACACACACACACACATACATACATACAATAAGTAAAATCCATCAAGGCTAAATAATAAATAAAATTATTTCTATATCATAAAATAAATGAAAGTAAGAACTATATTTTCTACCTTTATGATCCTAAAATTTCAACTTTAACTCTAGAAAGGCTAACAATTACAGTTAGGTATAACAACTTAGTATAGTAATAACATTTAATTTTGCCATAATAAACATTATTATCAATGAAATAATAAATATTTTATTCATATTGAATTTTAAATTTTCTAGAGATCTTGAGAAGAAATGAAAAGATATTTTAAAATGGTCTGTATTGTGACATTCTTTGCATAGGAAAAAAACTAATTCTTGGACTAGCTAGAAGTGATTGCTTCTATAGTTAATTTGTATTTAAATAGCAATTTGAGATTTTTCCTTTTGACTACAATAGTGTTTCAAGAATCTTGACTTTAAATAACCAGGATACTGGACGAAATACATGAAATCACTGTTTTAAGACATCAGTCAATGGGAAGCAGCGAGACATTCCTGAGATAAGGGAAACAAATGAGGGAATAAGACCTCACCAGCTCCTGCTTTGAACAATTTCTTGAGAACTGACATTAAAGAATAATAACTTAAGAGAGTCCAGTAGCATCAATAATTTAAGACATAGGGTAAACCTCATCCTTGTTGTTTCTTAACAGTCAGAAACAGAGGTTGACAGAGGTTGACAATTAAGTATTGTATTAGGTGTAGCTTTCATTGATGTGTTTTAATAGATTAAGAAGTTTTCTCCTTGTCCTAGTTTATTTAAAGTTTTTCAGGAATGGGTGTTTAATTTTATTAAGTATTTTTCTTCATATATCAAGAATATAATTCTTTTTCCCCTTACTATCTGAAAATAATGAATTACACTGATTATTTTTTATGGTAAAACAGCCTTGCATTCCAAGAATATGAACTACTTGGTTACAATGCATTGCCATCTTTTAATATATATTGCTGCATTTAATTTGTTAAAATGTTTGGAGGATTGTAACCCCTGTGTGAATGAGGTAATACCTTCTCATTTTGGTTTTGTGCTTTTTTAGTGTGGTACTCTTGTCTCTGTTTTTGGTATCAGGGTAACACTGGAGTCAAATTAGTGAGTTGAAGTATTTACTATATTTCTGTTTCTGAAAGTATCTGCATGAGATTACAATTTTTCCATCATCGAGTGTTTGATAAAACTAACCAGTGAAGCTGAGTATGGACTTTTCTTTTTGGAGAGGTATTCAACTAAATATTTTATTCCCTAGTTAAGTACTTAGGGCTCCACACTTACTGGATGCAGTTCAAATATCTTATCACTTTGTATGAGCTTGGAATTTACTCATTTTGAAAATCCATGTTTGGTCTTTGCCCTTCTGTGTATCCTTTCATTGGATACATGTATTGCCTAGATCTCAGCAAAGATTAAAGGGGATGCCTATGCTTTTTGGAAGTCTTTTCTAAGTATAATCTCATTTCTGGAATTTTCCCCTGCAATTACCAGCTGCCTCATATTCCCCAGAATCTGATCTTATTTTTCATCCTTTGAGGCTACTGGACACTCGTTGAGTTGCTATTCTTTGTGTCCGCTCTCAAGAAATTTATGTTGCTCTCAAAGCAAGAGCTGGTGTGGTCATAAGCCTCCCCTCATTTGTTTCCCTTGTCTCAGGAATCATGTCTCGCTGTTACCCATTGACCAATGTCTTAAAACAGATTTCATGTATTTCATCCAGTATCCTGGTTATTTAAAGTTAAGATTCTTGAAACTCTATTGTGATCAAAAGGAAAAATCTCAAATGGCTATTTAATTTCTAATTGTGAAGGAACAAGGATGAAGTTTACCCTATGTCTTAAATTACTGAAAACAGAAAGTTACATGAAATGATGGCTTTGTATAACTAGTTAATAGGCAGTGATTCCTAAGAAATGAGAAAGAAATGATTTGAGCTCCATGAGAGGGTTTCCTTATTGTCTAGAAAGATTTCCCAAGCTGTAATACAGGAAGGGGGAATCAAACAAAGCCCAGAAGTCTCAAAGAGTAGAGAAAATATGCAGTTTGGCACTCAGGGAGGCCAAGGAAGCTAAATTTTGCAGAGCAACATATCAAAATGAAGGAACCTGCAGAAACAGCTGCAGAAGATCACCATTCTAGTGATCTCTGAGGGTGTTACCTCAAGTTTTTAATAAAATTCTCATCAGAATCTGGAAGAAAAGTACCCAAGGAGGATAGTGATAGAAGAATTACTTAAGAAGATTAGATGGAACAATTTCTGAAGCTCACATAGTGCTGGAAAAAGTTTTTGTTCCTCCTAGTCAAAGGTATATGTCCTTTTCATACTGGCATCATGTAGAATCCTCAAAATGGGATTACCTTAGTTATGGGGATAACTAATAGTTATGGGGATAACAGATTCTCACGCTCTGACTTTTAGAGGCAAGCAAATAAAAAATAAAAGTTTTCCATTCATATAGAGATAAAGTGTTGCTAACAGAAAATAATTGTGTTATTGAAGGTTTTCAGGAACACTGTGATCAGTCCTATCTGAACAACTACAAGAGCAAAGAATTTCTGTACCAAAAGTTTGCAACCACCAGTCATACCTCTTTCCCTTTTAGTATAAAGTAGCATAAGTCACAAAGAGTTGGACACGACTGAGCTACTGAACTGAACTGAACTGAGTATAAGTATAAAAGAAGCTTAAATTACAACTCTAGTTATGTGTTTCTTTGGGACAGTATTCTACCTTATTCTTTGTTTGCTGGCTTTCTGAATAAAGTCAGTATTCCTTTTCCTCCAACACCTCTGCTGCTGCTGCTAAGTCACTTCAGTCGTGTCCGACTCTGTGTGACCCCATAGACGGCAGCCCACCAGGCTCCCCCGTCCCTGGGATTCTCCATCAAGAACACTGGAGTGGGTTGCCATTTTCTTCTCCAATTCATGAGAGTAAAAATTGAAGGTGAAGCCGTTCAGTCGTGTCCGACCCTCAGCGACCCCATGGATTGCAGCCTACCAGGCTCCTCCATCCATGGGATTTTCCAGGCAGGAGTACTGGAGTGGGGTGCCATTGCCTTCTCCGTCCAACACCTAAGTTCAGTTCAATTCAGTCGCTCAGTCGTGTCTGAATCTTTGTGACCCCATGGACTGCAGCAAGCAAGGCCTCTTTGTCCATCATCAAAACCCAGAGTTTACTCAAACTCATGTCCATTGAGTTGGTGATACCATCCAACCATCTCATCCTCTGCCGTCCCCTTCTCCTGCCTTCAATCTCTCCCAGCATCAGGATTTTTCCAATGAGTCAGCTTTTTGCATCACGTGGCCAGAGTATTGAAGTTTCAGCTTCAACATCAGTCCTTCCAATGAATACTCAGGACTGATTTCCTTTAGGATGGACTGATGGATCTCCTTGCAGTCCAAGGGACTCTCAAGAGTCTTCTCCAACATTTCAGCTCAAAA
Organism: Bison bison bison; assembly: GCF_000754665.1. Taxonomy (NCBI): domain Eukaryota; kingdom Metazoa; phylum Chordata; class Mammalia; order Artiodactyla; family Bovidae; genus Bison; species Bison bison. The sequence continues at coordinate 13,105,195 of NW_011494607.1, forward strand.
GCATTCATTCTTCAGTGCTCAACTTTCTTTATAGTCCAACTCTCACAACCATACATGACAACTGGAAAAACCATAGCCTTGACTAGAAGGACCTTTGTTGGCAAAATGATGTCTCTGCTTTTTAATATGCTGTCTAAGTTGGTCATAACTTTCCTTACAAGGAGTTAAGCGTCTTTTTATTTCATGGCTGCAGTGACCATCTGCAGTGATTTTGGAGCCCAAGAAAATAAAGTCTGCCACTGTTTCCACTGTTTCCCCATCTATTTCCCATGAAGTGATGGGACCGGATGCCATG
>NW_011494607.1:13105589-13114790 GCF_000754665.1 Bison bison bison
TCCTTATCCTATTTGGAACCAGTCTGTTGTTCCATGTCCAGTTCTAACTGTTGCTTCTTGACCTGCATACAGGTTTCTCAAGAGGCAGGTCAGGTGGCCTGGTATTCCCATCTCTTTCAGAATTTTCCACAGTTCATTGTGATCCACACAGTCAAAGGATTAGGCATAGTCAATAAAGCAGAAATACATGTTTTTCTGGAACTCTCTTGCTTTTTCGATGATCCAGTGGATGTTGGCAATTTGATCTCTGGTTCCTCTGCCTTTTCTAAAACCAGTTTGAACAGCTGGAAGTTCACGGTTCACATACTGTTGAAGCCTGGCTTGGAGAATTTTGAGTATTACTTTGCTAGCATGTGAAATGAGTGCAATTGTGTGACAGTTTGAACATTCTTTGGCTTTGCCTTTCTTTGGGATTGGAATGAAAATGGACCTTTTCCAGTCCTGTGGCCACTGCTGAGTTTTCCAAATTTGCTGACATATTGAGTGCAATACTTTCACAGCATCAGCTTTTAGGATTTGTAAAAGCTCAATGGAATTCCATCACCTCCACTAGCTTTGCTTGTAGTGATGCTTCCTAAGACCCAATTGATCTTGCATTCCAGGATGTCTGGCTCTAGGTGAATGATCACAGCATCATGATTATCTGGGTTGTGAAGATCTTTTTTGTACAGTTCTTCTGTGTATCTTCTGTGTATTCTTGCCATCTCTTCATAATATCTTCTGCTTCTGTTAGGTCCATACCATTACTGTCCTTTATTGAGCCCGTCTTTGCATGAAATGTTCCCTGGGTATCTCTAATTTTCTTGAACAGATCTCTAGTCTTTCCCATTCTATTGTTTTCCTCTATTTCTTTGCACTGATCACTGAGGATGGCTTTCTTATCTCTCCTTGCTATTCTTTGGAACTCTGCTTTCAAATGGGTATATCTTTGCTTTTTTCCTTTGGTTTTGGTTTCTTTTCTTTTCGAAGCTATTTGTAAGGCCTCCTCAGACAGATATTTTGCCTTTTTGCATTTCTTTTTCTTGGGGATGGTCTTGATCCCTGTCTCCTGTACAATGTCATGAATCTCCATCCATAGTTCATCAGGCACTCTATCTATCAGATCTAGTCCCTTAAATCTATTTTTCACTTCCACTGTATAATCATAAGGGATTTGATTTAGGTCATACCTGAATGGTCTAGTGGTTTTCCCTACTTTATCCAATTTAAGTCTGAATTTGGCAATAAGGAGTTTATGATCTGAGCCACAGTCAGCTCCCAGTCTTATTTTTGCTGACTGTATAGAGCTTCTCCATCTTTGACTGCAAAGAATATAATCAATTTGATTTTGGTGTTGACCATCTGGTGATGTCCATGTGTAGAGACTTCTCTGTTGTTGGAAGAGGGTGTTTGCTATGACCAGTGCATTCTTTTGACAGAATTCTATTAGCCTTTGCCCTGCTTCATTCCGTACTCAAGGGCCAAATTTGCCTGTTACTCCAGGTGTTTCTTGACTTCCTACTCTTGCATTCCAGTCCCCCATAATGAAAAGGACATCTTTTTGTGTGTCTTAACACCTAGTCTCTCAATTTATTGGTCTTTGGTGTGGGAGGCAGTATAGCTTGGTCTCAGAAACAGACCTACCCATTTATATGTGACAGATTTTCACTGTTTCCAAGGGAATTTCACAGAAAAAAGGATAGTTTAAAATAATGTTTAGAGAAATTGATATCAAAAGCATAAATAAACAAATAAGCTGACTCATATTATACTAAATGAAATTTCAAACTCCAAATAGATAACATTTTTAAACACAAAAGTACAATATGAAACACTGTAGAAAAATGGGGAACATAGGAGGAAATCTTTATTTCCTTGAATAGGCAAAATTTTCTTAGATCATAAAGAGAATAAAATGGTAAATCAGCCTTCATGAAAATTAAAGGATAATTCTGCTCTTTAAGAGACATCATAGACATCATTTAGAAAATCATAAGGCAAGTCACTGGCTGGGAGAAAATATATGCAGTAAGTATACCTGAATAACAACTATATACAGAAGATATTAGTATCATTTAAAACTCAATTATTAGAAAATAACCCATGAAACTGAACAAAATATTTTCACAAACACTTCATAGAATGAGATATGTGCTAAGTCACCTTAGTCGTCTCCCACTCTTTGTGACCCTATGGACCATATACCCTGCCAGTCTTCTCTATCTATTGTATTCTCCAGGAAAGAATACTGGAGTGGATGGACTGCCTTTCCCTTCTCCAAGGGATCTTCCCAACCCAGAGGCTGAACTCACATCTCCTGTGTCTTCTGCACTACAAGCAGATTCTTTATTTCTGAGCCACTGGGGGAGCCAAAGTGAGATAGAAGAGAGGGCAAAAAGCACATGAGAAGATATTCAATGTCAGTTATCAGGTAAGATGCAATTTAATATGAAAATATAAAGGCTCTACAGGTTCTTTAGAATGTCTAAAATAAAATGACTGGCAAAACTCATAACCTGGCAAGATTTTGGAGCAAGTGAACAAAAATAACTGTCTCCTATATGATTCCATTTATTTAAAATTCTAATGAAGACAGATGAACTTACTGTGACAAATGGAAGTGCAATAGTTGCTATGGATGGGGGGTGGATTGGACTGGGAAGTGTTACAAAGGAAATATTTTGGGATAATGTCAATCATCTGTAGGTTTGTAACAGAGAAGAACAAACCTGACTGGATGTTCCTTTTGCTCTAACCTTTGTGCTCTGTTGCCCATGCTTAGTCATGTTGGCCCTGTACCACTGTAAAATTCTGTTGCTTGTAGCCTGAAACACACATGATAGCCCATTCTCAAGGTTCTGCTTCCCACATTTGACCTTTAAAGGCACAGTACTTTTCATTTATATAGAGATAAAAAGGTGCACAACAGAGAATAACATTCATCTTGTTGGAGGTTTACTTGACCAGCCCTACATGGACAGCTGCAAGAACAAAAAAATGATCACTTCTCCCCTCCAGGGTCTGGCCAGCTTGAAAAGTTCTGCAACAATTGATTTCAGTGCCAAGAAGATTTCAGTTTTTGTCTTCTTTGAAGAAAGAATTTCACAAAGAGACTGAGATTGTAAAGCAGGCACAGAGATTATTAGAAGCACAGTATGTGTGGGAGAGCATACAAAGAAGCAGTTTATTTAGGGCAGAAGTGAAAGTTACACACTCAGAGAATAGTGTGGACATCCTCTCTAATGAGGCGCACATAATAGGGGCAGCTTAGATTGTTAATATGGGGTCTTCTGGGATTCAGATGATGGTGACTCCCTTTTTCCTTTCCCTGTGATCCTGTCATCTTCAATTCCTTATCTGGGCTTCCACCAGCTTCCTTTCTGAATCCTTCCTGTGAGCACCCAAGCGAAACCCACACGATGGGAGGGAACAATACCACGATGCTAATGATATTATAATGATATTATGATGTGGCCAGTGTTACTGGAGGATGACTTGAGACCCACTCTGCACATGTATCAGGCTGGAAAATCTCCTAGACTACCAGAATGTGGAGACTGTGGTTGGTTGCTTTTGTCCTTCACTCACTCATCGTCAACCTGTGCATTTTTATTTGCATGTTTCCTGGTTTTCAAGGTTGAAGATTCTTGCTCATATGTTGTAAAACTTCTGTTTTAGATGTCATTCCTTCATGTGTCATGGCCTCATTAAGTGCTAAACAAGGAGGTGGCTTTGCCTTCTGCCTAATGCCTATGCATGAAGAGGCTGCCCTTGGGCCCAGCCCTGTCTCTCCTGTCACGCTCTCTCTCTTGTTAGTATAAAAGAAGACTGAATTCTAATTGGGGTAATATGGTTGTTTGGGACACTAGCATGACATCTTCTTGGTCTGTTGGGTTTTCAAATAAATCACTATTCTTTGCCCCAGTGCCTAGTCTCTGAATTTATTGACCTGTCCTGTGGAGAACAAGAGGAATTTGGACTCGGTAACATTTTGATTGAAGTAGTGACTATCTAGATATTCCAATTTATCAAAACTCATGAGTGTATTGTGTTGCAGTTTGAACATGGTTATAGGCTCAGCAAAATAAACTGACATGAAAAGAACTTTCTTCATGCACCACAAAGATGCAGTGAGCTGATCAAAGTATGCAATAGCTATTTAGAAAATTAACATTCACAAAACAGAATTAAAAAAGTCAAAGTTTAAGAGCTTAATCAAGAAAAAAAATTTGAAAAGTTGTAGATAATTCTTAATATATGGAAATGCATATATCAGTAGTTCTCTGCTATGCCAAGCAAAGACATAATCTGTAATACTTGATTATATTATTAACATTTTGAGACCAAAGAACACTTTTGATATTAAACATTTATTGAGACAAATATTTTTATTAGAAGATACCCTGGGGAAAAGGGTGGAACACATCCAATGTTTAAATAGCTTGAAAATTTGTCAGATGCTTGCTTCTCTTTCTGTCACTATTCCATGCCATTCTTATATCAATAGGAGTATCTTTAGAGAAAAGAAAATATCAGTTCCTCAACTTGGGTTAACAGGTTAAATCTATTGTCATGTCATAATGCCATTTTCCAAAAATCAGTAGCTCTGACATTCCTCTATAATCTAAAAACTGAATCTCAAACTTAACTATGCCATAAAAAATCTCATTCCTGAAATTCCCTTATTTAAAAAAAAAGTGAGGCCATAGTGAACTAATTGGCTAAGAGGACAGAGCAGACCAAGAGTTAATTTGCTGTAGAAGAAATAAAGGCAAAAATAAATGCTGCAAAACCAGGCGGCCTTTATTGCCTGGATCTTGATGGACTGTTTATTTTTTAATATAAATTTATTTATTTTAATTGGAGGCTAATTACTTTACAATGTTGTATTGGTTTTGCCATACATCAACAATGGACTGTTTTAATTCAGATAACTGCACTGGTTTATTATCAATTCTAAAATTTTGATGTCCTTCTATCTATGCTAGTTCACTTTTTTGGTATCTCCCTCAAAAAATATTTTTATCTTCAATTGCCTTAAAATAATTCTGTGCCTCTAGCTGGCTTTCCTGTCTGTATCTGGTGTTGCCAGTTTTGTCTTTCTCTTTCTTATATCAAGGCCAAACCACTGCAACTTCCCTAAACTTTCTCTTTTCCAAATTATTTTTAAATGAAAATGCCATCTCTTTATATTTTAGTTGAAATGAAAGAATTACTTCATGAGTGCAAATAATTTCATATAAGGCTAACCTTTAATTACTCTAACATAGAAGTCACACATTCCTTGTCTGTTTTCTCATAATGGTCTGGACAAATCTGGATACAGTAAATATTTTGTTATAACTAGGTCTTGGTAAATTGATATTATAAAAAAAAAAAAAGTTGCCAAAATGTGAAATATTTCACTGCTGAATAACAAGTAATTATTGCTTAACAAATGTGGACCTTTTCTTTTTGGGGTATTTCCAATTACCAAGAAAAGTGCCTTAGTTTCAGGGAGGGGACTCTGAAATCCTTACTAGGGAGGGATGTATCTGAGTCTAAGTTTGGTAACTTAGGTGAATAAGAATTTGTCATGGGAAGAAGTTTTATAATTTTTTTAATTGGCAAAATTCCTTTGTGTCCTTTTACATATTATGAACTCACTGGCAGTTTTTCATGCTACAAAGTATGCATTTATACGTTTTAATGCTTTACATCACATTACACTTTAACACACTATATTAAATTAATATAATGCTTTCTGAGTCCTTATTCTGTTATTGAAAATGTTTTTTTTTCTCTACATTTATTCTACTCTCTATTAACAAATATTTATGCTGTATTTACCAGCCCTATTCTGCACACTGGGGATATAGTAGTGAATAGACAAAATTTCTCCTTTATTGATTAGTATGGAAGGAAGTTTTGTATGTATCAGGTTTTTTAATCTTACTTCCTGAGCTTTACTTTTACCTAATAACTTTATTACTTGGACAAGATACTTAAACTCACTCAGTTTTTTTCATTTATAAAATGGGAATAGTAATGTCAGGGAGGTTTGTAATTCACTCAGTTCTGTCTTGCTGTAGCAAAATTTGAAGCAATGGATGGACCAGTGTTACAGCTCTGTGTTGCAGCTCAGTTTTATTCGGCAAGCAAAGGAAAATACCTCCTCGAGTCATGAGGGTGGGCTGATCCAAAAGAAGCGAAGAGAAGAGAAGCCAGAGGCTCAATTTTGGCTCCTCTATTTATACGCTTTTCTCTCCTCCCTCTGTAAATTGGGCTAGCCAGGAGGGCTGTTTGTTTCACCTGAGGTCCTCACTCCTGTCTTTGGACCTTCCTTTGTTGTATTTCCAAGGGCTTCTCCCTTGTCTTTTAGCCACTGCTATTCTGGACTCCTTTTTCCTATTCTAATTACCTAACAGTAACATAAACTTCACATGTTTGCTCTGAGAGTTCCTAGGACTAAGGACTATAGAGCACTTAGTATGTAATAAATGTTTAAAAAAAGCAATCAGAACAACAAAAATGTGTTCAAAGAATTATTGGGTCCAAAAGAGCTTCCAGTATTTGCCACAAGTGTATTCATGTCCTCTGGTCACTAGTCTATACTACTACTTCCCTGCCTCCGGACCTTCAGTGGAGTCTCCTTGGTCAATCATCTTATTTTTGAATCTGTATTTTTTAAAAAAGGGGGTGTCTGCTCTATAGTGTTACCTCATCCTAATTTTACATAACTGTGGGTCTCTCACAAGATTTCCAATAGAGTTAAGATGATAAACTTCAAGGTAATTTTATGACCCAATCTGTAATAAATATTTAACCATTTTTTCTAGGTAAAGGGAAAAGAATTTATGTACATAGATATGCATGTATAAATATTTTTGTGTCTTGGTAGATACAACATTGACAAGAAAATGATTTACTATGACTTTGTTGCCTTGATTTTCTGGCTTCATATAATTGTGCAGCCTTTGTCTTTTTAAAATATTGGGTTGGCCAAAATTTTGTGTGTGTGTTTTTCCGTAAGGTATTATAGAAAAAAATTGAATGAACATTTTGGCCAACCCAATATATTGGTTTCTATGGTGTATGGGAAAACATTATAAATTATAATGAAGAATTTATCTGAATGTCTTTCTTTCACTGTTTCTCACACTTCCATCTTTCCTATACATGTTATCCTCTCAATAATCATGTTGCTTGTAATTATTTAACATCAATTGCATATTTTAACACTTCCCTTAGGTGTTATTTTATATTAAAACACAGTACTTGAGCTTGATAATTCATTTTTTTCTTTTCTTTTTTTATTTTTGGAGGAGGGATTTAAGTGCCATTTAGCTTCCATTCTCTTATAATAGAAATGCTAAAAGGCATTTTAGAGCTAAAATAACTATTTCATTTTCCTTACATTTATTATTATAGACTCCTTTAAACTCAGCAGTTTTAAAGCTTTATTTTTAGAGGCAAGTCACTCGAGATGGCAGGGGACTGTTATCTGGCACTGAAACAATGAACTGCGTCCCATTCTTTGAGGGTTTTTTTTTTTTTTTTTTTTGCCCAGCAAATAGCCAATTGTGAAGGATCTATTTTTCTCAGTTTTGAGTTCCAAAGTCCCATCAATCATACCAGACCTGAGGGGGGAAAGCATCATGTGTGCACTAACATTTTCAAGCTCAAAGCTGTGTTGTTGCTCTCTCTAGCAGTACCATCTGCTCTGAGCCAAGTTTAAAGCCAAGGGACTCCAGTAAACCCACACGTCAAAAACTTCCCACTATGCAAGGAAATCATCATACAGGATCTGTGTGAAATGTGAGCCATACACTTCAAAAAGAAGGCGAATGTTTGGTATAATACTGTAGAATTCAGAGTCTATTACAGAACTCGCAAAGAAGCTGCTACACCAGGAGGTGGCACCCTCAAAGAAAACTGCCAAACTTAAAAGGGTATTTAAAAAAGATAATGATCTCAATATTATCATTATATAAATGTAAGCAAACTTTAATGATACTGAGAGCAAAAAGAACTTTCCAAAGTTATGAAAGTAGATTAAGATATTTCCTCAACCAAAATTGTATCTCCCTTATATTACTCAGAATGATATTTTAAAGTAATATTTATGATATTCCTTTTCACTTATTGCCAAATTCAGACTTAAACTGAAGAAAGTAGGGAAAACCACTACACTATTCTGGTATGACCTAAATCAAATCCCTTATGATTATACAGTGGAAGTGAGAAATAGATTTAAGGGCCTAGATCTGATAGATAGAGTGCCTGATGAGCTATGGAATGAGGTTCGTGACATTGTACAGGAGACAGGGATCAAGACCATCCCCATGGAAAAGAAATGCAAAAAAGCAAAATGGCTGTCTGGGGAGGCCTTACAAATAGCTGTGAAAAGAAGAGAAGTGAAAAGCAAAGGAGAAAAGGAAAGATATAAGCATCTGAATGCAGAGTTCCAAAGAATAGCAAGAAGAGATAAGAAAGCCTTCTTCAGCGATCAATGCAAAGAAATAGAAGAAAACAACAGAATGGGAAAGACTAGAGATCTCTTCAAGAAAATCAGAAATACCAAAGGAACATTTCATGCAAAGATGGGCTCGATAAACGACAGAAATGGTATGGACCTAACAGAAGCAGAAGATATTAAGAAGAGATACACAGAAGAACTGTAAAAAAAGATTTTCACAACCCAGATAATCATGATAGTGTGATAACTGACCTAGAGCCAGACATCCTGGAATGTGAAGTCAACTGGGCCTTAGAAAGCATCACTAGGAACAAAGCTAGTGAAGGTGATGGAATTCCAGTTGAGCTATTTCAAATCCTGAAAGATGATGCTGTGAAAGTGCTGCACTCAATATGCCAGCACATTTGGAAAACTCAGCAGTGGCCACAGGACTGGAAAAGAACTTTTCATTCCAATCCCAAAGAAAGCCAATGCCAAAGAATGCTCAAACTACTGCACAATTGCACTCATCTCACACGCTAGTGAGATAATGCTTAAAATTCCCCAAGCCAGGCTTCAGCAATATGTGAACTGTGAACTTCCTGATGTTCAAGCTGGTTTTAGAAAAGGCAGAGGAACCAGAGATCAAATTGCCAACATTCACTGGATCATGGAAAAAGCAAGAGAGTTCCAGAAAAACATCTATTTCTGCTTTATTGACTATGCCAAAGCCTTTGACTGTGTGGATCACAATAAACTGTGGGAAATTCTGAAAGAGATGGGAA
>NW_011494607.1:13114890-13122841 GCF_000754665.1 Bison bison bison
CTGCTTTATTGACTATGCCAAAGCCTTTGACTGTGTGGATCACAATAAACTGTGGGAAATTCTGAAAGAGATGGGAATACCAGACCACCTGACCTGCCTCTTGAGAAATCTGTATGCAGGTGAGGAAGCAACAGTTAGAACTGGACATGGAACAACAGACTGGTTCCAAATAGGAAAAGGAGTCAAGGCTGTATATTGTCACCCTGTTTATTTAACTTATATGCAGAGTACATCATGAGAAATGCTGGACTGGAAGAAACACAAGCTGGAATCAAGATTGCCAGGAAAAATATCAATAACCTCAGATATGCAGATGACACCACTCTTATGGCAGAAAGTGAAGAGGAACTAAAGAGCCTCTTGATGAAAATGAAAGAGGAGAGTGAGACAGTTGGCTTAAAGCTCAACATTCAGAAAACAAATATCATGGCATCCGGTCCCATCACTGCATGGGAAATAGATGGGGAAACAGTGGGAACAGTGTCAGACTTTATTTTTCTGGGCTCCAAAATCACTGCAGATGGTGACTGCAGCCATGAAATTAAAAGATGCTTACTCCTTGGAAGGAAAGTTACGACCAACCTAGATAGCATATTCAAAAGCAGAGACATTGCCAACAAAGTTTCGTCTAGTCAAGGCTATGGTTTTTCCTGTGGTCATGTATGGATGTGAGAGTTGGGCTGAGCACCAAAGAAATGATGCTTTTGAACTGTGGTGTTGGAGAAGACTCTTGAGAGTCCCTTGGACTGCAAGGAGATCCAACCAGTCCATTCTGAAGGAGATCAGCCCTGGGATTTCTTTGGAAGGAATGATGCTAAAGCTGAAACTTCAGTAATTTGGAGTTTCCAGAAACTCCCACCTCATGGGAGGGTTGACTCATTGGAAAAGACTCTGATGCTGGGAGGGATTGGGGACAGGAGGAGAAGGGGATGACAGAGGATGAGATGGCTGGATGGCGTCACTGACTCGATGGACACGAGTCTGAGTGAACTCCGGGAGTTGGTGATGGACAGGGAGGCCTGGCGTGCTGCGATTCATGGGGTTGCAAAGAGTCGGACATGACTGAGCGACTGATCTGATCTTAGTGATATTCAATATTTAAAATATTTTATTTTATTTTTAAAATTTTTTTGAAATTTTATTTTATTTATTTTTTCTTTTTTAAATTTTATTTCATTTTTAAACTTTACAATATTGTATTAGTTTTGTCAAACCTCAAAATGAATCCGCCACAGGTATACCTGTGGTCCCCATCCTGAACCCTCCTCCCTCCTCCCTCCCCATACCCTCCCTCTGGGTCGTCCCAGTGCACCAGCCCCAAGCATCCAGTATGGTGACTCGAACCTGGACTGGCGATTCATTTCATTCATGATATTATACATGTTTCAATGCCATTCTCCCAAATCTCCCCACCCTCTCTCTCTCCCTCTCCCAAAGAGTCCATAAGACTGATCTATAAAAGCATGCAATGGTACTAACTAAAAATACTTACCAGGCAGTCAAAATGAGAACTAATGTTTAAGGAGTCCTAAAACCATGAAAAGATCATGGCACAGAACTTTAATGAAAGTTTTAAAATATCTTATTTTCATGTAGTTGTTTAGAGCCATACAATGCTTTCATTTTAATGATTTAGTGGTCTTTAGTTATTTAAATGTATTTTCCTATATAAATAAAGATATCTAGGACTTATTTTCCAAATCAGAAGTTAATATACAAAATTATACAAATGAATTTTACATCATATTTAATTGGGACATACATTTTTCTTCCAAAGTTTACCATGGTAACACAACAACTTGGAGTTCACTTATTATTTTCTTGTAAATGTTTAATTTTATCTTATTTATAGGACATTATCCTTGTAGAAAGGTCATGGTACAGCTTGGGGAAAAGGGTAGGTAATAGAGTTTTGTTAGAGGAAAAAAGAACAAGAAATCTTCAAGAAAATGACAATTTGGAAACTATGAGCTTCAGAGTTCCTCAAGAAAGGAAAATTTGAAAGCAGGAAAGTCTCCTAAGGTTTAAGAATGAATAAGGGAATATTTTACTATATGGGACAAGATTAACCAGAGATGTGGGTTTTTTGTTTGCTTTTGTTTTCTGTTAGAATGCTAAACATTGCCTCAGCTACCATTTTTCTGTAGAATAAATCAATTTAAAATTTAGTGACTTAATACAATATTTATGATTATCTCTCACAGCTGTTTGTGTTGACTAGGATTGGCAAGCAAATTTTCACTCAGTCCTTTGTGCACATGTAACTCAGATGGCAAAAGTATTATTTTCATGATGTCAATTTAATAATTAAAATAAACATAGTATATTTTCTGTGAAACACACATCAATTATGAGTCTATTTCTGGATTCTTCTTTTTCATTAACCAAGGCACTAAACCCATACCACATATTACAGTCTCTTGATTTCTATGCTCTACTGAGGCTAAGTTGCTTCAGTCGTGTCTGACTCTTTGAGGCCCTATGGACTGTAGCCCACCAGGCTCCTCTGTCCATGGGATTCTCCAGGCAAGAATACTGGAGTGGGTTGCCATGACCTTCTCCAGGGGATCTTCCCTACCCAGGGATCAAACCCACATCTCTTATGTCTCCTGTGTTGGTAGGCAGGTTCTTTACCACTAGCACCACCTGGGAAGCCCCTTGATTTCTATAGCTTTATAATAAATCTTGAAATAGGGTAGTTTAAGTCCTCTAATTTTTTCTTCTTTTAAAAACTGTTTTGTGCCTATAGGTCACTCATCCATAAGCAATATGTCTTTTTCCTGAGAGCATTTAATATTGTTTATTTATCTTTGGTGTTTGTAATTGTAATGCTATGTGCCTAGTTTTTTAAAAATTATTAATAACTGTTTTACTTTGAACTCAGACATTGTTTTCTACTTGTAACTCAAATTTGATAATCCCTATGGGGGTTTGTCAGAGAAGGCAATGGCACTCCACTCCAGTACTCTTGCCTGGAAAATCCCATGGACGGAGGAGCCTGGTAGGCTGCAGTCCATGGGGTCGATAAGAGTCAGACATGACTGAGCGACTTCACTTTCACTTTTCACTTTCACACATTGGAGAAGGAAATGGCAACCCACTCCAGTGTTCTTGCCTGGAGAATCCCAGGGACAGGGGAACCTGGTGGGCAGCTGTCTATGGGGTCGCACAGAGTCGGACATGACTGAAGCGACTTAGCAGCAGCAGCAGTAGCAGCAGCGTGGGGGTTTGTAGACCCATTATATAAGAAAAGTTTTTAAGGGACTAAAGTGAAGTGAAGCTGCTCAGTTGTGTCCGACTCTTTGTGACCCCATGGACTGTAGCCCACCACACTCCTCTGTCCATGGGATTTTCCAGGCAAGAGCACTGGAGTGGGTTGCCATTTCCTTCTCCAGAGGATCTTCCCAACCCAGGGATCGAACCCAGGTCTCCTGCATTGTAAGCAAGACACTTTATCATCTGAGCCACTGGGGAAGTCCTTTTAAGGGACTGGTGTTCAACAAAAAGATAGAATATCCCCTGCAAAGTAAGAAATAAATTATTTGTCTTACAAAGTGCTATCACCTGAATAAGGAGTAGAGCTCTGAGATCTGGGCTTCCCAGCTGTCTCCAGTGTTAAAGAATCTGCCTGCCAATGGAGGAGACATATGAGAGGCAGATTTGATCCCTGGGTTAGGAAGACCCCCTGGAGGAGGGCATGGCTGCTCACTCCAGTATTCTTGCCTGAAGAGTCCCCGTGGACGGAGGAGCCTGAGGGACTACATTCCACAGGGTCTCACAGAGTCAGACACAACTGAAGCAACTTATCACACATTCATTCTGTGATTTGAGGCTGCATATTACACACTTGGGATACTTTTCCAACCTTTCATTGAGTAACTTGCATGGCTATCATGTTTGCACAAGGTCAAGAGCAGGAAAGATCTCTGCAGCAGATACAGGGTTCAATCAATACATTACTGCCTTGAAGGCCAAAAGTCTTGAACTATCCTATGGAGGAATGTATGTAGAATAAGATACACGAAGAGTTTATGACAAGTCCTAGTGGGGAAATCTCAGCATACACATCTAGGTTTTGAAAATTATACACTATTCAAAAAATAGTCACCTGCATACTAATGAGCTCTGCAAGAGATTGAAGCTCTGTGGAACATAAATGACTGCATCCAGATTTTAACAGGTCACAAGTCTAGGCAGATAAAGGAACAATTTATCATATGATGGAAGTTATAATTCTAGAATTAGGCCTCAGATCCAGAGGGCACAAATAGGCTTTAAGAACAGTTAAGCAAATATACCTGAGACCACATGAAGGGGTTTCTTATGCTCAGCTGACTGCAGGAAGAAAGCCAAGCTTGTATCATGAGTGAGTACAAGATGAAAATGGATTGCTGGTATTCTATAGCCCCAAATATTGATCACCTACTTTGAGTGAAAGGTAAAACTTAGCTCCAGGTTAAATTTACATATAAATGCATAGACAGTGGTGCATGATTTGGCTATTCAGGCAGAGGATTTGAAAGAGAATATATAAAAGATCATGGGCTGCAGAATGGGAAAAATATTTGTAAATAGTGTATCTGATAAAGGGTTAATACTCAGATTATACATAAACTCTTAGAACTCAACAACAACAAAACAAATAACCTATTTAAAAACAGGCAGTGGACTTGAATAGAAAGTTTTTCAAAGTTGTTATACAAATGGTCAACAGCATATGAAAGAATGGTCAATATTGCTTATCATTAGAGAAATGCAGATCAAAGCTATAATAAGATGTAACCTCATACCCATTTAATTGGATGCTGTATGATTTAGTTAGGATGTCCATTGCAAACATCACAGAGTTGGTGGCTTACAAAAAAGTAATTTATATTCCTACAATTCTGGAGGTTAGAAGTCTTAAGATTAAGGAATTGACATGTGTGATTATTCCTGAGGCTTCTCTCTCTGGCATGCAGACAACTGCCTTCTTGCTGTGTCTTCCCATGGCCTTTTCTACTGTGCATACACCCCCCAAGATGTTTCTCTTTATGTCTAAATGGCTTTATTTTATAAGGATTCCAGTCAGATTGAATTAGGGCCCAGCCTAACAGCTTTATTTTTACTGAATCACTTCTTTAAAGGCTCTTTCTCCAAATAAAGTCATACTCTGAGGTACTGGGGGTTAGAGCTTCAGTATATACATTTTTGGATACACAATTAAGAGTATGACAGCTATTATTAAAACAAACAAATAAAACAAGCAAATAAAAAACAAAAAGCACTGAGTGTTCGCAAGGATGTGGAGACATTAGAATCCTGCTGAACTCTTGGTAGGGTTATAATGTTATGCAACCACTACGGAAAATAGTATGGCAGTTCTCCCTGAAAAGAGAAATAGAACTACCATATGACCCAGAAATCCCATTTCTGGGTATATATCCAAAAGAATTAAAATCAAAATATCTAGGAGACATTTGCATACCCATATTTACAGCAGTGTTATCCAAACACCCTAGAAGTGGAAGCAACTCAAGTGTCCATTGATGGATGAATAGATAAACAAAATGTGGTATATATACACAATGGGATATTATTCAGCCTTAAAAAGAAGAAACTTCTGTCACATGCCACAATATACATGAATCTGAAGACATTATTGTGAGTAAAATTAACCAGTCACAGAAAGAAAAATAATGTATGATTCCACTTGCATGAGGTATTTAAAGTAGTCAAATTTATAGAAATAGGAAAGTAGAATGGTGATTGTCAGGGGTTTGGGGATGGGGTAATGAGAAGTGGGGCATTGCTGTCAAATTAGTAGAGTTTCAGTTTTGCAAGATAAAAATTTAGGGAGTTCTGTTGTACAACTGTGTGAATGTACTAATCACTATTTAACTATAGTGAAAAATGGTTAAAATGGTAATTTTTTTTTACGACAATTAAAGAAAAATGATTGGAAAAACCAGAATATCATGTTCTTATCTTGGGGATGTGGGTAGGTGGATTTAGTTGCTCAGTCGTGTCCAACTCTTGGAGACCCCATGGACTTGTACCCTACCAGGCTCCTCTGTCCATGGAATTCTCCAGGCAAGAATACTGGAGTGGGTTGCCATTTCTATCTCCAGAGATGGGGATACGGGTAGGCACTAAATTTAAATAAGAGAGACCAGAGGTTATAAACAGTAATTGCAGTAACAATGTCTATTAATACGACCTAGCTGATTCTATAATTCAGCATGCTGCTCAGTTTTGGGTCATAATTTGCTGTCCATCACCAACTCCCAGAGTTCACACAAACACATGTCCATCGAGTTGGTGATGTCATCCAGCCATCTCATCCTCTGTTGTCCCCTTCTCCTCCTGCCCCCAATCCCTCCCAGTGTCAGAGTCTTTTCCAATGAGTCAACTCTTTGCATGAGGTAGCCAAAGTCCTGGAGTTTCAGCTTTAGCATCATTCCTTCCAAAGAACACCCAGGGCTGATCTCCTTTAGAATGGACTGGTTGGATCTCCCTGCAGTCCAAGGGACTCTCAAGAGTCTTCTCCAACACCACAGTTCAAAAGCATCAATTCTTCAGCGCTCAGCTTTCTTCACAGTTCAACTTTCACATCCCATATATGACCACTGGAAAAACCATAGCCTTGGCTAGACGGACATTTGTTGGCAAAGTAATGTCTCTGCTTTTCAATATGATATCTAGGTTGGTCATAACTTTCTTTCCAAGGAGTAAGCGTCTTTTAATTTCATGGCTGCAATCACCATCTGCAGTGATTTTGAAGCCCCCAAAAATAAAGTCTGACACTGTTTCCACTGTTTCCCCATCTATTTCCCATAAAGTGATGGGACCAAATGCCATGATCTTCGTTTTCTGGATGTTGAGCTTTAAGCCAACTTTTTCACTCTCCACTTTCACTTTCATCAAGAGGCTTTTGAGTTCCTCTTCCCTTTCTGCCATAAGCGTGGTGTCATCTGCATATCTGAGGTTATTGATATTTCTCCTGGCAATCTTGATTCCAGCTTGTGCTTCTTTCAGCCCAGCGTTTCTCATGATGTACTCTGCATATGAGTTAAATAAGCAGGGTGACAGTATACATCCTTGATGTACTCCTTTTCCTATTTGGAACTAGTCCGGTGTTTAAATGATTGCTAGCCATAAAATTGGAGAAGGCAATGGCACCCCATTCCAGTACTCTTGCCTGGAAAATCCCATGGATGGAGGAGCCTGGTGGGCTGCTGTCTATGGGGTCGCACAGAATCGGACACGACTGAAGCGATTTCACTTTCACTTTTCACTTTCATGCATTGGAGAAGGAAATGGCAACCCACACCAGTGTTCTTGCTTGGAGAATCCCAGGGACGGGGGAGCCTGGTGGGCTGCTGTCTATGGGGTCTCACAGAGTCCGACACGACTGAAGCAACTTAGCAGCAGTAGCAGCAGTTGCTGCCATTACTGAGAATTCTTCAAAGTCTCCACTGGCTATACTAATTTTCAAATTAAAGGGATTTTATAAAATCTTGTAATTGATAAAACAGATGACCTCTCAAAAAAAAAAAGAAAAGAAAAAGAAAATGATGAAGAAAAAGGGTTAGGGGTGAGACATGTATAAAGCTATGGAAGAAATCACAAAGTCTGTAGATTATTGTATCTCATGTTTATATTACATGTCAATCTCATGTTAATATAGATGATTTCCTATAGAAGATGCAGTAAAAAGTAAGTCAAATGGCTTGATTACTTGACATTTTAAGTTGGACTCAAAGGGAACTTAAATGAAGTGTCAGTGATGACATGAAGGAAGGCTATGAATAGGCCCAAGACCATGGGCTTCCATTTCACTAAGGCCACTACTGCTGAATGGTCGACCTTCCAATGACCAATGTTAAGGATCTGTGTTAGTCAAGGTTCTCCAGAGTAACAATAGAACCAATAGGAAGTATATAAGAAGTGTGTGTGTGTGTGTGTGTGT
>NW_011494607.1:13123139-13142415 GCF_000754665.1 Bison bison bison
TTTATTATAAGGAACTGGCTCATACAATTATAAAGGCTGGCAAATCCCACAGTCTGCAGGATCCAGGAGAGCCAATGTGCAGGCCCAGTCTGAAGCTGGAAAACATGAGATTCAAGAAGACACTCAGAAGAATGTCTATCTAAGTCTGAAGTCCTGAAAAGACTAACGTCCCAGTTCAACAGTCAGGGAGCGGGAGTCCTTTCTTACTCAGCTTTTTAAATTCAATTTACAATTTTTTGGATAAGGCCCACCTACATTAGGAGGGCAATCTACTTTATTCAGTCTACCAACTCAAATGTTGAGCTTATCTAGAAACACCCTCACAGGCATACTCAGAATAATGTTTAATCAAAAGTCTGGGCACCCCATAGCCCAGTCAAAAAGACAGGTAAAATTAACCACAACAAGGGCCCAATATGACATTATTCTCAAAGAGATCAACCAGCTTTTTGGTGGTAATTTATTTCTTTGGACCCTTTCCATCTTGGAAGGAACAATGCTTTATCTTGACTAGAATCAAAATCAACACATATTTCAAGTAGAGATTTGACTTCAGTCTGCAGGATCTGAGCCAGGAGCATTATTCAAGGGCATTCTGAACCAAAGAACCCCATTTACTACAAAAGAAATGCACCAGTGAGCATAGTACCATGGTTATCTATTTGTCCTATCACATACCTCACTTCCCAAAAGTTGGGTGACTGATAGAGGGATACAGACACAGCAGAGGCTCCAATTTGGAAATGCGAGCCTGTTAAGAAAGAACATCATCCTAGAAAACACTGGATACACCATAGATAAAAAAACAATTATATGGTGTTGTATCCTCAATAAGTTGAACACCTAGGTTCAAGAACCAAACGATGTAAGTAGTAATGACCCTACTGATAATGGCTCTCCGTAAGCTACTTGGAGAATTTGTGTTTCTCCTCCCTCAAATCCTTGGTTCTTCAGGTCTACATATCTGTTTCCAGATGTGTATAATTCCACTAGGGGACACAGAAAGTAACAAACTACACTTTAAGCAATGACTTCTACCTAGTCTCTTTTGGAATCTTCATGCTAGAAACCAGTAAGAAAAATAAATAAATAAATAAATCTCACAGTTCTGACAGAGGTAATTTACCCTGATCATCTTGGGAGATACACTTGCTGATTTAGAGCAGAGTTGAAAGACTATAAATACAACCAAAGTGAGTCAATTGGATGCTTCTGGGTATTCCCTTGATCAATTTTGGTAAATGGGCAGATGTAGTAGTCATAGCATAAGAAGAATATGATGAGAACTCAGAACCCTTAGAGTCTTCGTCTGAGTATAGCACCAAGTAAGGGATGTAGATCAACAGGAATGGTAGCTGAAGGTGAGAATCTAGGAGTGACAGAGGAAGGAGATGATGACTGTCAGTGCAGCTCTCTGTACGGCTAGCTGTGGAGGTGAAGATTTTAGGTCACTTTTTTAGCTTTCCTCTTATATACCCCAGGAAACGAGAGCAACCATTGTTTTGAAAGGGCTATCCACACTAGTAGAAGTCTAGTGTATGCTGTTTCCTCCTTTAGGACTGTGACATTCCTTCTCTTACCTTACCTAAACCCTGCAATCTCAGCTCCATATAATTGCTTGGGTTTAACCAAGTTCTCTTTTGCAACTGCATCACAGTTTATCTTACACTTTTTACCAGTCTAATGTTTTTAACTCCCCTACAAGTGTTATTCAGAAAAAGGAACCTCCAGTAAAATTCCAGCAATAAGATCTTCACCTCATAGCCTGTTTCTTGGGTAATTTCACATGTATACTTTAAGAAATATGTTTGTTGGAATACTCTATAAAATTATTTCCTATGAAATGAAATTTATATTCTAATCTTCCATTTCTTAAATTTTTTAGCATTAGAATCCTTTATGTAGTTTAGAATTTTGGCATGCTATTTCTTTTTTATAGTCAAAATTATGGTTTTTTCAAGTAGTCATGTACAGATGTGAGAGTTGGACCATAAAGAAAGCTGAGCACCAAAGAAACTGAGCGCAGTTTGATGCTTTTTGAACTTTCATGTTGAAGACTCGTGAGAGTCCCTTGGACTACAAGGAGATCAAACCAGTCAATCCTAAAGGAAATCACCTCTGAATGTTCATTGGAAGGACTAAAGCTGAAGCTGAAACTCCAATAGTTTGGCCACCTAATGCAATGAGCCAACTCATAGGAAAAGATTCTGATGCTGGGAAAGATTGAGGGCAAGAGGAGAAGGGAGTGACAGAGGATGAGATGGTTGGATAGCATCACTGACTCAATGGACATGAGTTTGAGCAAACAGGGATATTAGTGAAGGACAGGGGAGCCTGGTGTGCTGCAGTTCATGGGGTTGAAGAAAGTCAGAAGTGACTTAGTGACCAAACAACCAAACCAAAACAACAATTTATTTTGAGTGGGCAATTTGTTCTCTCGCTCCTTCCATGATTTTTTTCCCCTTGTTTAGGAGATATTTCCATCATGGTTACCTTTATTTATGCCTTCCAAGACAGTCGTACATATAGTCTGTGGTTTATTCTCTTCAGTGAGAGTGCGTATCCAGTCTTCAGGCTTTATTTTGCTCTTGTATCATGGTTACACATTTGTCTTCCCAACCAGGTAGAACTACAGTGGATCAGTAGCCATGGCATCAGCCATATGACCGATAACAGTATTCTTTTTATTTTTAATTTTCCTCAAGAATGGGGAAAATGCACTCATAAAACCTGAATTCAACCAGTGAGTTGGGATTGGAGACTGTTGTTTTGCCCTTTACCCACAGCAGTCAGACTCTTGGTTACCAGCAGCAAGAACCCTGCATCAGTATGGCTTTAGCTCTACAATCACATTCTCTTTGTGCTTGGGAAGAATTTTCTCTGTTTTGGAGATCCTTTTATTTTGTTTTCCTATTTGATATGTTATTATTATGAATATGGAGAAGAATCAGTGGCAAATTGTGAAATCCTAAAATCATCTAACAGCTCTCCCTGTCTTACTCAAGTTATGCTTTTATATGTCAGTGTATACCATCCTTCTTCAATAATGCAAACATATACTTATCTTCAGATTTGAGGCATTATGAACTCTCCATGTGATCAGCATCTTATATCTTTCATTATTTTTAACACAATGACTTCCACAGAATAGTGTATATTAAATATGTGTTAATAATGATGAGTTTAAGGACAGTTCCATACAGAGAAAGAAAACAAAAGAAATATAAGAAAGAAGTAGGATCCCCCAAGGTTAAGTCACCTTTAAGGTCTATTCTTTTTTAAATATTTTACTTCTTAAAGCACTCAATTAAATTCTACACTACATCATTGTAGAGTAGGAAAGAAAATATGGCACCAGGAAATATAGAACAGGATTTTGTTAGATTTTCTATAATAGTCCTTAGTAAAGAGAAAAACCATGAAAAGGGACACATACAGTATATGGGAGAGAGGGTGCCAGGAAATATTTAAGCATTTCATGTTACTTAAAAATGGAATTCTTGATAGGTTCTCCCTTTATGTGTGTGTGTGTGTGTATTGGCTATGGGGTTCAGGGACTCCCTTGGGCATAAGAAGCCAGTGCAAACGTGCTGGGAACACAGAGCAAATAGGACTTATTACCACCAACACTGACAGGTTCTCAGTTTCGCTGAGAGCAACCTTGAATTGGTTGTAGTGCTTTTTTACTAGTTAATTTCCCTTAAACACACTAATTATTATTTTTTTTCCATAAGAAACTACATATATATATATATTTAGCTCCTTTAAAAACTAAGTGGAGTTTTAAATTCAATATTGGTGAAAGGAAGATAATAGAAAAATATAAAGGATAAGAAAGAAGCTACTATCTAAGGATCACCCCTAATTTCTACAGCACTTAAAACAATTTTGGAAGGAAATCTGAGCAAATGACCCATATCGTTTTAATTTTTGCCTCCATGGCCTAATGAAATATACCATCAGAATACCATCAGAATCTGAGCTTATTAAAACCATGGTTCTTCAATAGACAAAGCACTCTTCTTTTTCTTTTTTTCCTTATAGATCTGGCTCAGTTATTTGCTTTGCATTATGACTAACCTAAAAAGTGTTCATTTAAATATTATTGCATATCTAAAACAAGGTTTTATTTTACTGCAACTGTATTTTCATGCTTAATTTTTTATTGCCACCAATTTTCAACCATTCAATAATCCCACTGTGGTTTTTACAGTGAGATAAAAGAACTAAAAAGACAGGCTTTGCAACCAACTGCTTACCAAGCTAAGCTCTGCACAATTCCCAAGCTTAGATCCCTACACTCATAGGACCTAAAAGTTATTTTGAGTTTTAAAAAAGTCATGACACTGAGATGAAAAGAAAATCAATATAAAACATTTGAAAATATAAAACTGGACTAAAATATAAAAAAATTCTCTAAGGTAACAAATCAGATACACTCATTTTTACAAACCAAACTCAATTTATTACAAGTGAAGTTTTAGAGATTTATAACATTTAATGTATCAACCACCTGTCTAAACTGATATTAATTCAGTTAATGTAGTAAAACTTGTTTAATAATGCTTTTACAAGAGGTAAATTAAAGAAAACACATTGAAAATTTTGTTAAACACGTTTGCTAATATACACATAAAGGCACAATTGTGACAAAATATTTTGAGGGAAAGTGTATATAATATAATGTGCTATGTGTGGTTTTGGCCTATGCACTGGGAAAAGTACCTACTTATAGCAAATCATCAGGAAAATCTGATGACACCTCAAGGCACCAGAGTCAGTGACCTCAAGGCAGAAACCATCAAATTGGTGAGATAGACATCAGAATGTGGCTACCCCTGGCTCTGATACTAACTAGCCTTTCCATAATCTGGGTAAATTATTGAATTCTCTGTGCCTCGGTTTCCAGTTTCCTGGAAAATTGGGATGATGATAATAATAGTACTCAACTTGCAGAGTACTTGAGAGCATTAACAAAAAGGCAATAAGTGAATATGTGGAATGTGTCAAAATTTATTGTGATGCTTGAAATACTTTGTGCTCTCAACCAATGTTAGCTCTTATAATTATTGTTCATATATTTTAAAAACTTAAAATTAAAAAATGAGGGAAATCTGTAGTAGCTGTGGTAGCCTTTTTGTTACTTTTACTGATGCCATCATAGCTGAAAACCTATTTATGAGTCTTTCTTTGAAACTGCTCTCAAGGACTGTAGAACAAAAATATTCAGCTTGCATTGAATAATTAACATATACTATATGTAGATAGTATTCTTGATTCTGGCTTTGAAAACATGAATAAGACGTAATTCATACCCTCAAAAGGTTTATAATCCAGTGAGACAGAGAGAATATACACATAAGCCCACAGCACAACATCCTTTAGCTATTTTAGTATAGAACTTTTGACATTGAGTCATAATTGAGAATTTACATGTATTTTTTATTTTCATGGGACTGAAATGTATTTAAAACAGAAATTTTCCGGTTATCAGAATCGGACAATTTATTGGGTTCTGACCCCATGTAAGACTCAAATAAATGAATGTGGAGAGAATAAAAAACAGTAGTAAATACATATAAAAGTGAAAGTGATGGTGGAAGTTGTCAAATTTTCTTAAAAATAGATAAGATCATCATTAGGTTTTAATTGCTAAATACCAGTTTATGAGGTAGAGAAATGCAACATAATTCTTTGTGTGTTCAGAGAACTTTAGACAATTTGACATTGGTATGATGAAAAAAATCCATACTTTTTTTTCTAAGTCATCCCATAAGTAGAGCACCTTCTTAATGAAGATTATCTGGAGAGGGGAGTTTGGTGATAGGAAACTGAAATCAGGCCACAGGAGTTGAGAAAGAGAGGATGGATCCTGAGACATAGGAATCACTATATGTAAGATGTGATTAATTGAATGTGGGAGGGGTGAGGGTGAGAGAAAAAGGACCCACTGTCTTTTTAGATTTCAGACTAGGGAAAGGCTTTGAATGACTAAAATGGTAGCAACCCTTTGTATTTTGATGGCAGGTAAATTTTAGAAACTATCAACATTTTTTTAGAGCTATCCTCAGGTAAATAAATATTTCATCCATGCTGAAAGAAAGATCTTTGGGGTGCACATTAGTGTGTTAAGATAAGAAAAGCAATGACCCCTGAATGGCTCACAATTAAACAATCCGGCAGCCAGAAGTACTTTACAAAGGAAAGGAACACTGATAATGAACACGCCCAGGGGGCTCCCTTGGATTTGAGGCATCCAATTCTAATTTCCCCTACAGGAGTCCTGGAGAATAAAATGGCAACCCACTCTAGTATTCTTGCCTTGAGAATTTCATGGACAGAGGAGCCTGGCAGGCTACGGTCCATGGGACTGCAGAGTCAGACATGACTGAGCAACTAACACTTCATGTAAATAAAGGGAATCATTATGTGACAGCCTGGATAGAAGTGGAATTTGAGGGAGAATACATATACATGCCTATGTCCCTTTGCTGTCCACCTGAAACTATTGCAACATTGCTAATTGGCTATATCCAATACAAAATAAAATATTAAAGATAAAATAATCATGGGAATTTGTATAATACCTATATGCAGTTGGGCTTCCCCGGTGGCTCAGATGGTAAAGAAAATGCCTGCAATGCAGGAGACCTGGGTTCAATCCCTGGGTCGAAAAGATCCTCCCCTGGAGAATGAAATGGCAACCGACTTCAGTATTTTTGCCTGAAGGATTCCATGGACAGAAGAAGAGTCTGATGGGCTACAGTCCACAAGGTCACAAAGACTTGGACACGACTGAGCAACTAACACTATATGGGGTTAATTATAAAGATAGAATTTCATTGGATAAATAAATTCCAGTTAATTTAATGTTGCCTTATGATTGTCATAAGGGTTCGATCCCTGGGTCAGAAAGATCCTCCCCTGGAGAAAGGAATGGCAACCCACCCCAGTATTCTTGCCTGCAGAATCCCATGGACAGAGGACCCTGGTAGGCTTCAGTCTCTGGGGTCTCAAAGAGTTGGACACAACTGAGCGACTTCAGTTTCTTTATGATTGTCATATCATGTTACACCTCTATGATGTTAGGAACTCATTAACTTTTCTTTTTCTTGCCTAATGCAGAGTTCCAAAGCTGATAGAAATTAAGAGGACAATGTGATTTGTGTTGGAATCTCCATCTAATCACTTAGGCAGTTTTATTTGCAGAACATAAGAATACTGGGACCTATCATCTCTTGCTCTCTCTGTGCTTAACGTCTATATGTCAGAAATAATATATTTTTAAGGCATTTGGTTTACTAATATTTTAGCAGAGCCATTTTAAGTTTTCATAAGTTCCTCTTTCTTTGTTTAAGCTTATTTCCTGTGCTCCTTAAACTGAAGAAAATAATGTGTTTAGAATATTTTGGTGCTAAAGTTTTGTCAAAGTTTGTACAGCTACAACTGCTGAATCAAACAATACAAAAAGCTTTGTGGGGGTGGTAGAAATGATTCTAAAGTTCAAGACAATTCCAGAGACTTATGTTTTTAAAAATTTGAGGTCGCAAAAATTACATTAATGTGCATTTAATATATGTATAAGAAGATAAATTCCAGATGAGAATTGAAGTTAAAGAATTTGACTATTGACATTTTTCCTTCAGCTTTTTAAGTAATGCTTTTATTAAAAATAAATGCTGATGGGTGCACCCAGTTCCTGGGGATATTTTTTAAACCTCTTATGCATGCAAGGTATTTATATACAGCCCTTAGCATAGCTATATAATCAAGACCCGCTATGGTACCACTATATAAAACATAATTATCACAGACAAGGTACATTCAGTATAGCAAAAATTGTATATACACTTTATATAAAAAAGACAGTTTTCGATAAGTTGGGGGTAGATTAGTTGTTCTCAAGTTACTCTTAACCTAAGCCACATAACAGGTTCCCAAATTGGACCATAAATGACTCAGTCTGTTTCATATAATTTTTATTCAAATTCCAATGATTTTTTTAAAACTATATTTTATGGAGCAGCTGTGAAGCCTGAACTTCTTTTGTCTTGAAAACAAATAAATAAATAGAGGCCTCATTTAGCTCCTGGTGGAGCTCCAAGCTGCAATGTGCTTGTTAGGCTAATGCATCCATCCTTTGTGTAGCCAGTAAGTCCAGACAGTGTCATGACTCCCTTCCCTGCTAAACTATGTGGGAAGACAGTAGGTCACTGCAGTAGTCTGCCATCCAACAAAAGAAAGAGAGGTGTGAGGGAAATGTTTGTGTACATTTGAAATGCGGTGACTATAGCTAAGTAATTAGCATAAGACAAAGGCTGGCCCATAACCACAGGAAGGATAAGAAATTTTACTGACAGCTAAATTGGAACCCTGTTAATCTGACAAAGATTGTATAGAAAGAATGCTTGTATTTAGTTACCAGTGACATACTATTTACAGTTTCCTTTATTGTTAGGAGATATTTAACATTCTCAGTGAAAGCAAGCAATGTCCTGATCTGTGCAGTATAAAACCATGGTCAGTTGTCACCATGACTACACTATCGTGGGGAAGTCTGACTGACAATGGAATCCACTAATTATAACTTTATAACCCTACCCTATCTCTAGTTTACCAAATTCTTCACAGGATTACTGCATTTAATTTGTTTCTTAGTGAATGACCTGGAAACTCCACAGCTCTCTTACAAATCTTATCAGAAAAGCTATATACCATTTCCAGAAACCTCCCTGAGCCCAGATATAAGACAACCTTTAGGCTTTCCTTCTTACCTGGATGCCTTTTCAAGCAGTACAACCATCTTTCTACTTGGAAGATTTACTCCACCCATTAATCATGTGTAATTGTTTCCATGTTACAGAGTCTTTAGTACATTCTCAAAGATGTGATTTATTAAATTTTAGGTTGAAAATGACTTAGTTATGTGTTGAAGCAGTAAAAGACATGCATGGTGCATTTAGGAAACACTACCCTGAGTTACAGGTGGTAATTACCTTAACATACTCCAGTGATTTCTTCCCTTTCAGAGTCATAATTCACAACCACTTTTATGACTGAATTTTAGGATACTTGGAATAAAAAGATGAACTTTTATTAATCTTTATACTTTTCAAATGCATGTTCCTACACATTTGTTAGTGGCCAGAAATAGTAGTGATAGATTTAACACTCCCTAAATGATAAGATGAAAGTTCACATTGTGATTTCACATTATGACTTTTGCTTTGTTAGTCAGAAATTTTAGTATCTCTAATGTCTGAATTATGAAGTAGCCATGAAACAAACTATGTTTGAAGTGTTCCAAATACAAAATTGTATGTTTGGATTGTTAGAAGTAAACACTGGTCAAGGTAGTTAAACCATAAAACATCATTATAGCTAAAAAAAAAAATAATAATCATACCAATACAGATGCCAGAAACACACAAACTTAACTTAAATCAGAGAGAAAATACATCTTATAAAATTGTTCTAAAAGAATAAAAGAACTCAATATGTTATATCAGAAATCATAATTTTCCTCTTTAGGTCCAAAATTCCATAACTTTTTATAGATATTAATTCCATTTTAATTTACTGTATATAGAATCTAAAATCCCTACATTCTTTCTAGTAGTTTGATGTTACTTGCGAATTATGCCTTACAGATTTTTAGGGGAAGAGCTGCACTAGAAATACTAGATTGAGAGCAGTGCGGGTAATTAAATGCCTGAAGGTAAACATCAAAAAGAGGGGAGAAGTAACCTGACTTTTGAAACTGCCAGGGACTGAACTATGTGCCCCTCAAATTCATAGGTTGTGTCCTTAACCCCCAATATGGCTATATTTTGCAGATAGGGTTTTTAAGAGGTAGTTAAAAAGTCCCAATCTAAAAGGTTTATGACCTTACAGAAGAGGAATAAAGAGAGATCTGTTTCCATGCACAGTCAGAGAAAAGGCCATGTAAGCACATGGCAAGAAGATGAGCATCTGCAAGCTAGGAATAGTCATCACCAGAGCCTGACCCTGCTGGCACCCTGACCTCAGGTTTCTAGACTTCATAATTCTGAAAAAATAAACTTCTGTTGTTTAAGCCATGAAGTCTATGATAGGTATTTTGTTAATGTAGCCCAAGCTAGCACAGAAGCACAATATATAAATTATTCATTTATATCTGAATAAATTGCATGCCATAAAAACTATAAAGTTCTATGCGTTGAATACTTAATTAAAAATACTGTTTTCATGATTGGATATAGAACAGAAATGTAAAGCATGGATTACTGTGTCACTTTGTAGCAAGAGATTTGCAAAAGAATTTCAATCCCAGCAGTCTTAAGTGGGTTGCTGTTTCCTTCTTCAATTCATGAAAGTGAAAAGTGAAGTCGCTCAGTCGTGTCCAACTCTTAGCAACCCCATGGACTGCAGCCTACCAGGCTCCTCCGTCCATGGGATTTTCCAGGCAAGAGTACTGGAGTGGGTGCCATTGCCTTCTCCGAAAATATAAGAAGTAAGGATTTATTCACCCCCTACTCTATCTTATTCAACCCTACTTTCACAGATCTGAAAAGTGAAATGGACACATAGTGTACATTAAATATTCTTGGTTATAATGTTACTCCTTGTTGAAGGACACTTACTGAGATATGTTTTTGAAGAGCACTGGTAATAGTTCTCCTTATTCCTTCCTGAGTATATAAAGATTATGGTGTATAAAAAGAAATAAACAACAGTCTATGAAAGTGATAAAGTTAAGGAAAATAATAGTTCTATATGTAAGATAGGATATACATAGTTTTTCTTAAAGAAAAGCTGGTATAAGTTTTTGATAACATTTTCAAATAATAGTTAATTAAATTTATTGTTGTGGCTGATGCATAGAGTCCCCTTTGAGGAGCACAGAACTCATTCCCACAGCTCCCTAGAATCTTGCTGCTGACAGAATACACATCTTCTCTTGATGAGAATACCTTTGAAAAGAGGAACTGCTTTATGTGAGGTCTTACCCTTCCCCAGGAGCAGTCTACGTACACTGATTAACTGATGCTGGAAATGAAGACTGGCTCCCCTACTTAAACTGGAGACATCTCTGAAGAGCAATTTCAGCTCTAAATCTCCTGTGGGGTGAATTGATGACTCTGAGAGGTGATCAGAGTTGGAATTCTCCATATATCCAATTCTACTTCCCTCACGCTCTTACAGCTGGGGTTTCTCAGAGCATTGTCCAAAAATCTCTTCTGGGAAAATCTTCATATCAGTTGTCAATTTCTCAATTTCTTACTGAAAAGTATATTATATAAAAGTTACTTGGGGAGTATTTGCATGTATGCTCAGTTGCCCAGTTGTGTCTGACTTGTTGATCCTATGGACTATAGCCTTCCATGCTCCTCTGTCCCTGGGATTCTCCAGGCAAGAATAATGGAGTTTGTTGCCATTTCCTCCTCCAGGAGATCTTCTTGACACAGTGATTGAACACATGTCTCTTGTATCTTCTGCATTGGCAGGTGGATTCTTTACCATTGTGCCCCCTGGGAATGCCCTTGGGAGATATTTGATACATATAAAATAAGAGATTATGAAGCATCAGTTGAGAGTAATGGTGTTTGCAATTATTTAAAGGGTTCACTACCATGTTTTAAACATTTTGTGAGTGATAACTACAGTGTACTTTCTAGACAACCTAGGAATAGAGGGACTATTTTCTAAGCTGCTGGGAGAGTTGTCATGATAATAAGTTTAGTTTTAATCACCTTTGTGGATTTCCTCAGAGGTTTAAAAAAAAAAAAAAAAAAGCTGCCTCATCCAAGGCCTTGGCTCTTTCTGTGGCAGCCTGCAACCAATGGCAGATTTTGGTGGAGTTAAAGGCAGTTCTGAAAGGCTGACCCAGCTTCAGAATTATTGGTGGGTTTGACTAAGAGGTAGGGTTGCTCCCTTTGGCCAAGGGCAATACCAGAAAGAAAAAGTGCTATATCTTGTCAGCATCCAGCACTCTAATGAGCTGTAGGAATAAATTCCTGGAATTTAGGAAGGGCTCCACAACATCTGCTTCCTTCTGTTCAGTCTCTCCTCCCTTCCCTTCTATAGTCATTGGTTCCAACAACACTCAGTAATAAATATCTTACATGCTAAGTTTTCCCTAGTCTTCTTCCCTTCTTTCAAGGGAATCCAATCAGTGATTATATAAAATAAATTTGCATATATATAATATTATTTGTGTATATATGCTCATTTTATCAGGTACCTTTAATTCTGTTGCATTTTAATAGTTTAAGTTTTAATAAAAGTTATCCTTTTTGCTCTTTTACCACCTAACCAGAATTACATTTTGCAGAATTTTATATGGTACTTTGTATAATTAGAGTTGAGCTGTACTCCTTTTTCTGTTTTTCTGTTCATCAAACACTTGGTTTTCAATTAAACTTAATATACACAAGTTGAAAGCCTGCTTGTGGAATGAATTGCAATTCTGTACTCAGTCTTGCTGTCGTATAAGTAGGTAACTGAACAGTTCTTTCTCCCTTGATAACCATGTAGATTTACTGAAATCCCATTTTCTTCCCATTTGGAACACTTGGTAAATGTAATACTGCTAATTTTTGTGATGATAATAGTAATTCAAACAAAGAACACATCTTCAACTTATAAAGCTTTCAGTACTTGATAGCTTTGATGTAGGACTATACAGTGAAGATGTTAAGTAGTGTGCTTGGTCTTTGTCATGTTATCTGTACTATGCTACCATATTCTGGTAGTTCCATATGGTGAATTGCTTTTGCATAATTATTTGTCAGTTATCTAAGAAACCACTTTGGGGAAATCCTGTCTAGAATAGAAATAATATGACTCACATTTCAGGTTGTCAAGTACAATTCCATGTTATATAGTTATATAGGCCTAGAGTGGGTCTGCACTGGTTACAAACCAGTTTCAGATACAATTATCGGAAATGTCAGATTGTAGCTAGGTTTTTATGAGGCTTGGGAACAGTGATTCTGATAAACAGAGTTCTGATGTACATACATGTAACACATAATGTGGATGCTTTTGGTCTAGTGGAGTATACAGAAAGTTCCCTTGGGATAGATGGGTTATCATTTGAGCATCAGTTATTCCCTGACAGCTCAGTTGGTAAAGAATCCACCTGCAATGCAGGAGAACCCAGTTTTATATTCCTAGATCAGGAAGATCTGCTGGACAAGGGATAGGCCACCCACTCCAGTATTCCTGGGCTTCCCTTGTGGCACAGCTGGTAAAGAATCTGCCTGCAATGCAGGAGACCTGTGTTCTATCCCTGGGTTGGGAAAATCCCCTGAAGAAGGGAAAGGTTATCCACTCCAGTATTCTGGCCTAGAGAATTCCATGGACTGTATAATCCATGGGGCTCACAAAGAGTCCAACAGGACTGAGGGATTTTCACTTTCACTTTCTAGAGAAATTAGATGAGAAAAAAAACAGGGTTATAGCAAGTTACTAACTAGCTAGTTTGTTGGTGTGTTATATTTTTAAAAATGTAATGTTATAGTACATTGGTTGATAAACTACAAAGTGAAGAAATGATGTAAGAATATGTTCATGCTTTCAGTATAACAAGGAAGAGGTCAAAGCTACCTACCATGGTCAAAATATGCTTCCAGATTCACAATTGACTGAAAGATACCCTTAAGGAAAAAAACACTATTGTTATATAATTTAATAATGGTAGGTATAATGGTTTTAGAATTGTTTTACAGAGGCAACAATATGTTAGAAAATCATTCCAAAAAGACAGAATTTTTTTAAAAAATGCATGGCTCTGTGTACAGGTAGATGAAACTTTAGGAAAACATATAATAGTAGGAGACTATTAAGTGGGTTATATTAACAATTGGGGATTTAAATGGAGAAAATTTATTTTATGGAGCAAGGGGATGATGTAATTTTAGAAATAAAACAAATTAAAGTAGCATGCTTAAAATTAAGGATATCATACTTGACAATAACACTGCAGACCAAATAGAAACAATAATCAGGGTGTGTGCTTAGTCTCTCAGTTGTGCCCTACTCTTTGTGACCCCATGGACTGTAGTTCCTCTGTCTATGGGGATTCTCCAGGCAAGAATAGAGTGAGTTTCCATGCCCTTCTCCAGGGGATCTTCCCAACCCAGGGATCAAACCCAGATCTTCGGCATTGCAGGCAAATTGTTTAAAAGCTAAGCAACCAGGGAAGCCCAATAAAAGGGAGTGTACTATAAATATTTACCAAAGAACTTAAGACAAGAACACAACAGGAGTTTAGCCAAGTAGAATTTGGTAACATGGCAAAGGCTCTGAGACTGAAATCCTCACTTTACAAAGAGAAATATCACATTCAAATGAAGTAACCAGAAACTAGATGCTAAGTTAGAGCCAGTCCAACTAGCTCTACTCTGAGGGATGGAGTGAGAAAGAATCTGACCTTGTGAGACAATCAAAGCATAAAGTTAAAAAGCAGAGAATCTGAGTTTATGCAAGAGAGGTTTAAATTTAGTTTGCAAATTGAAAGTGCTTTGGGGGTGTATACATAGAACTTGGATTTGTCCTACAGAGATCTTTACAAGTTTATGCAGCTACATTTTCAAGTAGTTTCAAGTGGTTTGCTTCTTGACAAGCAAGATATCAAGAAGAAAATATCAGGAAGAAAATACCAGGAAACCAAGACTGCACAAATGCTGATGTTTCTTCTGCTTGCTGTGTGAGCTAACTTTTGGACAGGAATTGTGACAGTTAGTTCTGAGAATCTCTCACAGAGTTTACTTTCACCCTGGGGAGCCACAGTGGGAAAACAACAGGGACCAAAGACATTAAATTAACTCTCTTTCTGAGCAGACATAGACTTCTGGGATTAATTCCAGTATAGAAACTTCAAGGATTTTGTTCAGGCAACCCCTGATTAATTCTTTTAGGATTCTAGACTCTCATGTTTCAATGTTTAAAATTTTATATTAGAATAGTAACAAACTTATTGTTTAATTTACTTGTATAAAATCATATGCTAATTTTGAAATAGATGCCTTCTTAAACTTTCCATAGTAATTTTTTTGGCTTATATAACACATGCAATCATATATTACAGTCATTTTACCAAATGTCTTATTTTAGCAATTAAAATATAAGATCCCTGAAGGCAGGTATGAGGATAATATCCAGCACTTTGTCTTTAAACTATATGTATCCAATACATGTGTATCCAGGGAATATATTTGAAACATCAACCAGTAAGAGGATAAAGAATAAGATGTGGCTACTATAGCCTGTAAGAAACAAAGCCTTTAACTCTTTGACAGCTCCTGACATTTATAGGCCAACTCCTGAGGGCCATATTGGTCATAATGTCAAGTTGAATATACCATTAATATACCTCACCGGAAAAGTCTAAATGTTATGGTTTTTATCATCAGTGTGAAGGCCCATAACTCAAAAACTGCCAACCCAGTTGAGTTATTAAAGAATTTTTCTTGGGAGAAAAAAAAAAAAGCTTAGTTTATGATGAGATTTTTGTTGGTGAACTGCTCTTTTTAAAAATGGACAAACATAAAGCCTAGTTTTAAAATAAAAATGCAATGTTATGAAAGTATAAGTTCAAATAGAATTGGTTACAAAGTATTCACAAATTTTTTAACAAAGCCCACTGGGAAAGGCAGTGAATGATTTCATGAGGCTTCACTCTTAAAATAGACTGGGAATCTTTGAACACTGAACAGTTTAGTATTTCAAATATCATGGCATACATGTTCAGTTGCTTCTAACATGAATAAACCAGTTGCTAAACAGATGTTGAATCATGATTCACAAAGAGGTAACTAACTTCTATGAAATTTGGTTTATGATAGTGGTTTTCCTCATTATCTCCTACCTAATGTGCACAACAGAATCAGCATTACTATGTTTGTCTTGTGAACCTATGCAGACAGAAAGCTCTGACATACATTTAAATTAGACAAAATGTGCAATATGTCTGAAAATATTCAAACTCTAAATATGAAAGATTTAAAAATAAATTTCACTGTTAAAATTGTTTTAAATTTCAAAATAATAATATTCTTAAGGACAACAAGTATCCCAAATCTCATAATTAGAATGAATGATATTTCTACTTTGGTATGATTTCTTATAACTTTTATCTATGTATTTTTTACTAAGTTGAAATCAGAGTATATAATTATCATTTGTATTTTTTTCACTTAATATACACATACGATTCTCAGGTATCTCAAATAGGACATTTTCAGTTTGTATATATCTTCTTTCTTTTATACTCAATCTATCCCCTCCTGGTGTTCTCCAACTCAGTAAGAGATACTACTCATCATGTTGCTTATGACAAATGTTTAGAAGCCATCTATAGCACTGCTTCTTCCTCTGCTATGCTCTTGCTTTGGCAGAACCACTCCTGCCCCTGACAATACCAATTTCACACAAGTCCAGTGAGTTTTTAAAAACACACATATGGTCTTGCTCTCTGCTTAAAATATCTTAGTGACTTTAGCTTGCTCTTAGCAAATTCTTAACACAGGCTCTTGTGATCTCATCCTTATATCTTTTCAATCTCATATTTCCCATTCTGGCCTTCTTTCAGAAGGAAATAAACTATCTGAAACCCCATTATACTCTGGGGACATCTGTGAGTCTGCTCCTTCTGCTTGGAATGTTTCCCTTGACCCCTTTTACTTTGTTAATACTCTCCAGGGCCTGCCTGAAACATGTCACTTGTTCACAAAAATCTTTCCTGTTATGTGTTTTTAAAAATATTTCTTGTACTTCTGTACTTAGTAGCACTTATCAAAACTTGACTTAAATACCTTCTTGTGTAATAATTTACTGGTCTGTCCCTCAAACATCCTAAGGTCCACCAGTACAGAGGAGTGTACGCTTTCTATAACACTGTAGTTAGCCCAACAGCTGACACTTCTGGGCACTCATTAAATGGTAGTTATAAGTCTGAATAAATGAGAGAGGATACTGACTCTAGAAATGTTTTTGACACATTTGTTACAAAAGCTTTTTCTATTTTTTTTTTTGACTTGTTACTACATAGTCTTATTTATAAAATGTTTTTGATTTGATATATTTCATCAGTTTTAAGCTTGAATGCCCTCATCCACCCAGATATTTTGTAAATAGTTGTTTCTATTTCTCTTTTTTGTTTAAATATTATATAAAATTAATAAATCTCTATTGAACTATTTGATTTTTTTTTATCAGGGTGAACAATTGTCATAAAACCATTTATTATAATGTGCTTCCATCTCTGCTCTGATCTGGGATGTCACTTGTTATTGTATTCCTGTCTATGCCAAAGTTCTGATTCATTGTCTTTCTCATTGACACATATCAAGAGGATCAGTTGTGCATTTAAGATTTTGGAATTTATCCAAATTATTATTTAAATATTCTTTCAGTTATACTGTGATTTTATTCATAAATGGCAGACCTCTAATTTTAGTCGAAATTACACTCCATACACTCTACTACAACTTTGTCATTTTTCAGTATTTTATGCATGGTTGTGCTTCCCTATGCTTATCTTAATGAAATACTACTAGAGAATTTAGCAGAGATTGTAGGATGCTTCTACTATAACTTGGGAATTTAAGGATTTATTATTTATTTTAATTAAATGCAAATCTGTCTCAAACTTTGATGAATTTTCTACTCAAATCTTCCTCCTTTCTAGTCTGTGTTCAAACAAACTATTCTTGATTACTCTATGTATTCTTATTTCCCAATAAGATTGTATTCTTCCACTCCTATCTTGCGATTATTATGGTTTAAAATAATTTCTATGCATTGGCTTGCCCCAACCAGAATTAGAATAGTCTAGAACAGTTGGTAAGCCATCTAGCCTCTCTTCTGAAGAAAATGTTGCTCTGTGTCTTTCATTTTCTGTTATATGTGGCTGCTAGGTGATTAAAGTATAGTATGAAAATTTAAAAAATGTATTCCACACCACAAACTCTTAAACAAGTAACTTTGGGCCAACTCTATGCAATGAAAATGCAAAGTCATTATTAACAGGTATAAAACAAAATTTAGAATCGGAGAGGTTAAATAATTTCCTAAAGCCTAATAAATTTTGAGGCAGAAATCTGAATCTAAATTTATACTCAATCAAGTAAGTTACTTCACTATCTATATACTGTGGTACAAAATGATAAATTATACTACTCACCCTATAAGATAACTTAAGAACATGTTCTTTCATATATTATATCAAGCTTTGGTAGAACTGCCATAAGGATGGTGTCATCTGCATATCTGAGGTTATTGATATTTCTCCCGGCAATCTTGATTCCAGCTTGTGTTTCTTCCAGTCCAGCATATCTCATGATGTACTCTGCATATAAGTTAAATAAGCAGGGTGACAATATACAGCCTTAATGTACTCCTTTTCCTGCTTGGAACCAGTCTGTTGTTCCATGTCCAGTTCTAACTGTTGTTTCCTGACCTGCATACAGATTTCTCAAGAGGCATGTCAGGTGGTCTGGTATTCCCATCTCTTTCAGAATTTCCCACAGTTTATTGTGATCCACACAGTCAAAGGCTTGGCATAGTCAATAAAGCAGAAATAGATGTTTTTCTGGAACTCTCTTGCTTTTTCCATGATCCAGTGGATGTTGGCAATTTGATCTCTGGTTCCTCTTCCTCTTCTAAAACCAGCTTGAACATCAGGAAGTTCATGGTTCACATATTGCTGAAGCCTGGATTGGAGAATTTTGAGCATTACTTTACTAGCGTGTGAGAAGAGTGCAACTGTGTGGTAGTTTGAGCATTCTTTGGCATTGCCTTTCTTTGGGATTGGAATGAAAACTGACCTTTTCCAGTCCTGTGGCCACTGCTGAGTTTTCAAATTTGCTGGCATATTGAGTGCAGCACTTTCACAGCATCATCTTTCAGGATTTGAAATAGTTCAACTGGAATTCCATCACGTCCAATAGCTTTGTTCGTAGTGATGCTTTCACCTCAGATATGCAGATGACACCACCCTTATGGCAGAAAGTGAAGAGGAACTAAAAAGCCTCTTGATGAAAGTGAAAGTGGAGAGTGAAAAAGTTGGCTTAAAACTCAACATTCAGAAAATGAAGATCATGGCATCCGGTCCCACCACTTCATGGCAAATAGATGGGGAAACAGTAGAAACAGTGTCAGACTTTATTTTTTTGGACTCCAAAATCACTGTAGATGGTGACTGCAGCCATGAAATTAAAAGACGCTTACTCCTTGGAAGGAAAGTTATGACCAACCTAGATAGCATATTCAAAAGCAGAGACATTACCTG
>NW_011494607.1:13142515-13154934 GCF_000754665.1 Bison bison bison
AAAAGCAGAGACATTACTTTGCCAACAAAGGTCCAGCTAGTCAAGGCTATGGTTTTCCCAGTGGTCATGTATGGATGTGAGAGTTGGACTGTGAAGAAGGCTGAGCGCCGAAGAATGGTTGCTTTTGAACTCTGGTGTTGGAGAAGACTCTTGAGAGTCCCTTGGACTGCAAGGAGATCCAACCAGTCCATTCTGAAGGAGATCAGCCCTGGGATTTCTTTGGAAGGAATGATGCTAAAGCTGAAACTCCAGTACTTTGGTCACCTCATGCGAAGAGTTGACTCATTGGAAAAGACTCTGATGCTGGGAGGGATTGGGGGCAGAAGGAAAAGGGGACGACAGAGGATGAGATGGCTGGATGGCATCACTGACTCGATGGACGTGAGTCTGAGTGAATTCCTGGAGTTGATGATGGACAGGGAGGCCTGGCATGCTGCAATTCATGGGGTCGCAAAGAGTCAGACATGACTGAGTGACTGAACTGACTTGGTAGAACTAGAAAGATTATGAAAATCATACACTCTACAGTGGTTGGTGTATTAGGAAATACAGAACTAAATATTTGCTCTAATACTATCCCATATATATATATATGTGTGTGTGTATGTATGTGTGTGTGTATATATATATGTGTATATATATATATATATATATGGGCTTCAAGTAAAGATGGAAAGATAAAGAAAACTGTGGGACAAATAAAAATGACTTTCTGATTAGTGATTGAATTAGTAAAGTATCCTTCACTACTGTAATATCCCATATGTAGTATACAATTGACAAATATATTAGGCAATAACCTAACCTGGTTTATTTAATAATAACTGTTAGAAATAAATGAGTGGGTTAACATCTTCCATTTTGTTTAATGGAAATAAAAATAAAAATAAACAAATGGGACCTATTTAACTTAAAAGATTTTGTACAGTGAAGGAAACTATAAGCAAGGTGAAAAGACAACCCTCAGAATAGGAGGAACTAATAGCAAATGGAACAATTGACAAAGAATTAATTTCCAAAATATGTAAAGCTCATTCAGTTCAATACCAGAAAAACAAACAACCCAATCAAAAAGCGGGCAAAAGGCCTAAACTGAGATTTATCTAAAGACATATAGATGACTAATAAACACATGAAAAGATGCTCACCATCACTCATTATTAGAGAAATGAAAATCAAAACCATAATGAGGTATCAACTCACACCAGTCAGAATGTCTGTCATCAAAAGGTCTACAAACGATAAATATTGGAGAGGGTGTGGAGAAAAGGGAACCTTCTTACACTGTTGGTGGGAATGAAAACTGGTACGGCCACTATAGAGAATAGTGCAGAGATTCCTTAAAAAACTGGGAATAGAATTGCCAGACAATGCAGCAATTCTATTACTGGGGATATACCCTGAGGAAAACAGAACTGAAAAAGACACATGTACCCCAATGTTCACTGCAGCACTAAAATAACTTGGACATGGAAGCAACCTAGATGTCCATCAGTAGATAAATAGATAAGGAAGTTGTGGCACATATACACAATGGAATATGACTCAGCTATAAAAAGGAACACATTTGAGTCAGTTCTAAAGAAGTGGTTGAACCTAGAACCTATTACACACAGTGAAGTTAAGTCAGAAAGAGAAAAAACAAATACTGTATATCAACATATGTGTATGGAATCTAGAAAGATGATATTGACGATCCTATGTACAGGGCAGCAAAGGAGACACAGAAGTAAAGAACAGACTTTTGGACTCAGTGGGAGGAGAGGGTGAGGTGATTTGAGAGAATAGCATTGAAACATATATATTACTATATGTAAAACAATAACCAGTGAGAGTCTGATGCATGAAGCAGGGCAAACAAAGCTGGTGCTGTGACAACCTAGAAGGATAGGGTGGGGTGGGAGGCGGGGGGCTTCAAAATGGAGGGGACACATGTATATCTAAGAATGATTCATGTTGATATACGGGAAAACATCACAAAATTGTAAAATAATTATCCTCCAATTAAAACAAATAAAAACAAAAAATAAATGTGTGAGTTCAGAGGGGAAGGAATATATTATTCCATAAAGTGAAGTGAAAGTGAAGTTGCTCAGTTGTCTCCGACTCTGCTACCCCATGGAGTATAGCCCACCAGGCTCCTCTGTCCATGGGATTTTCCAGGCCAGAATACTGGAGTGGGTTGCCACTTCCTTCTCCAGGGATTCTTCCCAACCCAGGGACTGAACCCATCTCTCCCGCATTGCAGGCAGATGCTTTAACCTCTGAGCCACCAGGGAACCTGCTCCAGTATTCCTGGGCTTCCCTTGTGGCTCTGCTGGTTAAGAATCCGCCTGCAATGCAGGAGACCTGGGTTTGATCCCTGGGTTGGGGAGATCCCCTGGAGAAGGGAAAGGCTGGCTACCCACTCCAGTGTTCTGGCCTAGAGAATTATTCCATAAGTTACATCTAAATGATTGCTTTTCAAATTGTTAAAAAAAAAAAATCAGTACACCCATTATTTCACATATTACATCAAAACAATCTTCAAGTAAAGTGAAAGTGAAATTCACTCAGTCATGTCTGAGTCTTTGCAACCCCCTTGAAATTCTCCAGTTCAGAATACTGGAGTGGGTAGTGTTTCCCTTCTCCAGGGGATTTTCCCAACCCAGGGATCGAACCCAGGTCTCCCACATGGCAGGCAGATTCTTTACCAGCTGTGCCACAAGGGAAGCCCACAAATACTGGAGTGGGTAGCCTTCTGCAGATCTTCCCGAACTAGGAATCAAACCAGGGTTTCCTGCGTTGCAGGTGGATTCTTTCTTTTTTTTTTTTTTAATTATTTATTTTTTTTTATTGAAGGATAATTGCTTTACAGACTTTTGTTGTTTACTGTCAAACCTCAACATGAATTAGCAATAGGTATATATATATATCCCCTTCCTTTCTAAACTCCCTCCCATCTCCCTCCCTGACCCAGCCCTCTAGTTTGATACAGAGCCCCCATTTGAGTTTCCTGAGCCATACAGCAAATTCCCATTGGTTATCTATTTTACATATGGTAATGTAAGTTTCCATGTTTCTCTTTCAATACATCTCACCCTCTCCTCCCATCTCCCCATGTCCATAAGTCTATTGCCTAAGTCTGTTTCTCCACTGCTGCTCTGTAAATAACTTCTTCAGAATAATTTTTCTAGATTTCCATATATATGCATTCAGTTCAGTTCAGTTCAGTTGCTCAGTCGTGTCCAACTCTTTGAGACCCCATGAATCACAGCATACCAGGCCTCCCTGTCCATCACCAACTCCTGGAGTTCACTCAGACTCACATCCATCGATTCAGTGATGCCATCCAGCCATCTCATCCTCTGTTGTCCCCTTCTCCTCCTGCCCCCAATCCCTCCCAGCATCAGAGTCTTTTCCAATGAGTCAACTCTTTGCATGAGGTGGCCAAAGTACTTAGACTACAATATTTATCTTTCTCTTTCAGACTCACTTCACTCTGTCTAATACATTCTAGATTCATCCACCTCTTTAGAACAGACTCAAATGCATTTCCTTTTTATGGCTGAGTAATATTCTTTTGTGTATATGTACCACAACTTTTTTATCTATTTATCTGTCAGTGGGCATCTAGGTCACTTCCATGTTCCAGTTATTGTAAATAGTGCTGCAATGAACAATGGGATATATGTGTCTCTTTCAGTTTTGGTTTCCTCAGGGTATATGCCTAGGAGTGGGATTGCTGGGTCATATGGTGGTTTTATTCCTAGTTTTTTTTTTTTTTAGGAATCTCCATACCATCTTCCATAGTGACTGTATCAATTTACATTCCCACCAAAAGTGCAAGAGTGTTCCCTTTTCTCCACACCTTCTCCATCATTTATTGT
This sequence comes from Bison bison bison, assembly GCF_000754665.1. Classification (NCBI taxonomy): domain Eukaryota; kingdom Metazoa; phylum Chordata; class Mammalia; order Artiodactyla; family Bovidae; genus Bison; species Bison bison. Next base: position 13,146,385 of record NW_011494607.1, read on the forward strand.
TTGTAAATGTTATGGTGATGGCCATACTGACCAGTGTAAATTGATACCTCATTGTGATTTTGAATTGCATTTCTGTAATAATGAGTGATAGTGAGCATCTTTTCATGTGTTTGTTAGCCATCTGTATGTCTTCTTTGGAGAAAGTTCTGTTTAGGTCTTTTCCCCACTTTTTAATTGGGTTGTTTGTTTTTCTGGCATTGAGTTGTATAAGCTGCTTGTATATTTTGGAAATTAATCCTTTGTCAGTTTTTTAATTTGCTATAATTTTCTCCCATTCTGAGGGTTGTCTTTTTCACCTTGCTTACAGCTTCCTTTGCTGTGCAAAAGCTTTTAGGTTTAATTAGGTCCCACTTGTTTACTTTTGCTTTTATTTCTGTTACTCTATGAGGTGGCTCATAGAAGATCTTGCTTTGATTAATTAATGTCATCAATTGTTCTGCCTATGTTTTCCTCTAAGAGTTTTACAGTTTCTGGTCTTACATTTATGTCTTCAATGCATTTTGAGTTTATCTTTGTGTATGATGTTAGGAAGGGTTCTAATTTCATTCTTTTACATGTAGCTGTCCAGTTTTCCCAGCACCATTTATTGAAGAGGCTTTCATTGCCCCATTGTATATTCTTGCCTCCTTTGTCAGAAATAAAGGACCCCTAGGTGCATAGGTTTATTTTTGGGCTTTCTATCTTGTTCCATTAGTCTATATTTCTGTTTTTGTGCCAGTACCATATTGTCTTGATGACTGTAGCTTTGTAATATATTCTGAAGTCAGGAAGGTTGATCCCTTCAGCTCCATTCTTTGTTGTCAAGACTGCTTTGGCTATTCAGGGTCTTTTGTGTTTCCATATGAATTGTGAAATTTTTTGTTCTAGTTCTGTGGAAAATGCTATTGGTAATTTGATAGGGATCTCACTGAATCTGTAGATTGTATTTGGTAGTATAGTCATTTTCACAATATCGATTCTTCCTACTCAGGGACATGGACTATCTCTCCATCTGTTTATGCCAACTTTGATTTCTTTTGTCAGTGTCTTATAATTTTCTGTTTTCAGTTCTTTTGTCTCCTTGGGTTAGTTTATTCTTAGATATATAATTCTTTTTGTTGAATGGTGAATGGGACTGATTCCTTAATTTCCCTTTCTGATTTTTCATTGTTAGTATATAGAAATGCAAGTGATTTCTGTGTATTGATTTTGTATCCTGCAACTTTGTTAAATTCACTGATTAGCTCTAGTAATTTTCTGGTACTATCTTTAGGGTTTTCTATGTACAGTATTATGTCATCTGCAAATGGTGAGAGTTTTACTTCTTCTTTTCCAATCTGGATTCTTTTTACTTCTTTTTCTTCTCTGATTGCTGAAGCTAGGACTTCCAGAACTATGTTGAATATTAGTTGTAAGAGTGGACACCCTTGTCTTTTCCTGATCTTAGGGGGAATGCTTTCAGTGTTTCACCACTAAGAATAATGTTTGCTGTAGGCTTATCATATATGGCCTTTACTATGTTTTTATCTTTCAATTTGTTAATATGGTGTATCACATTGATTGATTTGCATATATTATAAAATCTTTGCATCCCTGGCATAAACCCAACTTGATCATGGTGTATGAGGTTTTTGATGTGTTGTTGAATTCTGTTAGCTAAAATTTTGTTACGGGTTTTTGCATCTATGTTCATCAGTGATATTGACATGTAGTTTTCTTTTTTGGTGCTGTTTTTTGTCTAGTTTTGGATTCAGGGTGATGGTGGCTTCATAGAATGAGTTTGGAAGTGTTCCTTCTTCTGCAATTTCTTGAAAGAATTTTAGAAGGATGGGCATTAGCTCTTCTCTAAATGTTTGATAGAATTCTCCTGTGAAGCCATCTGGTCCTGGGTTTTGCTTTCTGGGAGGTTTTTGATCACAGCTTCAATATCAGTGCTTGTAATTAAGTTGTTCATAATTTCTATTTCTTCCTGGTTCAGTCTGGGAAGATTGAACTCTTCTAAGAATCTGTCCATTTCTTCCAGGTTATCCATTTTATGCCATATAGTTGTTCATAATAGTCTCTTACAATCCTTTGTATTTCTACAATGTCCGTTGTACCCTCTCCTTTTTCATTTCTAATTTTGTTGATTTCATTCTCTCTTTTTTTCTTGATGTATCTGGCTAAATGTTTGTCAATTTTATCTTCTCAGAGACCCAACTTTTAGTTTTATTCATCTTTACTATTGTTTCTTTCATTTCTTTTTCATTTATTTCTGCTTGGATCTTTATAATTTTTTTCCTTCTACTAATTTGTGGAGGTTTTATTCTTTTCCCAGTTGTTTTAGGGGTAAAGTTAGGTTGTCTATTCAGTGTTTTTCCTGTTTCTTGAGGTAGGGTTGTATTGCTATAAACTTCCCTCTTAGAACTGCTTTTGCTGCATTCCATGGGTTTTGAGTTGCCGTGTTTTCATCTTCATTTGTTTCTAGAAATTTTTTGATTTCCCTTGTGATTTATTAAGTAACCTGTTGGTTATTTAGAAACATGTTGTTTAATCTGCATGTGTTTGTGTTTCTTACCTTTTTTTTTCTTCTTGTAATTGATATCTAGTCTCATAGCATTGTGGTCAGAGAAGATGCTTGATATGATTTCAATTTTCTTAAATTTACTGAGGTTTGATTTGTGACCCAAGAAGTGGTCTATACTGGAGAATGTTCCATGTGCACTTGAGAAAAATGTGTATTCTTCTGCATTTGGATGAAATGTCCTGAAGGTATCAACGAGCTGCACCTCATCTAATGTATTATTTAAAACTTGTGTTTCCTTATTAATTTTCTGTTTTGATTATCTGTTCATTGGTGTGAGTGGGGTGTTAAAGTCTCCTACTATTATTATGTTACTGTCAATTTCTCCTTTTAGGTCTGTTGGTGTTTGTCTTACGTATTGAGGTGCTTCTATGTTGGATATATAGATAGTTACAACTGTTATCTTCCTCTTGGATTGAAGGGATCTTCCTCTTGGATTGATCCCTTGATCATTATGTAGTGTCCTTCCTTTTCACTTGAATTCTTCTTTATTTTAAGGTCCATTTTGTCTCATGAGGACTGCTACTCCAACTTTCTTTTAATTTCCATTTGCATGAAATATTTTTCCATCCTCTTTCAGTCTATATGTGTCTTTAGGTTTGAAGTGGGTTACTTGTAGACAGTGTATATATAGGTCTTGTTTTTGTATCCATTCAGCCAGTTTGTGTCTTTTGGTTAGAGCATGTAATCCATTTACATTTAAAGTAATTATTGATATATATGTTCTTATTGTCATTTTATTAATTATTTGGGGTTGATTTTGTAGATTTTTTTTTCTTCTGTTGTATTTCTTGACTATATAAGTCCCTTTAAAATTTGCTGTAAAGCTGGTTTAGTGGTACTGAATTCTTTTAACTTTTGCTTATCTGAAAAGCTTTTTATTTCTCCATCAGTTTTGAATGAGATCCTTGCCAGACTGTAGATTTTTCCCTTTCAGTACTTTAAACTATAAATATATCCTTCCATTCCCTTCTGGCCTGCAGAGTTTTTGCTGTAAGATCAGCTGTTAAGCCTATGGGGTTACTTATTGCTTTTCTCTTGCCACTTTTAATATTATTTCTTTGTGCTTAGTCTTTGTTAGCTTGATTAGTATGTGTCTTGGCATGTTTCTCCTTGGGTTTATCCTGTATGGGACTCTTAGTGCCTCTTAGACTTGATTGGGGAGAAGGCAATGGCACCCCAGTCCAGTACTGTTGCCCAGAAAATCCCATGGATGGAGGAGCCTGGTGGGCTGCAGTCCATGGGGTCGCTAAGAGTTGGACACGATTGAGCGACTTCACTTTCACTTTCCACTTTCATCCATTGGAGAAGGAAATGGCAACCCACTCCAGTGTTCTTGCCTGGAGAATCCCATGGACGGAGAAGCCTGGTAGGCTGCAGTCCATGGGGTCGCACAGAGTCGGACACGACTGAAGCAACTTAGTTGTTGTAGTAGACTTGATTGACTATTTCCTTTTCCATATTGGGGAAATTTTCATCTATAATCTCTTCAAAATTTTTCTCATACCCTTTCTTTTTCTCTTCTTCTTCTGGGACACCTTTGTCCCAGAGGTCTCTGAGATTATCCTCAATTCTTTTCATTCTTTTTTTCTTTATGTTGCTCTTCGGACATTATTTCCACCATTTTATCTTCCAGCTCACTGATTCATTCTTCTGCTTCGGATATTTTGCTATTGGTTCCTTCTAAAGTATTTTAAATTTCAGTAACTGTGTTGCCTGTCTCTGTGTGTTTATTCTTTGATTCTTCTAGCTCTTCATTAATTCATTCTTGCATTTTCTCCATTGTGTTTTCAAGGCTTTTGATCATCTTTACTATCATTATTCTGAATTCTTTTTCAGGGAGTTTGCCTATGTCTTCTTCATCTTTTTGGACTTCTCTGTTTCTAGTTTATTCTTTCATTTGTGTAGTGTTTCTCTGCCTTTTCATTATTTTTTTTTTTAACTTATTTTGTTTGAGGTCTCCTTTTCCCAGGCTTCAAAGTTAAATTATTTCTACCTTTTGGTTTCTGTCCTCCTAACATTGGTCCAGTGGTTTGTGTAAGCTTCATATAGGGTGAGATGTTTGTTTGTTTTTGTTTGTTTGTTTTTGTTTTTTGTTTGTTTGTTTGTTTTTCCTCTGATGGACAAGGCTGAGTTAGGTGGTAATCCTGTCTGCTGATGATTGGGTTTGTACTTTTGTTTTGTTTGTTGTGTAGATGTAGTAATCAGGGTGCTATTGGTCTTTGGGTGGTTGCATTCCAGTGGTTTCCTTTGTGTGAGTTCTCACTATTTGATACTTCCTAGGGTTAGTTCTCTGGTAGCCTAGGGTCTTGGAGTCAGTTCTCCCACTGCAAAGGCTCAGGGTTTGATCTCTGATCAGGAATGAAGGCTCCACAAGTGGTTTGTTATGGCATTAATTGATATTAAAACAAATATCAAAAAATGAGAAACCAAAGATGAACCAGACCTATGGCAGTTACAAAATTAGGCAAATAATAATTAAAATAATAGAACATATTCATATACTACTATAATCATGAGGAAAGTCAAAGCAGCCCAACAAAAATAAAGTACAATAGATTGACGTGGCAAACAAAGGAAATCAAATATTATATTTACCAGTTAAAAACAAAACTAAACTAAAGCAAGGTGCCAAGTGGGGAATAAAGCAACAAAAATAAAACTAACAAATATGTTGAAAGGAAAGGAAAAAAAAAGAAAGAATAGATATACAAAGTTAAATAGAAGGAGATCAAGAAGATTTATATACATTAAAGATTAACTGCAAGGGGAAAAGAACAGTAGGAAAAGCAAAGAAATAAATTTAGATAAAATAATAATAAGTTTAAAAAATTAACATTTAAAAAAAAAAGAGAAAAGAAAAAAAAAAAGGAAAACTCCCTAAAACTGCAAAAGCCCAACGTGGAGGCAGAGGTGTATAGCAACAATAAAATACGTGACTGAGGGGAAAAAAAAAAGAAAGAAAAAAAAAGTTCCAAAGCTTAATTAGATTTTATAGTGCCAATAAAATCAACAACTAAAACAGCATGGGGGTGGGTGAAAAAATCCAAGAGAATCTACAGAACAGGTCAAAACATAAGAATAATAAATGATTTTCTTGAGTCACTGCTGTCAGAGTCGTTTCCCTCGTTGGGAGTCACAGACAACCTCATCTCCCTAGGATGCCATCCAACACCGTGCTGATCTCTGGACCTGTTGTGGGGGCAGCTCAGATTCTAATCTGGTCCTACTTTTGTGCGTTCTTGCCTCCAATGTCCACAGCTATCAGAACTAGTGCATTTCCTTTTGTGGGAGCTCTCAATGACCTTTTATATATTCTGTAGACACAGAGTCTGCCTAGTTGATTGTGTGGATTGAAGCTGCAGCTTGTACAGCTGGTGGAAAGGTTTAGGGTCTTCTTCCTTAGTCACACTGCCCCTGGATTTCAATTGTGGTTTTATTTCCATCTCTGCATGTGGGTTGTCCACTGAAGTTTGCTCCTGAGGCTGCCCTGAAAGACTTGGGTTTGCCCCCTGTGAAGGCCAGGTATGGAGGTGGTGCAGCTGTTTGCATTGCAGGGGTTCTGGCAGCACCAGGTACTCAGCGGTGTTGGCAGCTAGGGCAGCAGGAAATATAGTGCTCTAAAAGAATATGGCAACCAGTATTGGCCAATACACTCCAGTATTCTTGCCTGGAGAACTCCCCACCCTCACAGAGAGGCCTGGTAGGCCACGGTCTACAGGGTCGCAAAGAGTCAGACACGACTGAAGTGACCCTGCGCACATAGACGCAAGACTTTTATGCCTGTGGCAGCTCTGCCCCAGTGACAGCTGAGCATGAAGGTGGTGCAGCTGCTTGGCTTGCAGGGACCCCGGCGGCACCAAGTGTGCAGGGACACCGACTACCTCTTCTACAAAAGTTATGGCCCTATCGGAGTCTTTTTTGAGCCTCTTATAGCTGGCAATCAGAAAGCATCTCTGGCCAGTCTCCCTCTGTAGCTCCGCCTGTTCAGGCACTTAGCGGACACCCTTGCTTGAAGTCCTTCTCTGTTGTTCAGTGAATCAGGCACATAGAGGGGCCACCCTGAATGGGGTCCTTCTCTGTAAATTGGCACATTAGGCACTTAAGGGGCACCCTGGGTGGGGTCCTACTCTGTAGTTCAGTGCATCAGGCCTTTGATGGGCCAGCCTCTCTATTGTTCAGCTTCCATTGCCAGCGTTTGGGTGGAGAGAGGCTATGGTGATGGCTCCATCCCCTAAGCGTTACTCAGCAGTGTTGCCTTGCTTCCATGGCTTCCTGGCTTTCCTCCACAGGCATTTCCCACCACAATCTCCTCCCTCACATCCCCTCAATCTGTCTCTCCGCAGTCAACAGTAGCGCTCACCTTGGGATTGCTCCACAATCCCTAAGCTCCAGCTCCCAGCCATTGCAATGGCTGTGCTTTGCTGGAGCAGCCGTGAAGAGATACCCCAACCCAAGGTAAGAGAAACCAAAGTAAGACAGTAGGTGTTGCAAGAGGGCATCTTGCCCTCTGATGAGACACACTGAAACCATACTCACAGAAAACTAGTCAATCTAATCACACTACAACCACAGCCTTGTCTAACTCAATGAAACTAAGCCATGCCTGTGGGGCAACCCAAGATGGGTGGGTCATGGTGGAGAGATCTGACAGAATGTGGTCCACTGGAGAAGGGAATGGCAAACCACTTCAGTATTCTTGCCTTGAGAAACCCATGAATAGTATGAAAAGGCAAAATGATAGGATACTGAAAGAGGAACTCCCCAGGTCAGTAGGGGCCCAGTATGCTACTGGAGATAAGTGGAGAAATAACTCCAGAAAGAATGAAGGGATGGAGCCAAAGCAAAAACAATACCCAGCTGTGGATGTGACTGGTGATAGAAGCAAGGTCCGATGCTGTAAAGAGCAATATTGCATAGGAACCTGGAATGTCAGGTCCATGAATCAAGGCAAATTAGAAGTGGTCAAACAAGAGATGGCAAGAGTGAATGTCAACATTCTAGGAATCAGCGAACTGAAATGGACTGGAATGGGTGAATTTAACTCAGATGACCATTATATCTACTACTGCAGGCAGGAATCCCTCAGAAGAAATGGAGTAGCCATCATGGTCAACAAAAGAGTCTGAAATGCAGTACTTGGATGCAGTCTCAAAAACGACAGAATGATCTCTGTTCATTTCCAAGGCAAACCATTCAATATCACAGTAATCCAAGTTTATGCCCCAACCAGTAATGCTGAAGAAGCTGAAGTTGAACGGTTCTATGACGACATACAAGACCTTTTAGAACTAACACCCCAAAAAGATGTCCTTTTCATTATAGGGGACTGGAACGCAAAAGTAGGAAGTCAAGAAACACCTGGAGTAACAGGCAAATTTGGCCATGGAATATGGAATGAAGCAGGGCAAAGACTAATAGAGTTTTGCCAAGAAAATGCACTGGTCATACCAAACACCCTCTTCCAACAACACAAGAGAAGACTCTATACATGGACATCACCAGATGGTCAACACCGAAATCAGATTGATTATATTATTTGCAGCCAAAGATGGACAAGCTCTCTACAGTCAGCAAAAACAAAACCAGGAGCTGACTGTGGCTCAGACCATGAACTCCTTATTGCCAAATTCAGACTTAAATTGAAGAAAGTAGACCATTCAGGTATGACCTAAATCAAATCCCTTATGATTATACAGTGGAAGTGAGAAATAGATTTAAGGGCCTAGATCTGATAGATAGAGTGCCTGATGAACTATGCAATGAGGTTCATGACATTGTACAGGAGAGAGCATCAAGAACATCCCCATGGAAAAGAAATGCAAAAAAGCAAAATGGCTGTCTGGGGAGGCCTTACAAAAGGCTGTGAAAAGAAGAGAAGCAAAAGGCAAAGGAGAAAAGGAAAGATACAAGCATCTGAATGCAGAGTTCCAAGGAACAGCAAGAAGAGATAAGAAAGCCTTCCTCAGCGATCAATGCAAAGAAATAGAGGAAAACAACAGAATGGG
>NW_011494607.1:13155248-13155478 GCF_000754665.1 Bison bison bison
ATGTATTTCTGCTTTATTGACTATGCCAAAGCCTTTGGCTGTGTGGATCACAATAAACTGTGGAAAATTCTGAAAGAGATGGGAATATCAAACCACCTGATCTGCCTGTTGAGAAATTTGTATGCAGGTCAGGAAGCAACAGTTAGAACTGGACATGGAACAACAGACTGGTTCCAAATAGGAAAAGGAGTACGTCAAGGCTGTGTATTGTCACCCTGCTTATTTAACTT
>NW_011494607.1:13156004-13158750 GCF_000754665.1 Bison bison bison
GCAAAGAGTTGACTCATTGGAAAAGATTTTGATGCTGGGAGGGATTGGGGACAAGAGGAGAAGGGGACGACAGAGGATGAGGTGGCTGGATGGCATCACTGACTCGATGGACGTGAGTCTGAGTGAACTCCGGGAGTTGGTGATGGACAGGGAGGCCTGGCGTGCTGCTATTCATGAGGTCGCAAAGAGTCGGACATGACTGAGCGACTGATCTGATCTAAAGAAACACTTTGGAGAAGGCAATGGCACCCCACTCCACTCTTGCCTGGGAAATCCCATGGACAGAGGAGCCTGGTAGTCCATGGGGTCGCTGAGAGTCGGATACTACTGAGCGACTTAACTTTCACTTTCCATGTCATGCATTGGAGAAGGAAATGGCAACCCACTCCAGTGTTCTTGCCTGGAGAATCCCAGGGACGGGGAAGCCTGGTGGGCTGCCATCTGTGGGGTCGCACAGAGTCAGACACGACTGAAGCGACTTAGCAGCAGCAGCAGCAGCAAGAAACACTTTATGTTAGTAAAGAGAAGTAAATGTGCATATTTTAACTTCACTTATAGAAGTGCAATTTATATAACTAATTTTAAAAGTAATTTTGTAATATATGCTAAACGACATAAGCAAATTCCACGTCTTGAATTCCAGCATAAGGAAATTACATGAGGGTGGTAGAAGGGTGGAGAGGTGGGAAGTACTAGGCAAAATTTATTTAGTGAGGCATTATTCATGATATTTAATTTTAGAAATGACTTTAATATCATATAATTGGGAATGTTTGTAAACAGTGTAATATGTATTCAATACAATCTAGCTATTAAAATGATATGTTTAAAGAACAATAAGATCATCTACATTTTTATGGAATTCCCCTTTACAATTTGATGAAATCTTATTCAATGCAAAATAAGATTCGTTCACTCTAAGATTTTCCTAGGAAGAAGGATTTCCCTGTTAGTCAAAGAAATTGAGGGAAATTTTTAAGAAATCATAATTTTAGTTGTTTAAATGATGATACTTAGTTCTACTTACCCATGTGGGTAAATTATTTTAACATAACTCAAAATCTCTTGGATTGTGCTGCTACTTGCAAGTGTAGGAATTCAGTTTCCACAGCTTACCCCAGCACACAATCTATTGCCAAGGTTTCAAGAACTCTGGAGAGTCTTCTGGCTTCTACACGTGCTTATGACAAATCCTACTTCCTTTGGGGCAACAGCTTCTTCTCTGCTAGAGCCATTTTCTGTTTCTAAGAGTTGGTATTTGTGTATATTGCACAGATCACCAAGACTAGCCATCTCTAGTGGGATCAACATGATTTTACCACTGTGTGAGACTTAGCTGCTTTTTCCCCCCTCTGGAGCACACTTCTACTCCACTGAACGTTGCAGTTTCTACTGCTCTTTTATGAGTCCTAAAAGTTGCTATGATTAGGCCTGCTGCTTTCTGCTTTCCAGGGCATTCACATCCCCTTGGAAATCCCTGATGCACTGCCAAAAATTCAACTTCTTCACCAAACAGCTGTAAGTTTTTCACCAGTTACAGGGATGTTTTCATTGTTTTCCCAGGTATATCCTTCTGTGTTCCATGCTCCTGCTTCTGCCTCTCACTTGTCCCAGCCACCAAGCACTCATGGTTCCAAAATAGTATGACAACTATATCAAAAGGGATATAACAAGGAAGAAATATTTTTCCCCCATAATGCCACTTCCCACTAGAGGGTCTCAACGCAGTGCTGCAAGAGATCCAAGCTTTACAAAGTGAGATTTCCATTTTCTCCCCCTCACATTCATTTTCATTTCAAAGACCTAAATTCAAGTGACAGGCACCCAGCTGTATTCATAATAGCTAGTCTTTTTTTTTTTTTTTTCCTTTGATGATTAAAATCTTTTTGACTAGATTAGATTCTCACATCTGGCTTTATGCCTTCCACATCTTCCTAGTAATCCAGCTGCCCACTTCCCATCTTTCTTACCAAGCTACTTTCTTGAACAGAATCTCCCCTTTCTTGTACATCCCAATGGGAAGCATACACACGCGCTTTCCCTGGGGGAAACTCTAGAGTTTAGGCTAAATCCAAGGCAGCAATAACATCTGTAGGTCATCATCAGAATATTCACTCAGTTCCATTGCTCACATTTTAGATTTTGAAGCCAGGATTCAGGTGAAAGTTTTGAGAATTAGACAAATGGCTCTCAGAACTCACTTTGGGAATATAAGTTTTTAACCTCTCCTCATAGTTCTATCTACCATATTAGGGTCTCAGCAGAACCTCTCTTTTAATACAAAGTTACATATTCTGAGTGTTTGTCAACAACATCACAATCCTAAAATTCAATCAAATGACCAGTCTTCTGCATGTAAAAGTAATAACCAATTTGCTGAGCTTTATTTTTGTTTGTATTCTAACAAAGCAGATTATATTCTTGGGGCTGTATCTACTTGGTATCTAAATAATCAATATATGTTTTCCCTTTGACACTTTCACAATTGGCCCCTGATACACTGCCAAATGCACATGTTGATTTATGAAAAGCTGTAGAATAGACAATTGAACTTCAAACTTTCACAAAAATGTTGCTTGCAAGACACAAAGTTACTAGATTTCTCAAAAAGATATCAAAAAATTATCACAGTATTGAAAGCTCAAATTCAGGATGATTCAGATTATTTTTCCTTGAATATAATTTTTATACTTCTCTTGGATTTGTAATTAGGGTCCTTCTTAAATAATAATAAAAAAATGCTAAT
>NW_011494607.1:13158980-13165665 GCF_000754665.1 Bison bison bison
GATTTGTCTTTCACATAATATGATTTTAGGTGTCTAAAACAAGATGCTTGAAGAAAAATTTCATGCTTCATCCCTAATAATTTTAAAGGCAATGGCCATGGGTTTCCATGCTTCCCTTGTGGCTCAGATGGTAAAGAGTCTGCCTACAATGCAAGAGACCCAGGTTCAAATCCCTGGGCGGGGAGGATCACCTGGAGAAAGAAATGGCAACCCACCCCCATACTCTTGCTTGGAAAATTCCATGGAAAGAGGAGCCTGGCAGGCTACAGTCCATGGAGTTGCAGAGTCAGACAAGACTGAGCAACTAAAACGTTCACTTCCATGATTTTCCGTTTAATCTTCATATATACAGTGTGTGTATAAAATCACAGATATATGGAATACATGTATATATAGAGTATGCATATGTTTATGTCCATATAGAATACATATTTTATATATGAAATAGTAAATGCACATATAAATGTATATGTATATGAATATAAATACAAGAAAACACATAATAAAATTATATTAAATGTTTAACCATCCCTAAATTTCTGCCTATTGGGTTCTTACCTAATTGTTCTCTAGTTTCATACCTGCGTTCCTTAAAATGGTAAGTAAATTTCTGTTGCTATGGTTTAGAACTTTGAACAGAAGACTGACAATTATATGATTCAAAGTAGATGACAGTTTGCCTTTTGGAGGTAGTATTTATAGTCTAAAATAATAATTATCTGTAAGATTGTCAAGGGGTTACAAAGTTATTACAATTATTAAACACTTTTATTCATCATAGTAATTTGGAATGCAGCTTTAAATGGTTAGTATCTACCTTTGTAGTAGAAATTATAGATTTTTATATAGTGAGTGAAGAAAAAGAGTGAAAAGAGAAAATCCAAGTAAATTAGACATTGATAACTAGTCATAATAATAGATTCTTTAGTGTAAAAGACTTGCCATACTAATCAGGTCAATGGTCCATCCTTCCTATGATTCAATTTCTTGGCAAATTTTCCCAGAATACTTTATATAATAGTAAAGTCAAGAAGTTACCATAAATATACTCAATGATCTGTTTTTGGCTGTCTAACAGGAATTTACAGAGAAGGCGATGGCACCCCACTCTAGTACTCTTGCTTGGAAAATCCCATGGACAGAGGAGCCTGGTAGGCTGCAGTCCATGGGGTCACGAAGAGTCAGACACGACTGAGCGACTTGACTTTCACTTTTCACTTTCATGCATTGGAGAAGGAAATGGCAACCCACTCCATTGTTCCTGCCTGGAGAATCCCAGGGAAAGGGAAATCTGTTGGGGTGCCATCTATGGGGTCGCACAGAGTTGGACATGACTGAAGCGACTTAGCAGCAGCAGCAGCAGCAGGAATTTAATTTAACCCTTTATTCTGAGTAATATTTGATGGTGTGGAAATCTATATGTTCTCCTATCTACTGGTAAAAGAATCTTTCAAAAGACTTATTTTTAAATGACCTTTTTCATAATTTATAAGAAAAATAGTTGTAAGAGATTTCTGCTATTTATAAATAATAATATCAATATCTTTTGTAATTCTATAAACTTAACCCATCCTTAAATTCTACCTTCATTTTTTAAAAATAAAAATATTCTATGTTGTGTCCAATAGCAGAATTTAATCTGTTCCCTTGATTTTCTTGGTCTTACACATTCCTTTCCTTTCTCTGCTTTTCTTTTTAATTTGTGTTTTAATAACTGGTAATCAAAAAGTGTATTTAAATATTCCTATTTGAAGGCTGCAGGATGGGAAAAAGCCTCAGTCAGTGTGGTATACTTAGGGGAAAAAAAAAAAACTGTTCAGGGGTCTTTAAGTTCTTGATCAAAATCTCAGCTCCCCTAATTACCATGCATCAGTTCAGTTTAGTCACTGTTGTGTGTCACTCTTTGTGACCCCATGAACCGCAGCACCCCAAGCCTCCTTGTCCATCACCAACTCCTGGAGTTCACACAAACTCAAGTCCATTGAGTCGGTGATGCCATCCAACAATCTCATCCTCTGTCATCCCCTTCTCCTCCCACCTTCAAACATTCCCAGCATCAGAGTCTTTTCAAATGAGTCAGTTCTTTGCATCAGGTGGCCAGAGTATTGGAGATTCAGCCTCAACATCAGTCCTTCCAATGAACACTCAAGACTGATCTCCTTTAGGATGGACTGATTGGATCTCCTTGCAGTCCAAGGGACTCTCAAGAGTCTTCTCCAACACCACAGCTCAAAGGCATCAATTCTTCAGCACTCGGCTTTCTTTATAGTCCAACTCTCACATCCATACATGACTACTGGAAAAACCATAGCTTTGACAAGATGGACCTTTGTTGGCAAGAAATGTCTCTGCTTTTTAATATGCTCCTTAGGTTGGAGAAGAAAGCTGAGCACTGAAGAATTGATGCTTTTGAACTGTGGTGTTGGAGAAAATTCTTGAAAGTCCCTTGGATTGCAAGAAGATCCAACCAGTTCATCCTAAAGGAGATCAGTCCTAAAGGAAGGACTGATGTTGAAGATGAAACTCCAATACTTTGGCCACCTCATGTGAAGAGTTGACTCATTGGAAAAGACCCTAATGCTGGGAAGGATTGGGGGCAGGAGGAGAAGGGGATGACAGAGAACGAGATGGCTGGATGGCATCACCGATTCGATGGACATGGGTTTGGGTAGACTCCGGGAGTTGGTGATGGACAAGGAGGCCTGGCGTGCTGTGATTCATGGGGTCACAGAGTTGGACACGACTGATCGACTGAAGTGAAGTGAACTGAGGTTGGTCATAATTTTTCTTACAAAGAGCAAGCGTCTTTTAATTTCATGACTGCAGTCACCATATGATTTGGAGCCCAGAAAAATAGTCTGTCACTCTTTCCACTGTTTCTTTCTATTTGCCATGAAGTGGTGGGACCAGATGCCATGGTCTTAATTTTCTGAATGTTGAGTTTTAAGTCAACATTTTCACTCTCCTCTTTCACTTTCATCAAGAGGCTCTTTAGTTCTTCTTGGCTTTCTGCCATAAGGGTGCTGTCATCTGCATGCCTGTGGTTATTGATATTTCTCCTGGCAATCTTGATTCCAGGTTGTGCTTCATCCAGCCCAGTGTTTCTCATGATGTACTCTACATATAAGTTAAATAAACAGGATGACAGTATACAGCCTTGATGTACTCCTTTCCCTATTTGGAACCAGTTTGTTGTTCCATGCCCAGTTCTAACTGTTGCTTCCTGACCTGCATAAAGATATTTCATGAGGCAGGTCAGGTGATCTGGTATCCCCATCTCTTTAAGAATTTTCCACAGTCTGTTTTCATCCATTTAGTCAAAGACTTTGGCAAAAACAGATGTTTTTCTGGAGCTCTCTTGCTTTTCTGATGATCCAACGGATGTTGGCAATTTGATCTCTTGTTCCTTTGCTTTTCTAAATCCAGCTTGAGCATCTGGAAGTTCGCGATTCACATACTGTTGAAACCTGGCTTGGAGAATTTTGAGCATTACTTTACTAGCATGTGAGATGAGTGCAATTGTTTGGTAGTATGAACATTCTTTACCATTGCCTTTCTTTGGGATTGGAATGAAAACTGACCTTTTCCAGTCCTGTGGGCACTGCTGAGTTTTCCAAATTTGCTGGCATACTGAGTGCAGCACTTTCACAGCATCATCTTTTAGCCATTCACAGCATCATCCATCTCAACTGGAATTCCATCACTTCCACTAGCTTTGTTCGTAGTGATGCTTTCTAAGGCCCACTTGACTTCACATTCCAGGATGTCTGGCTCTAGGTGAGTGATCACACCTTCATGATTATCTGGGTTGTGAAGATATTTTTGTACAGCTCTTCTGTGTATTCTTGCCACCTCTTCTTAATATCTTCTGCTTCTGTTAGGTCCATACCATTTTTGTCCTGTATTGAGCCCCTCTTTGCATGAAATATTCCCTTGGTATCTCTAGTTTTCTTGAAGATATCTTTAGTGTTTACCATTCTAATTTTTTCCTCTACTTTGCACTGATCACTTGACAAAGGCTTACTTTTCTCTCCTTGCTATTCTTTGGAACTATGCATTCAAATGGGTATACCTTTCCTTTTCTCCTTTGCCTTTCTCTTATCTTCTTTTCAGAGTTATTTGTAAGCACTCCTCAGACAACCATTTAGCCTTTTTGAATATCTTTTTCTTGGGGATATTCTTGATCCCTCTCACCTGTACAATGTCAGGAACCTCTGTCCATAGTACATCAGGCACTCTGTCTATCAGATCTAATCCCTTGAATCTATTTCTCACTTCCACTGTGTATTTATAAGGGATTTGATTTAAGTTATATCTGAATGGTCTAGTAGTTTTCCTACTTTCTTCAATTTAAGTCTGAATTTGGCAATAAGGAGTTCATGGTCTGAGCCACAGTCAGCTCCTGGTCTTGTTTTTGCTGACTCTATAGAGCTTCTCCAACTTTGGCTGCAAAGAATATAATCAATCTGATTTCAGTATTGACCATCTGATGATGTCCATGTGTAGAGTCTTCTCTTGTGTTGTTGGAAGAGGGTGTTTGCTATGACCAGTGCATTCTCTTGGCAAAACCCTACTAGCCTTTGCCCTCCTTCATTCTGTACTCCGAGGCCAAATATGCTTGTTACTCCAAGTATTTCTTGACTTCCTACTTTTGCATTCCAGCCCCCTATAATGAAAATGACATATTTTGGGGGTATTAGTTTTAGAAGATCTTGTAAGTCTTCATAGAACCATTCAACTTCAGCTTCTTCAGCATTACTGATCGGGGTATAAACTTGGATTTCACTGATATTGAATGGTTTCCCTTGGAAAAGAACAGAGATCATTCTGTCGTTTTTGAGATTGCATCCAAGCACTGCATTTTGGAGTCTTCTGTTGACTATGATGGCTCCTCCTTTTCTTCTTGCCCACAGTAGTAGACATAATGGTCATCTGAGTTAAATTCACCCATTCCAGTCCATTATAGTTCACTGATTCCTAAAATGTTGACATTCATTCTTGCCATCTCCTGTTTGATCACTTTCAGTTTGCCTTGATTCATAGACCTAACATCCAGGTTCCTATGCAATATAGGACTTTACAGCATCCGACTTTGCTTCTATCATCAGTCACAACCACAACTAGGTGTTTTTTTTTTTTTTGCTTTGGCTCTGTCTCTTCATTCTTTCTGGAGTTATTTCTCCACTGATCTCCAGTAGCATATTGGGTACCTGCTGACCTGGGGAGTTCATCTTTCGGTGTCCTATCTTTTTGCTTTTTCATACTGTTCATGGGGTTCTCAAGGCAAGAATACTGAAGTGGTTTGCCATTCCCTTCTCCAGTGGACCACATTCTGTCAGACCTCTAAACCATGACCCACTCGTCTTGGGTGGCCCAACACGGCGTGGCTTAGTTTCATTGAGTTAGACAAGGCTGTGGTCTGGGTGATGAGATTGATTAGTTTTTTGTGATTATGGTTTGTGCGTCTGCCCTCTGATGCCTCTTGCAACACCTACCGTCTTACTTGTGTTTCTCTTACCTTGGGCGTGGGGTATCTCTTCACAGCTGCTCCAGCAAAGTGCAGCCGCTGCTCCTTTTCTTGAACAATAGGTATCTCCTCACAGCCACCCCTCCTGACATTAAATGTGGAGTAGCTCCTCTAGTCCCTCCTGCACCAATGCAGCCACTGCTCATTGCACAAACCATTCAATATCACAGTAATCCAAGTCTATGACCCAACCAGTAATGCTGAAGAAGCCGAAGTTGAATGGCTCAATGAAGACATCAAGACCTTTTAGAACTAACACGCCCCAAAAATGTCCTTTTCATTATAGGGTACTGGAATGCAAAATTAGTAAGTCAAGAAACACCTGGGGTAACAGGCAAATTTTGCCTTGGAATACGGAATGAAGCAGGGCAAAGGCTAATACAGTTTTACCAAGAGAACACACTGGTCATAGCAAACACACTCTTCCAACAACACAAGAGAAGACTCTACACATGGACATCACTAAATGGTCAACACCAAAATCAGATTGATTATATTCTTTGCAGCCAAAGATGGAGAAGCTCTATACGGTCAGCAAAAATAAGACCAGGAGCTGACTGTGGCTCAGATCATGAACTCCTTATTGCCAAATTCATACTTAAATTGAAGAAACTATGAAAAACCACTAAACCATTCAGGTATGACCTAAATCAAATTCCTTATGATTATACAGTGGATCAGATCAGATCAGATCAGTTACTCAGTCTTGTGCGACTCTTTGCGACCCCATGAATCGCAGCAGGCCAGGCCTCCCTGTTCATCACCAACTCCCGGAGTTCACTCAGATTCAACATCCATCGAGTCAGTTATGCCATCCAGCCATCTCATCCTGTGTCGTCCCCTTCTCCTCCTGCCCCCAATCCCTCCCAGCATCAGAGTGTTTTCCAATGAGTCAACTCTTCCCATGAGGTGGCCAAAGTACTGGAGTTTCAGCTTTAGCATCATTTCTTCCAAGAAATCCCAGGGCTGATCTCCTTTAGAATGGACTGGTTGGATCTCCTTGCAGTCCAAGGGACTCTCAAGAGTCCTCTCCAACACCACAGTTCAAAAGCATCCATTCTTCAGCGCTCAGCCTTCTTCCAGTCCAACTCTCAAATCCATACATGACCACAGGAAAAACCATAGCCTTGACTAGACAGAACTTTGTTGGCAAAGTAA
>NW_011494607.1:13165765-13166245 GCF_000754665.1 Bison bison bison
TCCTCTGTTTCCCCATCTATTTGCCATGAAGTGGTGGGACCGGATGCCATGATCTTTGTTTTCTGAATGTTGAGCTTTAAGCCAACTTTTTCACTCTCCACTTTCACTTTCATCAAGAGGCTTTTGAGTTCCTCTTCACTTTCTGCCATAAGGGTGGTGTTATCTGCATATCTGAGGTTATTGATGTTTCTCCCGGCAATCTTGATTCCAGCTAGTGTTTGTTCGATGTTTCTCATGATGTACTCTGCATATAAGTTAAATAAACAGGGTGAGAATATACAGCCTTGATAAACTCCTTTTCCTATTTGGAATCAGTCTGTTATTCCATGTCCAGCTCTAACTGTTGCTTCCTGACCTGCATACAAATTTCTCAGGAGGCAGATCAGGTGGTCTGGTATTCCCATCTCTTTCAGAATTTTCCACAGTTTCTTGTGATCCACACAGTCAAAGGCTTTGGCATAGTCAATAAAGCAGAAATAG
>NW_011494607.1:13166890-13186867 GCF_000754665.1 Bison bison bison
AATTGTGCGGTAGTTTGAGCATTCTTTGGCATTGCCTTTCTTTGGGATTGGAATGAAAACTGACCTTTTCCAGTCCTGTGGGCACTGCTGAGTTTTCCAAATGTGCTGGCATATTGAGTGCAGCACTTTCACAGCATCATCTTTCAGGATACAGTGGAAGTGAGAAATAAATTTAAGGGACTAGATCTGATAGAGTTCCTGATGAACTATGGACAGAGGTTTGCGACATTGTACAGGAGACAGGAATCAAGACCATCCCCATGGAAAAGGAATGCAAAAAAGCAAAATGGCTCTCTAGGGAGGCCTAACAAATAGCTGTGAAAAGAAGAGAAGCAAAAAGCAAAGGAGAAAGGGAAAGATATAAGCATCTGAATGCAGAGTTCCAAGAATAGCAAGGAGAGATAAGAAAGCCTTCCTCAGCTATCAATACAAACAAATAGAGGAAAACAACAGAATGGGAAAGACTAGCAATCTGTTCAAGAATATTAGAGATACCAAGGGAACATTTCATGCAAAAGTGGTCTCGATAAAGGACAGAAATTGTATGGACCTAACAGAAGCAGAAGATATTAAGACAAGGTGGCAAGAATACACAGAAGAACGGTACAAAAAAGATCTTCACAACCCATATAATCATGATGGTGTGATCACTGACCTAGAGCCAGACATCCTGGGATGTGAAGTCAAGTGGGCCTTAGAAAGCATCACTAGGAACAAAGCTAGTGGAGGTGATGGAATTCCAGTTGAGCTATTTCAAATCCTGAAAGATGATGCTGTGAAAGTGCTGCACTCAATATGCCAGCAAATTGGAAAACTCAGCAGTGCCCACAGGACTGGAAAAGAACTTTTCATTCCAATCCCAAAGAAAGGCAATGCCAAAGAATGCTCAAACTACCTCATAGTTGCACTCATCTCACACGCTAGTAAATTAATGCTCAAAATTCTCCAAGCCAGGCTTCAGCAAAATGTGAACCGTGAACTTCCTGATGTTCAAGCTGGTTTCAGAAAAGGCAGAGGAACCAGAGATCAAATTGCCAACATCTGCTGGATCATAGAAAAAGCAAGAGAGTTCCAGAAAAACATCTATTTCTGCTTTATTGACTATGCCAAAGCCTTTGACTGTGTGGATCACAAGAAACTGTGGAAAATTCTGAAAGAGATGGGAATACCAGACCACCTGAACTTCCTCTTGAGAAATCTATATGCAGGTCAGGAAGCAACAGTTAGAACTGGACATGGAAAAACAGACTGGTTCCAAGTAGTAAAAGCAGCATGTCGAGGCTGTATATTCTCACCCTGTTTATTTAACTTATATGCAGAGTACATCATGAGAAACGCTGGGCTGGAAGAAGCACAAGCTGGAATCAATATTGCTGGGAGAAATATCAATAACCTCAGATATGCAGATGACACCACCCTTATGGCAGAAAGTGAAGAGGAACTCAAAAGCCTCTTGATGAAAGTGAAAGTGGAGAGTGAAAAAGTTGGCTTAAAGCTCAACATTCAGAAAACGAAGATCATGGCATCCGGTCCCACCACTTCATGGGAAATAGATGGGGAAACAGTGTCAGACTTTATTTTTTTGGACTCCAAAATCACTGCAGATGGTGACTGCAGCCTTGAAATTAAAAGACACTTACTCCCTGGAAGGAAAGTTATGACCAACCTAGATAGCATACTCAAAACAGAGACATTACTTTTCCAACAAAGATCTGTCTAGTCAAGGCTATGATTTTTCCAATGGTCATATATGGATATGAGAGATGGACTGTGAAGAAAGCTGAGCACCTACGAATGATGCTTTTGAAATGTGGTTTTGGAGAAGACTCTTGAGAGTCCCTTGGACTGCAAGGAGATCCAACCAGTCCATTCTAAAGGAGATCAGTCCTGGGTGTTTTTTGGAAGGCTCTAGTACCTTGGGCACCTCATGCGAAGAGTTGAATCATTGGAAAAGACTCTGATGCTGGGAGGGATTGGGGGCAGGAGGAGAAGGGGACAACAGAGGATGAGGTGGCTGGATGGCATCACTGACTTGATGCACATGAGTTTGGGTGAACTCTGGGAGTTGGTGATTGACAGGGAGGCCTAGTGTGCTGCGATTCATGGGGTCTCAAAGACTCGGACACGACTGAGTGACTGAACTGAACTGAAACTATGGTGCAGGTAATAATGATAATGGTACCTCCTTGAAAAGGCCCCATGCTTGTACTGCTACACACAATAGCCATCCTTCATCAGGCCCCCGCTGCCCTATGCCTCTGCCAGAGACTCCTGGACACTCACGGGCAAATCTGGGTCAGTCTCTTGTGGGGCTACTGCTCCCTTCTCTTGTGTCCTGGTGTGCACAAGTTTCTGTTTGTGCCTTCCAAGAGTCTATTTCTCCAGCCCTGTGTAAGTTCTGGCAGCTCTATGGTGGGGTTAATGGCAACCTCCTCCAAGAGGGCTTATGCCATTACCAAGTCTGCTGTACCCAGAGCCCCACCTCTGCAGCAGTTCACTGTTGATCTGTACCTCCATGGGAGACACTCAAACACAATTCTGTCTATGGGGTCTTTTGGTCCTGGTGCACCCAAGGTTTGTTTGAGCCCTCTGAGCATCTCTGCTGGGTACGGGGTTTGATTCTAAATATAATTTCACCCCTCCTACCATCTTTCTGGGGTTTCTCCTTTGCCCTTGGATGTGGGATGGCGCCTCAAAATCTGCAGTGCCGCACAGCCACCACTCCAGCAACTACGGTCTTGCTGGGGCTTCTTTGCCCCTGGACAAGTGGTATTTCTTCACAGTCACTTCAGCACCATGCAGCCGCCATTCCAGTGCCAAGTACAACTACCACACCCCATTGGGTCTTAGAAAAACTTAAGTTCCTTGCCCAAGCAGTGGAAGGTATCCAAAACTTGAGAGAGCAGGAGTTTAAAGTCAGAAGAACTGGATGAAGTGATGCCCCAGTCACTTGCTGGTTGTGAAACCCATGTACACCTGCCATGCTAAGAAATACCTGATGACAGCAGCTGAGAGGGCATCTAGCTACTTGGAAAGAAATCATCATGTCCCAGGGTCACAGGGAAGAATGCTGTCTCTCCACTCAGTCCCTGGGTTGTTGCAACGTTGTCGGGGATACATCCATCACAGGGGCCACACCTCCTCCCTGGGGTCCTGCTCTCAGCTGAGTGAAAGCAGACACTCACCCGCCATGAGCCATGAGCTGTGAGACCCATTACCAGGCATGACCTCATGAAATTCATTTTACCTTTCTTTCTTTTGCTACTTATGAAATATAATAAAACTTCCTCATTGAATTTTTATGATATATAAATCAGATAGCATATAAATGATATTTAGATCAGTGTCTGGCATGGCACGTTGCATAGAAATTCAGTGAACAACAACCTTTATTATTAGACTTTATCAGGGACAAAGCATAAGTGCCCAACTCTCTGACTCCAGGAGTGTACAATATTGTGTTTTGACTTTTCTGGCCATCTTCTTTGTTCTTAAGTAGAAATGCTGATACAGATAGTTCAAGAACCAGTGCCATAATCCTAGATGTGTGTTCATTATTTCTGGAATCCCATTTCTTAGGATGTCCATATTTCTTCCACTTGTGAATCTTGGGTAACTAACTGCTCATTTGGAAGATAACTACTGGACCAACATTTCACTAATTCTTAGGGAAAGCTTCGTCTGTTCTTACACATGAGGATATGCTTTTTTTTTGGACTGACTTTCTCTTACTATCCAAATTTTAGAATAGATGTAGACTAGGAAAAATTGGAAATGGGGTTTTTGTTTTTAACTTAGACAAAAGAATGCCTAATCAATCCAGCTTGAAAAAAGATCACCTTGGACTTTGGTGGCCAAGTGTAATAGTCAAATATATATATTTGACTATTGGTCTTGGGCTTTGCATACGTATTTCTTTGAAGAACCTTAAAATGACCTGATGATAATAGAACAAGATTGTATTTTCACATGACTTAAACAATCCGTGGTCAAATATTTAATAGAGTCCATATGATACAGAATCGGTTCAGTCAGTTCAGTCGATCAGTCGTGTCTGACTCTTTGCGACTCCATGAACCGCAGCACGCCAGGCCTCCCTGTCCATCACCAATTCCGGAGTTCACCCAAACCCATTGATTTGGTGATGCCATCCAACCATCTCATCCTCTTTTGTCCCCTTCTCATCCTGCCCTCAATTTCCTAGCATCAGAGCCTTTACAAATGAGTCATCTCTTCACATCAGGTGGCCAAAGTATTGGAGTTTCAGCTTCAGCATCAGTCCTTCCAATGAATATTCAGGATCTATTTCCTTTAGGATGCACTGGTTGGGTCTCCTTGCAGTCCAAGGGACTTGCAAGAGTCTCCTCCAACACCACAGTTCAAAAGCATCAACTCTTCAGCGCTCAGCCTTCTACACAGTCCAACTCTCACATCCATACATAACCACAGGAAAAACCATAGCCTTGACTAGACGAACCTTTGTTGGCAAAGTAATGTCTCTGCTTTTGAATATGCTATCTAGGTTGGCCATAATTTTCCTTCCAAGGAGTAAGCGTCTTTTAATTTCATGGCTGCCGTCACCATAGTTTCAATGAATACAAAGTTCTTAATCTTAACCATATAGCTATGTATTTGTATAATGGTCGTTCTTTTTAAAACTTTGTTACATAACTTGAATTGAGTAAATGTAAAAACTGTATGTATTCTATTATACACATAGTCAAGAGAGTTAAGTTATATGCTCAGTGTAAAATATTTTCTAAGGAATAGTTGAACAATGACAACTGAATATGGATCATGATGTCTCATCATGAAAACGTTTCACTGTTGATAATTTTCAGCCTTGTTATAAGTTGTGAATGCCTTCTTTGTCTTTTACAAATAAGAATAAGTGGCTTTAATATAGCATTCAATATTCATTAAAAAAATCCTATTATTGTTTATTCAAACTCTGAATCAATGAAATTAAATAGTATCTTCAAACTATATGGTAAGTTGTTTAAAAACAGAAACTTACTATTGGTAATTATTTATCTATGTAAGTGAAATTTTTCTCTGTATTTTGCAAAAATAAAAAAACTGTTCAAATGATAGACAAAAAAGCTGGAAAATTAATTAAAGTTTATCTTCAGATTAAAAGGTAGATATTTAAAAATAAAATACTCTGAGTATCAAAGCTTTGATTATAGAATTTTGGCCTCATCAAAGCATTCTCATGGATTAACTTAATTATAAAGAAATACAAACATTTTAACTTAAACATATATCAATAAAAATACATTTATTATAATTTACAGATATAATTTCTATTTAACCATTGAATCAAGCAAGCACAGAATGCCACTGCAACAAAATACGAAAATGAATGATTCAAAAAAAATCAAACAAACAAAAGCCATATTAGTTCATGGGGCTAATCTAAGCTTTTTTAGACTGATGCTAAAAATGTTACTTTCTCTGAAAGATACAAAGTTTATGAATATGGAATATCTTTTAAAACCAGGCTTGTTAGTTTCTGGATCATGTAATCTGAAGGAATCCTTAGAACAGCTTCATATTATTTCTGGGTTCCCTGAAAATTTCTGCATAATCTTCTATCTGTATTTTTAAGGAATGGAAGAAGAGTATCCACAGCTTTAATTTCATTTCCACTCTATGTATCCTAGACGACAGTATACTGAAGAATCAAAGAAACTATTCACCCCCAGCCTCAAGCAAAAGAGAACTTCAAGAGAAACTATGACTTTTATAACTTTATAGGGTCTGTGTAGGTTACAGTGATACTTCATATTTGTTCAAGTGTTCTTTTTTATTTTTTTTTTTAATTTTGATCCCTTCAGTGTCACTGAAGGAGTTTGATTTGTCAATCCATCTCTCCTGGTTCTGATGATTCACTCATATTAAGTAAGTTACTGATACTATCAATTTATTAGTAACTTTTAGTATCCCATGCCAAATACTTTGAGGAAATATTCCTAAATAGCCAGAAACTGTTTATCAAATCAACAAATTAACTAACTAAAACCCAACATTCTCCCTAATTTAAAAAGCATCTTTTAATTGGCAGATTTTATCTGTGTTAATTATCCAGTTAGGATGCTTAGAATAAGCGAAATCATAATTATAACTATTTTGAGAAGAATAACCAAACTTAAAGGATGTGAATCTTAAGTCGTTTAACAAATTGAAAAATTTAGCAATGGATACTACCACTTCTCTGTGTCTATTTAGTAGACTGCGATAAATCTTAAAAAGTGGATTTGTGAGATTCTATGTTGTTTTGGGAAATGAGCCATGTTTATACTTAATGTCCATCATTATTGAAATTCCAACATTGAAACTTAAAACTGTGATCTAGTTTGCAATCTAATTTTAACAATAAAACCTTACATATATTTTGCTAAAAGGAGAAAAAAAAACACTTCCTATTAATTCTATCCCTTTTAAAGTAGTTTGCTGTTTTTAACATTTCTCTCTAATCTTGAGATGCCAGTGAGGGGTTTTTGTCCCTTCATTTCACTTTGTCTTCTATTCTTTTTATGAAATATTCTCAAGGCATTAGTGAAATTGACTAACTCAGAAACAAAATTATTAAACGTCATTTTGTAAGATGAACAACAAACAATATATCACAGCATTGATATCTCATGAAGACTTTCAAAAATATTCTCACTAAATCACTACTATTTCTTCCTAATCATCAGAGCATAAATAGTTAAATTATTTAAAAATTAAGGACATTTTAAAAAACTGTACTTAAAATGTTTTTAAGGAGTAGAAATTTTTAAGAAGTAGAAATTTTTTAAGGAATAGATCCCAGAGAAATTAAGCAGATAAAACTTCACAAGAACATTCTTTTTGTTGTTAAAGGCAACAATCAGTGATAATGTTGGCAGCTAATTGCATAACAGTGAAGATTTGACATAGACCTCTGACAGCACATTTTAGCTTCCATTTATTATGAAGACATTCACCAACAAAAATGGGAAGGGACAGTTTCCCTACTTTGGTGTGTTACAGCAAAAGAAAATATATTTAAGTGACAAAGTCTCAAATATCACTGTTCTTTTCACACAATATTAAATGGATTCTAAATCTGTGCAGAGAATCATATTCAGATAGTGCCTAATTCTAAATAGCATCCTAACCATAAAAATGGGACTCCCCTGTCAGCACAACGCAGATCTCCTATGGAAGATTTTAAAAGAGCCATGCACAGAGCTGCAAATATTTCATTTTAACTTCCATGCCGTCTCATGCTGTGATGTTTTCCTTGTTCCTTATGTGCAGGTCAGTCTGCATATTTCCCACAGAATTCCCGCAGAGGACCTTTGACACATACACGAAGTTATAAAAACATTTGGTTGAGCCAGGCTGAGAAATATGGAGACATATTCCAAAATTTTACCCACTAAAATCCTATAAAAATAACTTACAAAGGGAAAGCTAATTAACCTGAGCAAGAATTTGCCTTTATTCATTATCTTTGCTGTAAATTTTAAGGTGTTGTTTCCACAGATATCAGTGGAAACCACAATCAGTAACTAAAATTGAAATAGACATATTTAAACATATTTTCTTTGCCTACTTTGGTGGCATGAAGATGATAACAAGGGAAAGACAGTGCTACTTTTTTTGTTTGTTTGTTTTGGGTGATCTTTAATGTCAAGAATAGTATTATATCATCTATATCATCTAAATACACTCTATGGCTATTTGGTTCATAATATTGAAACCATCATCTTCTTTAAGTGAAGATACAAAATGTAAGCCAATACCACAGTTATAATACATGTATATTCAAGGACATATAAAATATGGTACAATTGGAAGGCTACAGTTGTTTAGCAAAACAGATCCTTGATTGGAAATAATATATTTGGATTACAGCTGATTCTGTTAATCTTCAGTTTCATCTCTTAAACAAAACATCATTTGTAAACCATATTAGTAATAGATTTCATCTATTTTTATGCTGAATATAAATATTTAAAAAAATAATTTTTGCTTTTCAAAAGTTTTAACTTTACAAACATTTGCAAAGATAGTTCTCATATACCCAACACCCACTTTCTGCTGCATTTTACATCTTATATTAGTATGGTACATGCATTACTATTAACTAACCAATATTGATGCAGTATTTTAAATTAAAAATCCATACTTTAATTTCAGATACAAAAGCTATTTTTAGTAGAGAAAAATTGGAGGACTTATGGAGAATGAAGAAATCTGTAGTTTTACAGACCTGAGCTTTGATTAACCTTCTGTTATTAATATGTTTTGTGTCCTTACTCACTTTCTAGCCTCACATTCCTTATCTGTAAAGTTGTAAGATTGAATATTATAAACTCTGTTTCTGCACTCTGAATTATCTGATATTAGTCATAAGAAAATTATGTAATAGATGTTTAATAATATATTATTTAAATGACAACTACAATAGATAAAGCTTTGCTTATTTAGTCTTTCATAAAATGCTCATTATAATCTGCTAAAATTAAGAGAAAGACATACTATATGTGATAAATTACTATATTTTTAATAAAAAAGAACAAATGTGTATGTATATATTCAATTTTATTTTTCTTCTAGTGAAGGAAATCTAGTTGAATAATATGACTCCCAGATTGAATAAGACATTTTATCTTTCCACCAATAATGACCTACATTTTCCTCTCCCTGAAACTTAAACATAGTAGACATAAATGAAACTATTCCAAAAATGTTTATCTTTCCCAAAAGGCACTGAGAAAACTGAGATGGTTCTGATAATCAGAGCCCCAATATTCAAGATTTAATAAATATCCTTGATTTTTTGAAGCTCTATGAAGTGTAAACAGTGATTATGAACCAGTAGTTGTCTATTAAATACTACTGATACTCCTTCTCCTTTAGTAATATGTTTTTCTGGCTATATATATATATATATATACATACATATATATTATTGTTTTTTTTACAGGTAACCTAAATCATGTAGTCAAATAAATATTGACAGACAACTTCTTTGAATGGGAAATTCCCAGGTGGCGCTAGTGGTAAAGAAGCCACCTGCCACTGCAGGAGATGTAAGAAATGTGGGTTTGATTCCTGGGTTGGGAAGATCCCCTGGAGGAGGGCATGGCAAACCACTCCAGTATTCTTGCCTGGAGAATCCCATGGACAGAGGAGCCTGGCAAGCTATGGTCCAAGTAAGAGAGGTGGCTTCTTTTGGGAGATAATTGGTTTGCAAAATGAAATAGCATGAGAGCTAGACCCAGAAGAATGTTTCAGAACCCAACAGGGGGAGGCCAATGGAAAGGGAAATGTTACGAACAAAGGTAAAGCAGTGGAAACATTTGTTCAGCAACAAAACAACCCTTGGTAGGAGAGGTGTTGAATGTAGAGCTAAATCAATGGACTTGAGTATTAGAAGAACTGGAATTTCAAAATTATGTATTTCTACATAGTTCAGTAAGCAATGAGGAATAATAAAATAATTCGTGTGAATTTGAAAGTGAGTTCCCTTTTAAAAAATAGTATACAATGACTTTAGATACTGTTTTAAACTTAGAAATAGG
This sequence comes from Bison bison bison, assembly GCF_000754665.1. NCBI lineage: Eukaryota > Metazoa > Chordata > Mammalia > Artiodactyla > Bovidae > Bison > Bison bison. Next base: position 13,176,454 of record NW_011494607.1, read on the forward strand.
TGATTTATATCACAGGGGTTAATGTGAGTAAAAAAAATCTCATCTTTCAGATTAGAGAATCAATAGATACTATCTTGAGCAGATGAATCAAGAAAAGAGAAAATACCAAAATGTTTAGAATTATGGAGGTAATTACCAGAACAAAAAATAGAAACCTAAAGAGGTCATCCCATGGAAATAAGACTAGAGAGGAAGATGTGGGGTTGGATTGTCTCACTTCACACTTCACCATTTCTTATCCAGAGGAGGGTAATAAGGATATACATGACTCTCGTATATCACTAGCACAAACATTTCCACTGAGGTACAGACTCACATATCAATGGCTTATAAGAATATTAGCTTAAATGTCTCTCAGTCTCAATTGAAATCCATTTTAATGGAAAAAGTGCAGTTATTTGGGTGATGATGACAAAGCACAAGGGGCAGTAGAAGCAAAGGCATGACTGGAATGAATGGCATGGTTTGTGCAGCTTAGCTGTTGCATAAAGTATTGCCTCTGTGAGGTTTTCCATGATTATTTGGTTTGATTTCACACCACTCCTTTTGTATATCACAAACATCTTCTACTGTTCTCCAGTATAATTTTTGCTTCATAGACTTGCCATCCCTATATACATTAAGCTCCTTGAAGGCAGCAAAGTTAATGGGCTTAAAGTTGGAAATAAATATACATATATATATATATATATATATGTTGAATTCCTCTGGTCTGAATATTTAATTTCTTTGTCACTCATGCTTTTTGATTTATGAAGCTTTTTAAGAATTACTGAATAGATGATCCATAAATTCAGTGCTAGAAAGACTAATAATCTCTGAGGAGAAAATGAGTATACAGTGTTTTGGAATTATTCAGTTGTCATGAGACTGATATTCCTGAGTATTGTAACATATACTATATACTATGTTTTTTTATACCTTAGGCAAAACTTCTTTGAATTTAATTTTTTATTTGATTACTTTTAACAATAGTTGTAAGGCAAGGAAATATAATTGCTTTTGAATGAAAAAGAAGAGCTTGATGCTTTCAGTTCTCAACACAGGTGTAACTATAATTTATTATAGAAGCATCAATAATTTATATGCTTCCACTAACATAGTTTCAGAACAAAGTAGGATATTCAGGAACATATTTTCACAATCCTTTCTACTCACTTCTTCCTTTAGAATTCATAGACAGACTCACAAACACAAGCTGTCCAAATCATTCAATATGTTAATATTAGATAAAACTGATGTTCTATCAGCATTTTTTAGGAAAATAAAATATTGCATTGGTAACCTAATTATTAAAAACTTGCAGGCATGGCTGGTTCTTAGCAAAATATTGAAATCAATGATAGCTTAAGACTCTTCCAATTCACCTTTTAAGATGCTTTATAGCTCTACTGGGGAAGTCCCATCCCTATGGTCTTGCTGTTGGTGTCCATGTGAGTGTGCTTCCAGGTCTGTGTGCCATTAACTTGGGCAGGATCCAATGTTCTCTAGATCATGGGTCCCCAACCTCCAGGATATAATGCCTGAAGGTCTGAGGTGAAGTTTATGTAATAGTAGTAGAAATAATTTTCTACTTTCATGCATTTCGCTTTTCACTTTTCACTTTCATGCATTGGAGAAGGCAATGGCAACCCACTCCAGTGTTCTTGCTTGGCAAATCCCAGGGATGGGGGAGTCTGGTGGGCTGCTGTCTATGGGGTCACACAGAGTCGGACATGACTGAAGTGACTTAGCAGCAGCAGCAGCAGTAGAAATAAAGTGCACAATAAATATAATGTGCTTGAATCAGCCTGAAACCATCCCCCACACCTGGTCTATGGAAAAATTGTCTTCGTGAAACTCACCCCTGGTGTCAAAAAGGCTAGAGACCACTGCTTTAGACAGACCTTACTCTTTCCTCCTCCACCCACCAGATATTATCTTTCACCAACCCACTCCTTCAAACACTGACTTTTGGAGCTAGTGGGAACAATGGAAAGCACACATTTAATCAGGAAGAAAATAATGTATGTCAAAGTCAAAACTAACTAAAAATGTTAGACCTCTTAGGTAGTATAATATTCTTGGCTTACTTGAAATATGAAATCTTTTCAATAAGTGCCTGAAAAATCATGAAAGTTTTTAACATAAGGGCAAACTAGCAGAATGCTATACAGTAGATATTTTTAGGCACATTTTAGGTGTTACTTAAATCTTATCAGTGAAGTAATTTTCTATTTCCATATAAACTAGGCCTTACCATGATGTCAGAACTGAGTAGTGGAAGAGTGAACATGAAAAGTATTAACTAGATAATTCATACATCAAAATAAAGATTGGTTTTGGAACATATTTCAACATATCTTTTTCATGAATGTTATTTTTTTATAAATGAACAGTAATAGTTTAATACACTGCTTGCTTATATCAACTGTCACTATTAAAAACTCAAACAAAATATTTACCTGTATAGGTGAAACCTGAAACATGTGTGACTAGGGTTGGGGTGAGGAAGGAAATGTGGTGGGAACATTTGCTATTCAGACTTGATTACCTAAAAGCTTGAATCCATACTTTGATTCTCAGGTAGCAAAATATTAAAAATATTTTTTCTAGTCCAAATCAGGTTACATTCTCTCTTTGGAGTAATTTTCCCCCATCAATTTATATCATCCCTGCTGATATTTTATTAAGTATTTTGACTGCAAAGAAGCTTAAGAATAGCTGGTCAACAATTCTTAAAATTCCCACTTGTATACTTCAAGGCAGTTATGAACTCACTTCTCACATCTCCTTTATAATCAAACATTTCAAAGAATGCTATTACTTCTTTAAAATTCCAAATTTCTATTCACATAATCTTACTTTTATATTTTGGGCCATATATAAATTCCCCAGATTTCAGTTGTCCAAAATTTGATACCCTGAGTTTTAAACTAATGAATGTAAAATGTAGATGAAGTTTTATCTTCAGAATTTTTCATCAGAATAGCTTTCTTATAGGATATTTCAGTATTATGTGTTCAAGCCTCTAGAATAATTCTGTTGAGCTGAATTATGTTCAATTCATGTCCCCTGTGATCTCTAGGTTCTTTTCTGCTACAGTAATGCCTAATTAGTCATTCCCTGTCTTGTACGTATCATGTTTCTCCTTACAATAGTTCCTGCTTTATACCTGACCTCAGGATTTTCATTATTTCCAACTACTCTTCCAACTTGTCAAGGTCAATTTGAATTATAATCTTCTCCTTGAAAGGGCTAGCCAACCCACTCATTTATTCTTCTAGGTCGCTGATAAAATATAGAAAACTGTATACAATTCATAACCTATGGAATACACCTTAATACTTCAATACAGTAGGTATTAATGCTGCCAAGTCGCTTCAGTCGTGTCTGACTCTGTGCAACCCCACGGACTGCAGCCTACCAGGCTTCTCCGTCCATGGGATTCTCCAGGCAAGAACACTGGAGTGGGTTGCCATTTCCTTTTCCAGTAGGTATTAATAGTTCAGTGTTAATTAGAAATGTGTCTATGTAGTACTTGACTAGGTGAAGAATGCCAAGATTGTAACTCTGATCTTAAGCCAAAGCATTGACTTTCCTATACTTCATAATCATAGACCCTACTTCTGACCTTCCCCACAAGTGATATACAGATTCCCCATGAAGATATATAGGTTCAACATTCAAAAGATAAACTGAATGTTAAAGAACACTGAATATCATGATGCTACTTAAAAGATATAGACTATTATAAGAAGTTGATACACCTACTAGTATCAAGATACTGACTAAAAGTGAAGGCAAAGGCAGACCATCAAGATCAGTAACTAAACTAACAGGCCGCCCAATCCTAAATAAGAGAATTAGAGTAAGAAACAAGGTTGAATAATTAAAAGGAAGAGATGATGCAATAATTTATTCATTTCTTCAGCCTTATGACTGTCAACATATATAGTGATCTCAATGAAGCTATGTTGAAGTTTTATCTTGACTCCTTTTATGAAATGAATTTATGAACCAAGTAATTTTGAAAACACAAGTAATACATATTATAAGAAGCAACTTTTTCTCCTTGCTATAATTCTAGATAAAATTTTGTATGCATAGAGTATAAATCCAAACTCTAGAAATTTTTATACAAAGATTATTCATACATATGTTGAGTTGCCATTTTCCTTGACATATAAGAATTGCTCGTAAAAGAATAAACTTTTCTTTCAGATCAACACAGTCTGTGGATCTTTTTTACTTTCTATTAATCTTAATTTTCATGAACTTATGCTTATCTCATGTATTTATGTCATATATATAAAATGTACCACATAGAGGAGTTAAAGTAAAAGTTCCTTTAACTCCTCTCTAACCACAACTCTTACTGTTCATTATTTTTTCCTGTTTTTTTTTTTCTTTTTTTAATTATTGATATAGTTGATTTACAGTGTTGTGTTAGTTTGTTGTGCAGCAAAGTGAATCAGTTATACATATATATATATATATAAAATCCACTCATTTATTTACTTATGATTTTTGGCTGTGCTAGGTTTTTGGTGCTGTCTGGGCTTTGATCTAGTTGCCGTGAGCGGGGGCTACCTAGCTGCAGTGTGAGAGTTTCTCGCTGCAGCGGCTTCTCTTGTTGTGCAGCAAGGGTCCCAGGGTGTGCAGGCCTCCGTGGTTGTGGCTCCCAGGCTCTCAGCACAGGCTCAGTAGTTACGGTGCGTGGGCTTAGTTGCTCTGCAGCATGTGAGCTTTTCCTGGACCAGGGATTGAACTCATGTCTCCTGCATTGGCAGGTGTGTTTTCTACCACTGAGCCACCAGGTAAGCCTAGATTTTGTTCCCCGTATAGGTCATTTCAGAGTACTGAGTGGAGTCCCCAGCCTACTATTCATTGTATCCCACTCCATTCACAATGGCTTCCTTACAATTTTTCAAATACTCAGTCATACTTGTACCTTAGGAAACTTATACTGGTTTTTCTCTTGATCTAGGACTCTGTACTCCAGACACGAACATGTTCACTGTCCCTTTTTAAATAATTTATTCCAATGTCATGTGATGAGAGACATCTTTCCTAATTACCTAATTTAAAATTCCAAGTTTCCCTATCATTTCTCAGTCAGAACCCCCTATATCTCTTACCTATTTCATTTAAACAACATTAATAGTTGAAATGATACATATTTTTTCATAAATAATTTTGACTTCCTTTATTTGACCAAACTGTTGATTGTTTTTTTCAGTTTTGTTTGCTTTTAGATTTCCAATGCTTAGAGCGGTACTTGACATATAGTGTCTTTCAATAAATGTGACTACAAAACAGGTATTAGGATTATGTATCAGTATCTGAAAAATGTAAAGTGGTTAAAATATATGCTCTTAAATCAAAAAGCATAATACTAGAGTCCAGCTTCATCACCTTCTATTGTAATTGTGTAACTTGGAGCAAGTTATTAATACCACAGGGCTTTGGTTTCCTTGTCTTTAAATTGAATAATAACAATTTCTACTTGTATTATTAATAGTTTCTTGTATTAGCTGTAACAAATCCCCACACACTGGGTGGCTTAAAACAAATCTTTTACATTCTCACATTGTGGATGCTCAAAGTCTCAAATCTGTAGGACTATGCTCCTTCTCCAGGCTCTGGGGGGAGAATTTTCCAAGCCTTTCTCCTAACTCTTGGTGCCTGCCATCAATCCTACTTTAATCTTTGTCTCCACTGCCAGATGCCCTCCTCCTCTGTGCCTCTCTGTTTCCAATATTTATAAGTCCATTAACCATTGGCTTTAGGACCTACTCACCCTAATCCAGTATAATCTCATTTTAACTCCACTGAACTGGCAGACATTTCCAAATAAGGTCATATCCAGGTCACTGCAATATAAATGATAATGATGAGAAAAATAGTGTTAAAATAGTTATCTCATACTACATAAGAGATAGGCTATGTGCTATTCTATAATTTGCATGAGTTAAGTCCTTCAAATCACAACTCAGTTGGTTAGTATGATTACTTTCTCTTGATTACTGGCTGAAAATGGAGACACAGATTAAATGAATTGTCTGAAGTCACACAGTTAATTAGTTGTAGAGTTGAGATTAGAGTACAGCATGTCTGGAGCTGGAAGTTTGGTTCTTATTCATGATCTTACACTCCATCTTAGTGATATAATCCCCTTTCATTTTCTACATTTCTCTCTAAACTGTCAGAGGCAAGTGTCTGCTCTCTTGTTTACCACTGTGTACCCACAATCTGCCACTCTTCCTGCATCAAATAGGTGCTTTAAATTGTTACTAAATGACTGGCCTGTGGGTCGGGTATAAGTTTATACGTATACTTTATGTTTATAAATAAATACTGAACAGAAATTGGATCCTTATTTCTCTCTAAATTAGAAAAGAATAAGCCTGAAAACAGTAGTCCTTGTCTGAATATTGTGGATGAATCATTAATTGGTCAACTCTGAAAACCATGTAAGTCATATTATAATCAACAATCTATTTAGTAATGGGTGTGAAAACATTTCTCAAATAATGATTTCAGAAGAATTACCATCACAAATGTAATATTCCCATTTGATCATATCTCTTCTCCTAAGATATTTCATTTTCATTAATTTTAGTATTCCTTTATAGCAGGAATAATTATGCTTCTAATCACTGGTTAATTCAAATTGTTCTAATCTTTTAGGAGATTTTCAAATAAAAAATGCAGAGTATTCACTTGCTATGTACTGTAAACAAAACTATCATTCATTTTGCCATACTGTAACTTCTTTGATTTTACATCTATAAGAGTAAATATATGCAGAATACCCTCAGATTAAAGATCTCTCAAATTATTAGAGCATTACCTCTAAATACAAAATAGGTTGTTTGTTAAGAATATTAGGTTGATAATCTATAATATTATAGTATTACAAGTAGTAAAGTATTACACATGTATATGCAGATAAGTTTATATACAAATATAGTCTATATCAACAAAATAACAAGTGAAAATACTCAAGATTTAATAGAAGCTAATACATACATATGGGAAAAATATATATGTCAATAATTTATAGAATGCATGAGTATAAAATTATAAAAATACAGACAAATTGGACAAAACAAAGAGCTGAGAAACAAACCCTAATATATATGGAATAGGGAATGACAGAGATGGAAAAATCTCAGAGGAGAAAAGATAGATTCTTCAACAACTGTCCTTCAGTAAGATTTGACTATATGAGAAAATAGAGCCAATGTCACATATTAAAATGTATTACATATAAATGAAATAATTAAAAATAATCATTAAAATAATGAAAAATCTTAACTGTTAAGTGTGGATATAAAAAATTAGACTTTAAAACAAAGCAGTGACAGATTTTTGAAACAGGATATGAAAACACAAACTATTAGAACTAAGTTTAATTTAACTACATTAAAATAAAAAACTTCATACCACAGAATGGACCATACACAAAATTATAAATCATGCTAAGGAGTGCCTAGGAAAGGTTACAACACATGTGTTTACAATGCAAGTAATAGCAAAAGAATAGCACCTCGACACACAAGTAAGTCTTTACTTCACTTATTATTTTAAAACTTAAGTAGTACCTGTTTTATGTCAAGCACAGTTGTAAGCTCTTGAGATATACTGATGAACAACAGAAAAAGAGATAACAATCTTTTGAGAGTTTACATTTCAGTTAAGAGAGATTAGAGATAGTAAATAAGGGTCATGTGGGGGGAGGAAACAAACTATTAATGAGAATTGGTAGTATGGAGACTGGAAGATGAATTGCAATTTTAGGTCTAATGGTCAGGGTAATAAGCCTTTTTGAAATCCTTCTAAGTGAAGATTTAAATTTGAAGTTAGCTTTTCACATATCCACTGTTGAGGCACACAGAAGAAATGTTGCAAAAGCTCCAATGTTGGAGATATGAGTGGTATTTTAAAGGAATACAACTTCAAATTAATAAAGATATTACAAATGACACAATTGAAAAGTGAGAAAAGGACATAAATGGGCAATTAAAAATAGAAAAGCAGGTCATTTTATACACATATGAAATACGCTCAAACTCACTGGCATACACATTAAAAAATAGTCTATAGTCATACAAATGATAAAATTTTTGAAGTCTGATCATACCATGCTGCTGCTACTGCTGCTAAGTCGTTTCAGTCGTGTCCGACTCTGTGCGACCCCATAGACGGCAGCCCACGAGGCTCCCCTGTCCCTGGGATTCTCCAGGCAAGAACAACTGGAGTGGGTTGCCATTTCCTTCTCCAATGCATGAAAGTGCAAGTGAAAGTGAAGTCTCGCAGTCGTGTCCGACTCCTAGCAACCCCATGGACTGCAGCCCACCAGGCTCCTCCGTCCATGAGATTTTCCAGACAAGAGTACTGGAGTGGGGTGCCATTGCCTTCTCCGGATCATACCATATGTTGGTGATAATGGGTTTTCTTGTATACTTACTATGGGAGTACAAATTAGTACACATATTTTGGGAAATCAATGTGAAACCAAGTAGTCTTTCATCTTCTTAGTCTTTCATTTCCTTGGTTAAGTTCATCCGTAAGTATTTTATTCTTTTATTGATGCTATCATAAATAGAATTGTTTTCTTGATTTCCTTTTTAGATGAATTGTTGTTGACATAAAGAAATACAGCTGATAAAGACTTTGCATCCTGCAACTTTACTGAATTCATTCATTAGTTCTAACAGTTTTAGTGGTGTCTTTAGGATTGTCTACACACAGGATCATGCCATCTATAAACAGGTATAATTTTACTTCCTTTCTGATTTGGAGTTTTTTTATTTCTTTTTCTTGCCTGATTGCTCTTTATAATCATTCTAGTACTGTGTTGAATAAAAGTGGTAGTAGTGGGATTCTTGCTTTATACCATATCTTAGAGGAAAAGCTTTCTGTTTTCCCTATTAATTATGATGTTAGCTGTGGGTTTTTCATAAGTCACCTTTATTTTTTTGAGAACATTTTCTTTTGTAGGCATTTCTATCTATTTTGTTGAGAGAGTTTATCACGAATGTATGGTAAGTTTTGTTAAATGCCTTTTCTTCTTCTATTGAGATGATCATATAGGTTTTATCTTTCTTTCTGGTAATGTAGTATATCACACTGATTGATTTGTATATGCTAAACTCACTTTGGAATGTAGTTTCTTAGTGTGTTATTCAATTCTATAAGTATTTTATTGAGGTTTTTTTTTTGCATCTATATTCAAGAGGGATTCGGCCTTAGTTTTCTTTTCTTGTAGTATTTTTGTATGTCTTATGTATCAGGGGGATGCTGGTCTCATGAGTTTGGTATTAAACTCTCTATTTCCATTTTTTGAAATAATTCAAGAACAATCAGTATTAATACCTTTCTGAATGTTTGGTAGAACTCAACCTTAAAGTCATCTGGTCCTGGGCTTTTCATCCTTGGGAGATTCTGATGACTACTTTAATCTCTTTATTTACTATTGTTCAACTGAGATTTTCTAATTCTTCTTGACTCAGTAGGTTGTATGTTTCTAGCAATTTATCAACTTCTAAGTTACCCAATTTATTTGCATAGTATTGTTTCTAATTGCTCCTTATAATCATTTTTATTTCTGAGAAATGTGCTTAATATCTCCTTTCCCATTTCTGATTTTATTTGAGTTTCTTTTTTTCCCTTAGTATTTTGTTGATTTTGTTTATTTCCTCAAAAAAAAAAAAAAAAAACTTACTTAGCTTTTCTAGTTTTTTAAAATTGTTTTTCTATTCTGTATTTATTTCTGCTCTACCTATATTGTTTCTTGCCTTATATTAACTTTGGTTTAATTTCTTCTTCTTTGTTGATGTCCTTGAAATGTACAGTCAGATTGTTTATTGGAGATCTTTATTGTTAACATACACATTACTATAAATCTGGTTCTTAATGCTGCATTCCATAAGTATAGTAAGTTGTGCTTTCATTTTCATTTTTTGAGATATTTTTAAAATATCCTTCTGATTTCCTCTGCAATCCAGTGGTTTAAGCGTGTGTTCTGTTCAGTTCAGTCGCTTAGTTGTGTCCGACTCTGTGACCCCATGAATCGCAGCACGCCAGGCCTCCCTGTCTATCACCAACTCCCGGAGTTCACTCAAACTCATGTCCATCGAGTTGGTGATGCCATCCAGCCATCTCATCCTCTGTCGTCCCCTTCGCCTCCTGCCCCCAATCCCTCCCAGCATCAGAGTCTTTTCCAATGAGTCAACTCATCGCATGAGGTGGCCAAAGTACTGGAGTTTCAGCTTCAGCATCAGTCCTTCCAAAGATATTCCAGAACTGATCTCCTTTAGAATGGACTGGTTGGATCTCCTTGCAGTCCAGGGGACTCTCAAGAGTCTTCTCCAACACCACAGTTCAAAAGCATCAATTCTTCGGTGCTCAGCTTTCTTCACAGTCC
>NW_011494607.1:13186967-13199722 GCF_000754665.1 Bison bison bison
TGTTTCCACTGTTTCCCCATCTATTTCCCATGAACTGATGGGACCAGATGCCATGATCTTAGTTTTCTGAATGCTGAGCTTTAAGCCAACATTTTTACTCTCCTCTTTCATTTTCATCAAAAGGCTCTTTAGTTCCTCTTCACTTTCTGCCATAAGGGTGGTGTCATCTGCATATCTGAGGTTACTGATATTTCTCCCAGCAATCTTGATTCCAGCTTGTGCTTCTTCCAGCCCAGCGTTTCTCATGATGTACTCTGCATAGAAGTTAAATAAGCAGGGTGATAATATACAGCCTTGATGAACTCCTTTTCCTATTTGGAACCAGTCTATTGTTCCCTGTCCAGTTCTAACTGTTGCTTCCTGACCTGCATATAGGTTTCTCAAGAGGCAGGTCAGATAACAGGCAGGTCAGATATGTTAGTTTCCTATTATTTGTGAATTTTCCTGTTTTCTTGCTATTATCAATTACTGGTTTCATTCCATTGTACTTACAGAAGATCTCTGGCATAATCTTGGTCTTTTTAAGTTTATTGAGACTTGTTTTGTGATCTAACATTTGTTCTATAATGGGTTATAATCTGTGTACATTTCAGAGTAACATTTATCTTCTACTGTTTGGTGTGTGTTTTAAACAGCATATGGCAGGATTTTTTTGCTCCATGGTATTTAAACTATGCTTTCCCTCCTGTATCTTAATATATATGTTATAACAAATGTCCTTTTACTCTATATGTTAAAATAAATATTAACTAGAGGGCTTCCCTGATAGCTCAGTTGGTAAAGAATCCACCTGCAATGCAGGAGACCCCAGTTTGATTCCTGAATTGGGAAGATCCCGTGGAGAAGGGAAAGGCTACCCACTCCAGTATTCTGGTCTAGAGAATTCCATGGGCTGTATAGTCCATGGGGTCGCAAAGAGTTGGACATGACTGAGCGACTTTCACTTCACTTCATGATTTCAGGACACTTCCAATTCTTTCTCTTTATGAAAATACTATATCAAATATAAAAAATTAAACAATACTGAAATACAGAAGGAAAAATGAAGTACTTATAAGCTTATAAGACAGTGATGATAGTTATCATCTTTTTTCTATTCAATTTGTGATAGTTTATTACCAATATTTTCCTTGTTTCTATAACCTACAACATGTGGCATTTGAGTTTGGATTTTATAAGTAAAATCTGACTGAAATCTTTACTATATTTTTAGGTATTTAGTACTTCGGTTAAGGTCTGATCATATCTAAGTTCCTATACATATCGCAAATTGTTCTCTTGAACAGTATTCATTTATTCCCACTTCAAATATATGAAAGGGCTCATTTAAAGCCCTCATTTTCCAACACTGGATGTTATATTTCATTATCTTACCAACTTATGGATCATAAAAATAGCATTTCATTGATTTAATCTGAATATACATAAAAATTAAACTATCTTTGAATATGCTTCATGAGCATTTCAACTTTCCTTTTGCAGTTTCTTTGAGTTTATTTTATCCAATTTGTCTCTGTATTATCATAACTAAAATAGTCTTCAGTAAAATAATCAGTGCAATCATTTTATTTTCAATTTGATTTTATGCCTACTTATTTCATTATTTCATTTTTGGTCTTATCCCCAATTAGGCTAGGATATTGCCACCTTTCTTTCTCCCTCTGTTTGACAAAAAAGATATATAAACTTCCCTTGTACCCCTAGCTGTTGATTATATTCTCTATTAACATAGATTCTTCATTAATTCATTTAATTTTCAACTTCATGAAAGAAACGTATAGACTGCAGCAATAAAAAGTGAGGACTAGAGTACACTTTCATTTCCTACATTTTGTTTCTACTTAGAAATATCATGACATGGAATTGTTACTTCTAAATTTTGTAATACAGTTTTGATGCTGATCTTATCTCCTTCTAATTGACTTTTCAGATATTTTTAATACAACTGTCATCCTACTATATGAGGATCTCCACTATTTTGTTATGAATACTCTCAATAAATTAGCTTCTTTTCTTTCTTACATCCTTTCTCCTCCACCTTAATATCCTAATTTAATTTCTTCAAGATTGTTGCAACACACAGATTTTACTGACCCTCTCTCTTTGTTGCCTCAATAAATTTAACCCTAGATGAACGCAATTCTCAGTTTTCTTTCAGTATTCATTTTGGCTTGTATAAAGGGAAGTCAAATCTATTGAATAAAGTCACACAAAAAGGATGCATACACTGTAACCATACAAAGCTCAATGATCACTCTCAGCTCATCACTAGGAATTGCTATGATTCTCTGCATAATTCATATATTTACCATCAACCATAAACACTTCAAATCAACTCGAATTCCCTCAAACATCTGAACAACTCCCTACATTTCCTTTCATCTTGCCTTATACTTCTCAATAACAACAGTAGCCATCAGATCTACCAACATGCAAACTTACCCACATCTACATCCATCCTATTCTTCTTTCCTACTAAAATGAAGGAACTCTTTCTTCCCATATTGAGGATCAATCTCTCATTTGTAATTTACCCTTCTACTGCTTACTCTCAAACAGATTTTTGTCATTAACTTTTAAACTAGTTTAATCTTTTTTCACTAGAAAAACCTCTCATCCCTCTTCTTATAGCTATTACCTGGTTTCTTTACCTTACATAAAACCTGTCTTTATTTCCCTACTGTTCATTGTGTCTTCACTTCCTCAAATTTATTAACTCCAAGGTCACCAATAATCTCTACATTGCTAAGCACAGTGGTGTGTGAATGCATGCTCAGTCATGTCTGACTCTTTGCAATCCAATGGGCTGTAGCCCACCAGTCTCCACCATCCATGGAATTTTTCTGGCAAGAATACTGGAGTAGTTGCCGTTTCCTACTCCTTGGGATTTTCCTGACCCAGGCATAGAACCTGATCTCCTGTGTCTCCTGCACTGGCAGTCAGATTCTTTACCACTGTGCCACTCAAGACAGTTATTTAATTGTTGTACTGAAATCTTCTTTTCATGTGCTAATAATTTTTAGTTACTTCTGGCCAAAGTATCCCTATTTATGATAAAGATTTTGGGAACAAGATTTACTTGGATTGATGTTATCCTGAAAATCCTAATTATCAGTGGGCTTACCAAATCAGAATACTTTTTCAGTGTTGCTCAACTACTGGGAAAAGAACAAGCACAGGATTAAGGCAAAGTTAAACATAAAAATGTGAAATGCCAGGCTGGATGAAGTACAGGCTGGATTCAAGATTGCTGGGAGAAATATAAATGACCTCAGATAAACAGATGACACCACCCTTGTGAAGAAGAAGCTAAAGAGCTCCTTGATGAAAGTGAAAGAGGAGAGTGATAAAAGTTGACTTAAAACTCAACATTAAAAAACTAAGATCATGGCATCTGGTCCCATCACTTCATGGCAAATAAATAGGGAAACAATGGAAACAGTGACAGACTTTATTTTGGGGGGCTCCAAAATCACTTTATATGGTGACTGCAGCCATGCAATTAAAAGACGCTTGCTCCTTGGAAGAAAAACTATGACCAACTTAGATAGCATATTAAAAAACAGAGACATTACTTTGCCAACAAAGGTCTGTCTAGTCAAAGCTACAGTTTTTCCAGTAGTCACGTATGGATGTGAGAATTGGACAATAAAGAAAGCTAAGAGCCAAAGAATTGGTGCTTTTGAGCTGTGATGTTGGAGAAGATTTTTGGGAGTCCCTTGGACTGCAAGGAGATCAAACCAGTCAATCCTAAAGGAAATCAGTCCTGAATATTCATTGGAAGGACTGGTGCTGATGCTGAATCTCCAATATTTTGGCCACCTGATGCGAAGAACTGACTCTTTGGAAAAGCTTCTGATGCTGGGAAAGATTGAAGGCAGGAGGAGACGGAGATGACAGAGGTTGAGATGGTTGGCTGGCATCACCAACTTTATGGGCATGAGTTTGAGCAAGCTCTAGGAGTTGGTGATGGACAGGGAAGCCTGGCATGCTGCAGTCCCTGGGGTCATAGAGTCAGACATGACTGAGTGGCTGAACTGAACTGAATCATAAAAAATATCACTGCCAAGCACACCTGTGAGATTATTTCCCTCATCACTTCTTAGGAAAATTATACGAGCAATAATACCAAGTATATTAATAGCTTTTGCTTCTGAACTTGGTTGTTGAATAGCTTTACTCCTCTCTTTCATGGAAAGAATTAGATATATAATCTACATATTCTTTACATTGACATAGCTTTCATTTTTTTCTTTTTGTCACACTGTTTTATAAACTTTATTTTAGCCATAACTTTATTGGTTCACTTTTTCTCTATTTATTGGATATAATAAAGTTAATCCTTGGTTCTAGTAATATGATTATCTCTTAGACTTTATTCCTATTTAATTGAGACTCTTACTTTTTGTATATCTTTATATGTATTTGAACAGGAGCAGACCTCAGGCTCTGTTAACTATCTGCCATTTCATCTTATTTTTCTCTGTGATTTTTTTATCACTACTACTAAAAATTACTATTATTAATATTATCCTGAATTGACTAGCAAACATGAGTCAAACATAGTGCTAAGCATTTTGTATGCACTCTTTATTTCATTCTTCTATTAACCCTTTTAGATTATAATTATATCCATTTTACTAATAAAGAAACTGACTTTCAGCTATGTTACATGAATGATAATGAGCACAGAGCTGTTTAGGGGTGAAAAGGGATTTGAAATCAGAGTCTGTTCTCTATATTTTTGTAAAGCATTTTAACACATATGCTTGGTATATGTATGTCTTTTTAGAACTTAATTTTTGACAAATCACTTCATATTACTATTTATAGATAACAGCATGAAAAATAAACAAATCACTAGAGGTAAGTCCATAGTACAAAAGAGTAATAAGGTACCTACATTTTTAAAAATTGCTGTTTTACTTCATTTAAATAGGGTTTATTTTACATTTTATTTATTATATTTATTTGTTTGTTACTCACTTTCCATAACAGAAATACAAAAAATGTCTCTATTAGTTTTAAATAATTGCAGTAGTTATTTGTATATTAACATATTTTCTCTCACAGTTAAATTTCTTAATACTAATTATTTTTTATACAGGCATTTTTTGATTTTTCATGAAGTAAGTTTTTTAATATAGCATATTTTAATCCCAGAAAAAACAACTGGAACTTGGTCAATTTCCTGGGAGATAGATTCATGTTGCATTGGTAGTAAATGAATAAGATATTTGATTACAAAGTAACAAGTGACATTTTGGAAACAGTAGTTAATATTAACTTGATGTGGTTACTAAGGCAAGTGAAGGAGGAGAAATTGAGTGTAAAGATCTCCTTTTTATAATGATCAAATATATACAGGCATTGTTAGGAGTAATATTTTTTAATTCCAGAACTGAAAGTACTTACATATAAAAATCAATCAAATTCATTTAAAGTAAGTGTTATATGTTCCTTTTTATTGTATAAGTTGTTAAATTAATTGTCCACCCAAATAAAAACACAGTAAGAGGTAATGGCTTTTCACACAATGTGTTTATATTAGAAAGAACCAGAGAGATGACATCTATAGCACCTGGAATTTAAATACAAGCTTGTATTCCTTCAATTAACTGAATCTTGGAATAAGTGGAGAATTAGTTGAAAAAAACTTTGGGATACGTATTTGAAAATAATACCTCATTTAGGTCTCTTTGATGTATATATAATTTGATAAGTTTATTTATTTGCTTATTTTTAAAAAGGTTTCAGGTAGAAAAATTGCTGACTAAAAATAGAGGGGAAAAGTGATATCTTGAAGACAAGCGTCTTTCCCAGGTATGTAAAGTCAATTATAATAGCTTCACTTAAATTTAGAAGGAAAGAAAATAAAAACATAAAAAATGAGTCTGGTGGGAATTATGTTAGGCAATCATTAAAAGAAGCTCAAAATGCAGGTGGAGATGTGAACAGGGAGTCATACCATCATTCTTATTTTATAATCTAATCTCTGGGAACTTGCAAAGAGAATGTTTAATTGCTTTTCTGTATCAAAACTATGTGAAATACAGCCATAATTACATAATATCTTATATCTTAGTAAAATAAAAAAGACCAAAGGCATGGTTTCAATGGTTAGTGTTAACTCAGGTTAACTGTCTTTTTAAAAATTTCAGGTCATAGAGTCAATTTTAAGTTACAGAGATTGAAGTTAGATATTAATACTTGAAAATTAAGATAAAACCTAAAGTACCTACATGGATTTGACTAATATGTTTGTGAATTTGTATATATCAAGTTTAATCATGCCATTTAGAATAAATGAAGTCTGGATAAAATTTAGTTTGAACTAGATAGATGCAATTATCCCTGAACTTTTGCTGCCAGGAAGCTGTTTAACGATGTGGTACCGGAAGTATCAAGTCACTTCCCAATATAGTGTCAACTTTCTTGGAAATGAGATGAGAAATTGCTTTCCCCCACAAAGGGAGCAGACAATGCACCCCTGCCTGTCACTGACATACAGGAGATAATGTTGACTACAATTCAGGGCAAAGATTCCCTTAAGAGTCCTTCAATAGAGAAGAGATGCTATTTGCAAAAACAAAATGAGACAAAACAAAATAAGACAGACCTTCACAAAGCATAAATGAAGGAAGAAGAGCTTTATTAAATTAAGATGTTAAAAGTTTTCTTTAAAGTTAACTCTTAAATTCATTACAAATGTATTAGCAGAACCAATGATACAAAATAACCACTAACACCAGGTAAAAACTGTGGAGCAAGGAACTTTGTCAGAGACCGACAGAACAACAGCAAAACTTGGGCAGTAAAGAGAAACAGGTCAACTAGACACAAAGGGGAAAACTCAACCACTGGAAATTGATAGTATTTATGGTTCTCATTATAACAATAAACAAAAGTGTCTATTTTTCACAGTAAAATATTGGCTTAAGTTTTTTCCAGAAATCTTATTTTTTTCTTTAAATATCTCAAGTTATTTATCCCAAGTATTAATACCCATAGATCATTCGACAGGGGGAATGAAGATTAAATAGTAAAAGGGAAAAATCCAGATGTTGGTGATTATGTGAAGGAACTGGCACTCACATTGCTAGAGATAACATGATAACAAGTAGAAAACATTTAAGTTTTTAGATTCTAGGACAGAACAATTTCTCTCCTGGAATTGCTCCTAGGGAATAATAAGACTAAGAATAAATATTCCTGTATTAGAATATTCATTGTAATTTTCAATTATTAAAAAAAATGGGTATGATGGTTAATTTTATGTCAGCTTGAGTAGACCATGGGATGCCCAGATATTTCACTAAACATTATTTAGGGTGTGTCCATGAGGGTATTTAATAAATTTAAGTCAGTGGACATGAGTAAATCATATTGTTCTCCCTGTTGAGGGTGGGCCTCATATAGTTAGTTGAAGGTCTGCACAGAACAAAAGTCTGAGTAAGGACAATTCACTCTCTCTGCCTGTCTTTGAACTGGGCTAGTAGTGAGCCCCTCCCTGCCTTTGGACACAGACTCAGACAGGTACTACACCATTAGTTCTCCTGGGTCTCCAACTTGCTGACTGCAGATCTTGGTACTTCTCAGCCTCCGTGATTGCTTGAGCTAATTCTTTATAAATACTCTCTTCATTTATTTTCTATAATTATATATACATGCCTACTGGTTCTACTTCTCTGGAGAACCCTTAGTAGTACAAGGGGTAATCTAATTCTTCAAAAACAGATAACGGGTTAAAAATTTACACTGATGAGTACAAACACAGAAAACCTGGAATTAAACACTGACTCTCAAATACTCTATACTATTTTCAGAATCTTACTATTAAAATAGACTTTTATGCATAATCCTCTCCATATTAAATCAAGTAAGCTTTTACTTTCCTCTCTAAGGTATTGCCTGGATTGTTTGCTTGATACATTCCTTACCAACTATAGTGGATTAAAGATGACCAAAAAGTTGTCACTCCCTTCTGAGAAGTGCACTGTAATTCATCATCTCACTGACTCTAGACTTCACATGTATCTTCTGTGACCAACAGAATATTACGGAAATAATGATGTGCCAGTTCTGGGTATTCTTTAAGAAACTTTTATTTTCTGTCTTTTGTAATATAGTCATCATGCGGTCACATGGGAAGGTTCTTATGGCAGACTACTGCAGTCTCCTTTTAAGCAAACCTCCTAATCTCTAAGCTAAAGCTAGAATCAAGTTTCTAGCCCAAAGAGTAAGTCATCTTCAAGTTGACTCACCAGTTTCAGTTGAGCCCCCTGAGCTGAGGTTACATAGAATACAGTGGAAGTGAAAAATAGATTTAAGGGACTAAATCTGATAGACAGAGTGCTTGATGAACTATGAATGGAGGTTCCTGACATGGTACAGGAGACAGGGATCAAGACCATCGTCATGGAAAAGGAATGCAAAAAAGCAAAAATGGCTTTCTGAGGAGGCCTTAAAAATAGCTATGAAAAGAAGAGAAGTGAAAAGCAAAGGAGAAAAGGAAAGATATTCCCATTTGAAGCAGAGTTCCAAAGAATAGCAAGGAGAGATAAGAAAGCCTTCCTTAGCAATCAATGCAAAGAAATAGAGGAAAACAACAGAATGGGAAAGACTAGAAAGTAATTAGCCTCTAATTAAAATAAATAAATTTAAATTAAAAAAAAAACAAGACTAGAGATCTCTTCAAGAATATTAGAGATACCAAGGGAAAATTTCATGCAAAGATGGGCTTGATAAAGGACAGAAATAGTATGGACCTAACAGAAGCAGAAGATATTAAGAAAAGGTGGCAAGAATGCATAGAAGAACTGTACAAAAAAGATCTTCATGACCCAGATAATCACAATGGTGTGATCACTCACCTAGAGTCAGACATCCTGTAATGTGAAGTCAAGTGGGCCCTAGAAAGCATCACTACGAACAAAGCTAGTGGAGGTGATGGAATTCCAGTTGAGCTATTCCAAATCCTGAAAGATGATGCTATGAAAGTGTTGCACTAAATATGCCAGCAAATTTGGAAAACTCAGCATTGGCCAAAGGATTGGAAAAGGTCAGTTTTCATTCCAATCCCAAAGAAAGGCAAATGCCAAAGAATGCTCAAACTATGACACAATTGCACTCATCTCACATGCTAGCAAAGTAATGCTCAAAATTCTCCAAGCCAGGCTTCAGCAATATGTAAACTGTGAACTTACAAATGTTCAAGCTGGTTTTAGAAAGGTCAGAGGAATCAGAGATCAAATTGCCAATATCTGTTGGATCATGGAAAAAGCAAGAGAGTTCCAGAAAAACATCTATTTCTGCTTTATTGACTATGCCAAAGCCTTTGACTGTGTGGATCACAATAAACTATGGAAAATGAAAGAGATGGGAATACCAGACCACCTGACCTGCCTCTTGAGAAACCTGTATGCAGGTCAGGAAGCAACAGTTAGAACTGCACAGGGAAAAACAGACTGGTTCCAAGTAGGAAAAGGAATATGTCAAGGCTGTATATAGTCACCCTGCTTATTTAACTTATATGTAGATTACATCTTGAGAAACATCAATAACCTCAGATATGCAGATGACACCATCCTTATGGCAGAAAGTAAAGAGGAACTAAAAAACCTCCTGATGAAAGTGAAAGAGGAGTGTGAAAAGGTTGGCTTAAAACTCAACATTCAGAAAACAAAGATCACGGCACCCGGTCCCATCACTTCATGGGAAATAGATAGGGAAACAGTAGAAATAGTGTCAGACTTTATTTTTTGGGCTCCAAAATCACTGCAGATGGTGATTGTAGCCATGAAATTAAAGACATTATGACCAACCTAGATAGCATATTAAAAAGCAGAGATATTACTTTGCTAACAAACGTCCCTCTAGTCAAGGCTATGATTTTTCCAGTGGTCATATATGGATGTTAGAGTTGGACTGTGAATAAAGCTGAGCGCCCAAGAATGGATGCTTTTGAACTGTGGTGTTGGAGAAGACTCTTGAGAG
The DNA here is from genome assembly GCF_000754665.1 of Bison bison bison. Classification (NCBI taxonomy): domain Eukaryota; kingdom Metazoa; phylum Chordata; class Mammalia; order Artiodactyla; family Bovidae; genus Bison; species Bison bison. The sequence goes on from NW_011494607.1 coordinate 13,196,964, forward strand.
TCCCTTGGACTGCAAGGAGATCCAACCAGTCCATCCTAAAGGAGACCAGTCCTGGGTGTTCATTGGAAGGACTGATGTTGAAGCTGAAACTCCAATATTTTGGCCACCTCATGCAAAGTGTTGACTCATTGGAAAAGACCCTGATGCTGGTCGGGGTTGTGGGCAGGAAGAGAAGGAGATGACAGAGGATGAGATGGCTGGATGGCATCACTGACTCTATGCACATGAGTTTGAGTGAACTCCGGGAGTTGGTGATGGACAGGGAGGCCTGGGGTGCTGCAGTTCATGGGGTCACAAAGAGTCAGACGCGACTGAGTGACTGAATTGAACTGAACTGAACTGATAGTTATTTCACAATTAACTGTTTTCTTCTATTTCATGTGCATTTTTTTTTCAAATGGTATTAGGCTATTGCTCTATCAACACTTATTAAGCTGTTTATCCCACTTCTTAACAAATAAAACTATTTTTTGTTAGAAGTACTGTGAAGGAAATATTGAGACACTGAGAGCCCCATAATCTGAGAGAATCTGGGGAATTCTGCTACAAATCCTTACAGAATGCTATTTGTTTCATAAAATAAACATTCAATTCATTATAAAAATGTTTATAATAAAATGTTTAAGTTAAAAATAATATGCAAAATAATTTATATAACATACAGTATTCTTGTATGGTCTGAATTCTATAAGATCTTAATATAGATATACTTTTATTTTAGATAAAGGATGAAAATATTTATGTTTATTTCTGGCTAATGCATTATGGAATGTATAAAACAAAACCTCAGGCTCTGAGGACAGATTCTTCCTCTAAATTTGATAATTTACTACTGGTGCCTCCATGTGTGCTCAGTTGCTCTAGTCATGTTCTGCTCTGCAACGCTATGGACTGTAGCCTGCCAGGCTTCTCTGTCCATGGGAATCTCCAGGCAAGAATACTGGGGTGGGTTGTCATGCCTTTCTCCAGGGGATCTTCCAGATCCAGGGATCAAACTTGTGTTTCTTTTGTCTCCTACACTGCAGGTAGATTCTTTACCCATTGAACCACCTGGGAAGCCCAAAATGGATATAAGTATAGAACCAAATTCATGGTGTTCTTATGGAAATTAGTTTTTAAAATTGTTAATGGAAATAAGTAGCACACAATTCAATACATGTTTGCAATGATTATTAGTATGCTTTGTTGTTGTTTAGTCTCTAAGTGTGTCCAACTCTTTTGTGACCCCATGGACTGTAGCCCGCCATCTCCTCTCTCCATGGGATTTCCCAAGCAAGAACACTGGAATATGTTGACATTTCCTTCTCCAATTAGGATGCTTACTTATTTCTAATTCTTTCTTTACTCTTAATGAAATAAACTACTTTATAATGCTAAATATTATTATAAATGTTATTAATATTAAGGCAGAGTCATTCATGTTACTCCTCTATGGCTGGTATTTAATTGCTTTTTCCAGTTTCCTCCCTTTCTCTTTTTCCTCCCCATTCCCCTGAATTCTGATCTTGCTTAAAAAATATGATGGAAATACAGCCTTGGGTATCATACGATGGACCCTACTGAAACTGCATATTCTAAAAGGAACACTGGAACAAGACTGCCTTATATTTTAGCAAGGGGTTTTCTATGGTAATAAAAGAAGAAATAAATTGAATAAAGGTCTGAAAATGAGCCTTGAATTTAGCTAGGAACAGTTCTAACTGTAGATGGGAAGATTTAGGTGGAGAGATTCAAAGTAAGAAAAGATGTGGTGCCACAAATGAGTCTTGGCAAGTGGTGAGGAATGAGAGTGACTGGAGAGTAGGTTCCGATGTCCGGTTCACATTTGTGCCATTTCTGTTTAGGAATGTATGTATGTTGGGGAAGCCCCCTGGTGGCTCAGCAGTAAAGAATCTGCCTGCCAGTGAAGGAGACTCAGATTTGAATCCTGGATTTGGAAGATCACTGGAGAAGGAAATGGGAATCCACTCATTTTCTTGCCTGAGAAATTTCATGGAGAGAGGAGCCTGGTGGGGTTGACAAGAGATGAACACGACTTAGCGACTAAACACACACAGATGGACACATGTATGTGTATATATGTGTATGTACATAAGCGTGGGTTTGTGAGTATGTGTGTGTTGTGTAGGGAACATTTAGTTTAAATATAGTTGGGCAACTCTTCCTTTTGATGCTTGTCATTATCATATAGGATTATTGTACCTGTAAATAAGTGTAAATTTAATTTACCTAAGATTATAAGGTTAATGAGTTTGAGGAAACATGTTTTAATATTGATCAGGAAAAACAAAATGTCCTTCTGCCTTATTGGAGCCTAAGAGTAAAGACTTCCAAAGTATGGCCTGTGAGTTTATTCACAATCCAAATATTGAACAAGTCTATTCTTAAATTCATGATGTATAAAGATATTAGGAAAATGTAAATTATTTGCTTTGCTTTAGTGCAAAATGATACTGAAATGTCATCTATAATAATGATGTAAATTTTATTATTTATTTAAGCAAAAATATGACTTACAACTATATGGAATGCTTAAATGTGACATGAATCATGAAGCTGATATATGACTAACTAAAGTTTGTGAAACACTGCATTAAGAGAATGGATTTGACAAATTAGAGGAACAGGAGCATGAAAGTGATGAATAATACTATGTCCTGAATATTTTGATGGAGGGATTAAATAGCTTTGTTCTCCCTGTAACTTCACTTTCCTAGTTTACTGAAAATACAGGGAGAACAAAGCTATTTAATCCCTCC
>NW_011494607.1:13199822-13229610 GCF_000754665.1 Bison bison bison
ATACTATGTCCTGAATATTTTGATGGAGGGATTAAATAGCTTTGTTCTCCCTGTAACTTCACTTTCCTAGTTTACTGAAAATACCTACAGTTCCTTGCCTTTGATGTGTGATATTGTTCATGTGTCACAGCAAAGGCCAGTTTTTGACTGGTGATTTTTTCCAGATGACTAGCAAGGGCATTAGGAGTTCCACCCCAGCTTGCATCAGTCACCCAAGAGGGCACACCTTCCTGCCACTCATCTCATCTGATTAACACTCCACAGGCTGATAAATATGCTCCCTTTCCTAGAATTTTTAATTTTTATAAGAAGGGCATATCTCAATGCACATAATATCTGTCACTATAGAGCAAGACTTGCACAGTAAAAATTTTGAGTTTTTCCCAATTCTAGTCAATTTCAGTAAGTACTTGTTCTATCATTCTTGACAAAGATAAAACATATTTTTGAAGCAGGAAATTAGTTAATGCATAACTAAAAGCCCTGAGTTTTATATAAGTAAAGGAAATAGTGAAAATTTAGAGATATTAATACAAATATTGTGGATATGCTTGAAAACTGGAAATGTTTCCTAAAATAGTTTTGTGACATTCTAATGTCACAATATTAAACATTTCTAATTTTTCTAATATTTATTGCCACTTCAAATTCCATTACTTCTCAAGTAGCGTTAACATCTGACTGGGTGGGAGGGAGATTCAATAGGAGGGGACGTATGTATAGTTATGGCTGATTCGCATTGTAGTATGGCAGAAGTCAATGCAATACTGTAACGCAATTATCATCCAATTAAAAACAAATTTTTAAAAAAGTAAAAAAGAGAGCAACTTTCAAGATAACTGGAAACCTGTATCTTATACATTATTAAAATAAATATGAAACTTTAAGAAAATGCAAAGCTATAACTCATAAGTTCTAAGTCTGTTCTGGTCAATATAATGTAAAACATGCCATGCTTCTTTAGATGTCTCTTAATAAGATGTTAATTTCCACAGGGGGAATGATTCTAGTAAATGTTGTCCACGGGTGTACACTTATCTTCTCTTAATCTTTTATATAAAGTCTTTATGTTAATAAGAGGAAAAATGTATCCCAATAATAACCATCCATTATCATCTTCCCCTCTCCTCTACCCTGGAAGAGTAACAAGCTTGTTAAGAAGAACAGATAAACATTATGGCAGTGAACACAACTTCTCCTCCTTACTATTATTTATGATAATTATAAAATATTTTTATGTTAGCTGTGAAGGCTTAAAGATATAAAAATAAAATCATGTATTTTAATTCATTAATAATTTCCCTAATAATTGTTTTAGCAATTCCCAATAATTGTTTTCTGTTTGGAAAACATTTATACTAAAATAAATACTTTTAAGTTAACTCAAAAGTGTAATTTTTTTTGTTGTCTCATCAATAAAATGGACACTGTCTACAGTAACAATTTTGCATAAACTCAGTTAATATCTTTAACTTGCCTTACAAAGCAATTTTGAAGTATCAGGAAATCATATAGGTTCTTGAAAAAATGTACTTCTGTATCAGAAATACTCATAGTAGAATTAGGAGAAATTTAGTAAAGACTAAAGCAGAATTAGCATTCCCCTGTGTGACAGAAAAATGATTTTAAATATAGAGACATTGTCATCAGTTTGTACAATTGTAAGCTCCACCCCCCACTCCACCCAGTGCTACTGGTTTCTTCAAAGGAATGAACTGCTTTATCTTTTTGACAGAACAAATTGACTGGAAAATTACATACACCCTTCAGCAGATGTTCTTTCCACTTTGTTTGGAAATATGTACTGCTGTACAGTGTTTCCAAGACCCATGTGGAGACAGGTTTGGAGGATGCAATCAATGTAGGCTGTGTCTACTTCAATGTAGGCAAAGGTTACTCCTAGTTATTCTTCGGTTGGACACTCAAAGACAATTTGAGCTACAAAATAATACTATTTCCTACTTTTTAAAAATTATTAAACATCCAAAGAATTTAAGCTGTTCAAATTAACCCTAAAACCTTAAGCATTTCCCTACTCATGTGAAATGTCAAGGTCCAAATTACTAGAAATGCATTTGCCATAATGAATGAGTCGAAGTTAAGATTGTCAGAAAGTGAAGAATAGGAAAAAGAAACCAATTGTGACTTGCAATCCCCTGCATCATGTCTTTATTGATGTGGCATACTGACCGGTGAAAATCAGATGGCATCTTAAGTATTACAATGCATACCATTGAGTTAAGCATCTATATAACAGTGTGAGGAGAAGGCAATGGCAACCCACTCCAGTACTCTTGCCTGGAAAATCCCACGGATGGAGGAGCCTGGTGGGCTGCAGTCCATGGAATTTCGAAGGGTCGGACATGACTGAGCACCTTCAACTTCACTTTTCACTTTCCACTTTCATGCATTCAGTTCAGTTCAGTTCGGTCACTCAGTCGTGTCCGACTCTTTGCGACCCCATGAATCACAGCACGCCAGGCTTCCCTGTCCATCACCAACTTCCGAGTTCACTCAAACTCATGTCCATCGAGTCGGTGATGCCATCCAGCCATCTCATCCTCTGTTGTCCCCTTCTCCTCCTGTCCCCAATCCCTCCCAGCATCAGGGTTTTTTCCAATGAGTCAACTCTTCGCATGAGGTGGCCAAAGTATTGTAGTTTCATGCATTAGAGAAGGAAATGGCAACCCACTCCAGTATTCTTGCCTGGAGAATTCCAGGGACAGAGGAGCCTAGTGGGCTGATGTTTATGTGGTTGCACAGAGTCGGACAAGACTGAAGCAACTTAGCAGCAGCAGCAGCAGCAGCATAAAAGTCTGAATTGTCATCCAGCTGTCTGTGAACAGTACACTGAAACTTAGTGTCATTCAGTTCAGTTCAGTCGCTCAGCTGGGTCCGACTCTTTGCGACCTCAAGAATCGCAGCAGGCCAAGCTTCCCTGTCCATCAGCAACTCCTGGAGTCCACCCAAACCCATGTCCATTGAATCAGTGGTGCCATCCAACCATCTCATCCTCTGTCATCCCATCTCCTCCTGCCCTCAATCTTTCCCAGCATAAGGGTCTTTTCAAATGAGTCAGCTCTTTGCATCAGGTAGACAAAGTATTGGAGTTTCAGCTTCAACATCAGTCTTTCCAATGAACACTCAGGACTGATCTCCTTTAGGATGGACTGTTTGGATCTCCTTGCAGTCCAAGGGACTCTCAAGAGTCTTCTCCAACACTACAGTTCAAAAGCATCAATTCTTCTGTGCTCAGCTTTCTTTATAGTCCAACTCTCACATCCATACATGATCACTAGAAAGTCACTTAATGCTAAATGGCATTCATCTACATAGTCTGCTTCTCTGTCTAGCATGGTAAACTTGTAATTGTACTTCATCTTGCTATTTTTAAGGCTTTGCAAAAGTGTATTTTGCCATGCAGTTAAAACCAAAAAAAAAAAAAAAAAAGTAACATAACCAGCTCTAAGTAAAAGGCTATCAATCTACAAAAATAAATTCCATATAAAAAACATCTCAAAGGAGGTATTCACATTCCCAACACATTGCAAATTCTTAGCAACTCTATGGAATGCACTGGTATTTTCAGATAAAGAGATCATTTTTAGAAAAGAGGAGTGAGCCACCCTAGAAGTAGAAGAAATGTTTTAATGGTAATTCCAATAGTTAAAGTAAGTCAGAAAAATATCAAAATAATATTGGTGTAAACTAAAATAATGATTGCCACAGTAACATGATTCATAGACAGGCACAATTTCTATACATGAGCTTTAATTATGTAAGCTGGGTTTCTACTGAGCTGTTGATTATGAATCATAAAATTAATAGTTCTTAGAAATTATCACCTTCTAAAAGGAAATACTCAGAATGATAGTTCAATCTGAATAGATTTTCTGATAAATAATTAAGATTTTATTTGAGTGATTTCTTCTTTTTGCTTTATCTTAAGCCCAGGAATAAAAGAACAATTTTTTTCACCATTTTTTCTTGAGTCAGGGTTTTGTACTGATAAAGAGCTAGACTTGCCTCCAAAATACTTAAGGTCTACTTCATGCTTTTCCAGTAATTAAAAGTGATTCATTATTCAAGTCATTCTCTGGATGCTATGCTTCCCAATTGTAAAATTATGGAGTTCCTAGGTTCTCCTTAAAATACACTAGGCACAGTGGAACAGAAGTTCAAAGACACTAGCAGAAGGGAATCTTTGGGAAGGCTATCAAGTAATATGGATTTTATTCTCTAGGTGAGGGGCCTCTTAATATGTTTCAACCACAGAGGCAACATCAGTTATCAATGCCTCAAAGCTACAGGTTTGAAGAAAGCTCAACAAAGTAAAATTGACTTATGACAGTTATGACTACTAAGTAATAATTGATAGAAAAAAACTACATTTTGTATGATGTTATTAAATAGGTAGAATGAAAAGAAAAATCAGCTGGGAAAAATATGTAAAAAGTGGTTTTTTTCCTTTGATTTCTGCTTCATTTCCCATGATGGTAAAGATTTTCTGGAAATATCCTATTTCCACCCACCCCCGCCCCAAGGAGCAAATAGGTTCTTTTGAGATGTGATTTGGATTTATCTGCTTTCATATGCCACAACTTTAAAAAGCCTTTTGTTTTATTTGTATAATTATCTGTGTATCATTATTTAAATATATGTTAAATTGTTATTTTTCTTATATAAAGAGAAACAATTGAATCTGGTGAATTTCTGAGAATATTTTATTATAATTATATCAGTACTACATTAAGTATTCTCAGTTTAGTAAAGCCTCTGAGACTCACTACAAAATTAGAATGCCTTTCTCTAGATCAGTGGCTAAACTACACTAATAGCCTAATCCCCTTCTTTTTTTAAACACATCCTTTTTTAAAGCTTTAAAAAAAAGCTTTTAAAGTTAAAAAAAAACAAAACACTTTTTTTAAAGCTCACCCTTGTAGCTCAGCTGGTAAAGAATCTGCCTGCCATGTGGGAGATCTGGGTTTGATCCTTGGGTTGGGAAGATCCCCTGGAGAAGGGAAAGGCTACCCACTCCAGTATTCTGGCCTGGAGAATCCATGGACTGTATTATCCATGGGGTCACAAAGAGTCGGACATGACTGAGTGACTTTTACACTACCAGCAAAATAAACATAGAATATAACTTCTGAGTAATAAGGACATCTGGTAGGGCTATTACTATTTTTCCTTTGAATACTCTGAAAACTTAGGCAATGTAAACAGAAAGCTCTAACTAATGTTAAACCTACTAAAATTTACATTATTATTTATCACTACAAGTGCTTCACACATTACACTTTAAACCACACACAGTTGTGATGAGACTTCAAACTTGTCATTGTTTTGGAAAATATGTGGGCAAAGCAAATACAAGTGAAAAAACAATAGCCCTCAAAGCAATAACAGCATTGTTTCAAAATGATAATACCATATCACAAAAGACTTTTTACCATATCTAAAAAACTTTCATGAATTATAATTTCTCTTAAATCAAATAGGTGAATACTCCATGCTTTTCTTTTAAAATAATATCTTTGTTTCTACTACTAGTAAAAATGAATCAACCTAAAGATTTTCATAATCTGGCATATCAGGAGTATCACCATTTTTATGGGATAATGACCTTGCTTAGGTTTTTGTTTTTTTTACATATACATAGTAATTCTTAAACTTGCAATTATTTAAAAAATAGTAATGTGGGTGGGCAATACTTTTTTCTCAGAGGCAAAAACTCTTAACTGTTTAATAAAAGTTCCAGATAAAGTACAAAAAAACTCACCATAAAAAGGGATGTTCAACCATGATAGAATAAAAAAAAAACAAACATGCCTGACTCTATAGTGAGATAAAAATTCATGTTTCTATAGTCCCATGGCTCTTTAAAGCTGAAGTTTACTGGATGAATTTCAACAAAAGAAATTCAGTTTATTCAGGGCTTCATCCACTCATACCCTGTATCTCTGATTTAGATTGCTTTATACAACTCTTTGACTTGAAATACATTATCCATCAAATCTTTTTCATATCATCTGACTGGAATGAATATTATCTATTTTGCTATGTGCTGTTTTTGTTTTAATCCACCTCTATTTCCAAACACCAGCATATATGTTTGTTCAGCAAGCCTTGATTTTGCCTGATCATCAGTCCAATTATTTACACATCATTTAAATTTTAATAACTTAAATCATAGGAATTTAAAGAATAATGGGGCTCAGTAGAAGTTAGTAAATATTTTCTTGCTAGAGATCTTCACACATCATATGAGTTAACACTACATTGACCAAAGTGTGTATGATTACCCTGTACTTGGTAAAATTCTGGAGATGCCTGCTTCCTGCCTACAGTTGACAGGCATCAGGACACTTAAAACTGAAATGTGGGCAGAATTTCTCAGGGAGTTCTATATCTAAAGTGTAAACAGGGGCTCACTCAACTTTCTGTAATAAACTAAATGAATACATCAAAATATTTGATATATGTAAATGAAAAGTAAAAGCTTTAACCACTTAAAATCAAGCCAGTATTATTTTCTCCTCATATATTCTCCTCAACCAAGTTCGTTTAGTTTATAAAACATATGAAAAACCCTAAGAATTCACTATGTCTGGAGTTTTTTCCCATTCTCTAATGTATTTAATGCTCTCAGTTTCAAAATTCAAGTTTTAGGAATATTCTTGAGATTTCTTCAAGGTCAAAGGTACTGCATAAACCATGGCAGAGACTCCCTTTACTACTATGGATTACGGTCAACATTCTCAATGTAAATTATCTTGCACAGAGATAAGGGTCTATGAGAACTAGAGGATTTAGAGTTTAGAAGTGCATTACAGAAAAAATATGATCTTAGTATTGTTCTCCTTTAAACAGTAACCTACAAGTGCAATGCTCAAAATTCTTCAAGTTAGGCTTCAATAGTATGTGAATCGAGAACTTCCAGATGTACAAGCTGGATTTCGAAAAGGTAGAGGAACCAGAGATCAAATTGTCAACATCAGCTGGATCATAGAAAAAGCAAGAGAATTCCAGAAAAACATCTACTTCTGTTTCACTCACTATACTCAAACCTTTGACTGTGTGGATCACAATAAACTGTGGAAAACTGTTAAAGAGATGGAAATACCAGACTATTTTACTTGCCCCTGAGAAACCTGTATGCAGGTCAAGAAGCAACAGAATCAGACATGGAACAACAGAAAGGTTCAAAAATGGGAAAGGAGTATGTCAATACTGCATATTTCCACCTGCTTATTTAACTTATTTTCAGAGTGCATCATGTGAAATTCTGGGCTGGATGAAGTACAAGCTGGAATCAAGACTGCTGTGAGAAATATCATTAACCTCAGATATGAAGATGAAACCACTCATGGCAGAAAGTGAAGAGGAGCTAAAGACCCTCTTGATGAAGGCAAAAGAGGAGAGTGAAAAAGTTGGCTTAAAACTCAACGTTCAAAATAATGAAGATCATGGAATCCGATCCCATCACTTCATGGCAAATAGATGGGGAAAATGGAAACAATGACAGACTTTATTTTGGGGTGGGCTCCAAAATCACTGCAGATGGTGACTGTAGAGTCAGACACAACTAAGCAACTGACCAACAACAAGGAGAGTAAATAAGCCAACTGAAAATTTATGTTACTCTCAGTTGTGTTAGGTCTCATCACCATATTTCATTTAAAAAGGAAGATAAATGAATAGAGCACATTTAGAACATACCAAGCTAGTATTCTAAGTGGGTGTTCAGATGTATTACAGCCATTTTTAATAATAGAAACCTAATTTGACATAAAAATAATAGTCAAGGAAACTCAGTTGTTTTATCTTTCATTATGCAGAAGTACTTTGAAAAAAATAATTTTTAAGCATTCATGTAATAGAAAAATAGGTGGTATTTATTTGAAATTGGTAACTATTTCCAATTGACTATTGAATTGGCATAGAAAAAACACAAAAGGGTCTAGTGTGTGTGTGTTTGTATGTGTTGGGGACAATGAATTATAGTGACACAATATATAGCATAAAGATGACAAAGGTAAAATAACAAAAGGAAAATAAATATGTTCTTCTGCTAAAGATGGGTCAAATAGCTGTTAAGAAAAAAATAGTCAAAGATACTGTAGAGGGAATTCTGTGGGTCATGCCTTTATATATATCTCCCTTTTAAGTGAACATTTAATAATTACACTGAAAATTATTCCACAGTGCAAAATATAAGCTCACAGGTTATAAGTAAATGGACAATAAATGCTATTCTACAAATAAATACACGTTGGTGATTTTATTCTCTGGGGAAACTTTTCCCTTCCTGAATATTACTATTGTAAAAACTCATTTATTTGAAAAATGGAATATTTTGAAAAAAATAATTTGATTAATTTATCTAAAATTAACATCTTGTGCTAACTAAAAAAGGCAGTTATCTTTTTTTCATTAATGGAAATCATATATCATTTGCAATTTTCAGCTTGATCAGATCAGAGTATAAAATGGAATATTGTCATTTTAAATATATAATTATATTTGTTAATAATATCATCAGTTTCAGGTAAGCATTATTTCATTAAAGTAGTTATAATGAATTATGTTGGAAAAGACTCTGATGCTGGGAGAGATTGGGGGCAGGAGGAGAAGGGGAAGACAGAGGATGAGATGGCTGGATGGCATCACCAACTCGATGGACATAAGTTTGAATGAACTCCGGGAGTTGGGAACGGACAGGGAGGCCTGGCGTGCTGCAATTCATGGGGTCGCAAAGAGTCAGGCATGACTGAGTGACTGAACTGAATGAACTATGCAATATTCAGTGATATTCAGTTCAGTTCAGTTGCTCAGTCGTGTCTGACTCTCTGCGACCCCATGAACTGCAGCATGCCAGGCCTCCCTGTCAGTCACCAACTCCTGGAGTCCACCCAAACCCGTGTCCATCGAGTCAATGATGCCATCCGACCATCTCATCCTCTGTCATCCTTTTCTCCTCCTGCCCTCAATCTTTTCCAGCATCAAGGTCTTTTCCAATGAGTCAGCTCTTCACATCAGGTGGCCACAGTATTAGAGTTTCAGCCTCAGCATCAGTCCTTCCAATGAACACCTAGGACTGATCTCCTTTAGGATGGACTGATTGGATCTTGCAGTCCAAGGGACTCTCAAGAGTCTTCTCCAACACCACAGTTCGAAAGCATCAATTCTTTGGCGCTCAGCTTTCTATATAGTCCAACTCTCACATCCATACATGACTACTGGAAAAACCATAGCCTTGACGAGATGGACCTTTATTGGCAAAGTAATGTCTCTGCTTTTTATTATGCTGTCTAGGTTGGTCATAACTTTCCTTCCAAGGAGTAAGCATCTTTTAATTTCCTGGCTGCAGTCTCCATCTGCAGTGATTTTGGAGCCCAGAAAAATAAAGTCAGCTACTGTTTCCACTGTTTCCCCATCTATCTGCCATGAAGTGATGGGACTGGAGGCCATGATCTTCGTCTTCTGAATGTTGAGCTTTAAGCTAACTTTTTCACTCTCCTCTTTCACTCTCATCAAGAGGCTTTTTAGTTCTTCTTCACTTTCTGCCATAAGGGTGGTGTCATACGCATATCTGAGATTATGGATATTTCTCTCGGCAATCTTGATTCCAGCTTGTGCTTCCTCCAGCCCAGCGTTTCTCATGATGTACTCTGCATAGAAGTTAAATAAGCAGGGTGACAATATACAGCCTTGACATTCTCCTTTTCTATTTGGAACCAGTCTGTTGTTCCATGTCCAGTTTTTACTGTTGCTTCCTGACCTGCATACAGGTTTCTCAAGAAGCAGGTCAGGTGGTCTGGTATTTCCATCTCTTTTAAGAATTTTCCACAGTTTATTGTGATCCACAAAGTCAAAGGCTTTGGCATAGTCAATAAAGCAGAAATAGATGTTTTTCTGAAACTCTTGCTTTTTTCTATAATCCAGCGGATGTTGGCAATTTGATCTCTGCCTCCTCTGCCTTTTCTAAAACCAGCTTAAACATCTGGAAGTACATGGCTCACGTACTGCTGAAGCCCAGCTTGGAGAATTTTGAGCATTACTTTGCTAGCATGTGAGATGAGTGCAATTGTGTGGTAGTTTGAGCATTCTTTGGCATTGCCTTTCTTTGGGATTGGGATGAAAACTGACAGAGATATTCAGTTCAGTTCAATTCAGTTGCTCAGTCATGTCTGACTCTTTGTGACACCATGAATTGCAGCACGCCGGGTCTCCTTGTCAATTACCAACTCCTGGAGTTCATCCAAACCCATGTTCATCGACTCAGTGATGCCATCCAGCCATCTCATCCTCTGTCATCCCCTTTTCCTCCTGCCCTCAATCCCTCCCAGCATCAGAGTCTTTCCAATGTGTCAACTCTTAGGATGAGGTGGCAAAAGTATTGGAGTTTCAGCTTTAGCATCAGTCCTTCCAATGAACACCTAGGACTGATCTCCTTTAGGATGGACTGATTGGATCTTGCAGTCCAAGGGACTCTCAAGAGTCTTCTCCAACACCACAGTTCGAAAGCATCAATTCTTTGGCGCTCAGCTTTCCTTACAGTCCAACTCTCACATCCATACATGACCACTGGAAAAACCATAGCCTTCATTAGACTGAATTTTGCGGGCAAAGTAATGTCTCTGCTTTTGAATATGTTGTCTAGGTTATCCATAACTTTCTTTCCAAGGAGTAAGTGTCTTTTAATTTCATGGCTGCAATCACCATCTACAGTGATTTCGGAGCTCAAAAAAATAAAGTCTGACACTGTTTCCACTGTTTCCCCATCTATTTCCCATGAAGTAATGGGACCAGATGCCATGATCTTAGTTTTCTGAATGTTGAGCTTTAAGCCAACTTTTTCACTCTCCTCTTTCACTTTCATCAAGAAGCTTTTTAGTTCCTCTTCACTTTCTGCCATAAGGGTGGTGTCATCTGCAGAGATATTAGAGATGCTTATTTATGTCTTTTTAATATTTATTTTTATTAACAGTTTATTCTTTTGAATATAGATTATCCATTCTGTAAAGCAATGTAATGTTTACACAGGAGTAGCTGGTTGCCTGTTAGAACCAAGGAAAATCTCTTTTTTTTTTCTACTTTGGTATCTGCATTCATACATACATACAGGTCCACACACATACACACATATTTCTATTTTGAAGAGCATTTTAACCTAGGTAAATTGGTTGTGAAAGTTAGAAAATAATACCATATATCAAATGTGAAATATTAGGTCACAAAGAATTTCTCTGCTTTGTGTATTTTCTGGCAATAACTTTCTCCATGAAAAAGAGTGCTTAGGCACTATAAATTCACATCTTTTTGCTATTAAGCACAGATTTCCAATAAAATTTTTCTAAATTTGTTAGACATGACACTAGCTCTTTCAAAATTAGGCCACAGGCATAAATAAAAATTATAATTGAAATTATATTAACTATTCAATTTATCAATATTGAATAATGGCATATATTCAATGCCATTATTTGAAAAGTGAAGCAATAATTTTAAAACATCAATTTTTTATAATATAGAACTGAAGCCTTTTGGATTTTATTTCAAAAACTGGATGTTTATTCAATATTTCCAATCTTCTAAATGTATCTGGTAAATAAGCATCTGTAGGCACAATATATAAAGTTACTTCCAGAAGAATAAAGTTACTAATGTTATTCCAGAAAAGAAACTGTGCCCTTTTATGCTTCTTTCTTTGAACCGGAAAATGGAAGGTATTCTAAACTAGATAGGAGAAGACTTAAATATCTCTACTACAGGAAATCTATATCTATATCTATATATATATATGTTGAGTAGGACTAAATGAAGGGAAAACATGGTGATACATCCATGATTATGAAATACAGCCTTGAAGTTTTACTTAAAACTATAGAAGCTAGTAAGAATTCAACATTTTCTTGAGTGTACCAGTTCCTCAAACTCTTTTGAGTCTTTGATTACCACAGCTATAATGACAAATTTTATTAAAAGACTTTGATGAAGAAGATTATTATTTACCAGTGTGTGTTTATTAACACTGGTCCTTAAAATATTTTAGGAGAAAAGGAGCTTTGTATTAAAGTAAGTTTATGAAATTCTGTATAAGATATCTTAAACTTAGTGACTTCTAATGCACATTTCCCTTTGACATTGCATCATGAGTATGTTTCAAGTATATTCACTAGTTTTTTAACACATGGAATAGCTATGTAGTCAACAAATATATATAATATATATTCCATAATTCATCCATTTTCTACTGTTACCATAAAGATTTTCAAAAGCTTACTTTTATTAACAGTACTGTTCATAAAGTTTCATACATACTTCTGATGGTTCATGGAATAAAATACTAAATTTGGAAAAAATAAAGGGTTATACTATTTGAGTACTGCAGCATTCCTAGTAAGTATTTCTAATTTGCTTTCCAGAAAGTTAAACTAATATATGACTATATTACTGTATATATATATACATAGTTACATAAGAGCTTTTACAAATCAATATAAAAATCCCAAAGAACAATAACCAAATCAAATGATTATAAATAAAAAAGTAATTTTCAACTCTTGAATAATTAAAATAATGCAAATTAAGTCAATAGCTGGATATGTTTAACCAGTTAGATTAACCAAAGTAACTTGAGAATTAAAATAATATTTAGGTGTTCTTATATGGTGCTGATGTGATGCCAAATTGACCCAAAATTGCAGGAAGGTAGTTCAGCAATATTTATTATGATTTATAAAATAATTTATTTCCTTTATGATTTTATAATTAGGAAATTATAAACATGGCTACAAATATTTTAGGTGTTATAAACACAGCATTATTAAATCAGCTAAAATTTTTCTAAAATGGCCAAGAGTAGATGAATATTATTCAAGAATAGAATAGATGTTGATACTATAATTATTGCCTTATGATTCATTCTCTCTTACTTATTTTGTTAAAGTAACCTTCAATGTTAATATATAGCCATCTAGAAAAAATAACTCTAAGCCTTCCTTTCTACTAGGGTATTAACATGACTGAATTCATGCCAATTGAATATAAGCACAAAATAAAAGTGCAACATTTGTGGATTTACAGTGGAAGGTAGTTTTCTACTACTCCTCTCTCCTTACTATAATGTGGACATGACAGATGAGATGAAACAACCGTCTTCATCCATGAGATGGACATATGGATAGGAGAGGAACAAATTATATGAATATTGAATCTCTGATCATTTTAGTGCTGCAGGAAATTTGCAGACCACTTATCTTTGAAACTTTTATATGAAAGATAAATAAAGCTCTGTCTTATTTAAACCAATGATGTTTTGGCTTCTTTTGTTACAGAAGATGAAACTACACCTTAAGCATATGATGGGCTTCCCTGGTGGTTCAGAGAGTAAAGAATCTGCTTGCAATGCAGGAGACATGGATTTGGTCCCTGAGTTGGGAAGATCCCCTGGAGGAAGGCATGGCAACCTGCTCCAGTATTCTTGCCTGGAGAATCCCCACGGACAGAGGAGCCTGGCAGTCCATGGGGTCACAGAGTCAGATACGAATGAGCAATTAAGCACACACACGTGCACACACACTTATATGACACATATTTGTAGGAATTTAATGCAGCAACTAAAAGTTTCCTAATGGCATGAGAAAAAACAATAAAATAATATTTCAGAAAGAGAGCAAAGTATATTAATGCTAATTTTTCACATTGTATCATTCCCAAATATAAAAAATAGTAATCTTCAAAATGTTAGTGGGAGTAAAGTTTTGATGGTATAATTAGGGCTGATTTTTAAGATCAGTCCATTCTGAAGGAGATCAGCCCTGGGATTTCTTTGGAAGGAATGATGCTAAAGCTGAAACTCCAGTTCTTTGGCCACCTCATGCAAAGAGTTGACTCATTGGAAAAGACTCTGATGCTGGGAGGGATTGGGGGAGGAGGATAAGGGGAAGATAGAGGATGAGATGGCTGGATGGATCACTGACTCGATGGACGTGAGTCTGAGTGAACTCCGGGAGTTGGTGATGGACAGGGAGGCCTGGCGTGCTGCGATTCATGGGGTCGCAAAGAGTCGGACATGACTGAGCGACTGATCTGATATGATCTGATCTTTAAGATGTGCTTATTTCAGTCTAATTTTGAGAAAAATATCAGATGAATTTCAGTTGAGGGGCATTTTACAAAATATCTGACCTATAATTTTCAATACCGTCAAAGTCATCTAAAATAAAGTTAGTCTGAGAAACTGTTATAGCCACGAAGAGCTTAAGGAAACAAGGTAACTAGATGTAACATGGTATCCTGAATGAAACCTTGAAATGGAAAAAAAATAGTGAAAAACTAAGAAAATCTTAAAATGAGCTTTAGCTAATAATATATTAATACTAGTTTATTAATTGTGACAAATTTAATATAGTAACATAAGATATCAACAATAGAAACAACTGAAAACTGGATGTGGGCTCCATGGGACCTGTTATACAGAAACTGTTGAGCAGAACCCAGGGCATTGCAGTGAATGCCAGGAAAGGACACTAATTACATGGAGGATAGCAAAGACAGCAAAAAGAGAAGAGGGTGGGAAAGTATTAGATGGTTAGATAGCATCATTGATTCAGTGGACATGAATTTAAGCAAACTCTGGAGCCAGTGGAGGACAGGGAAGCCTGGCATGCTGCAGTTCATGGGGTTTCAGAGTTAGACAACACATAGCAACTGAATAATAGCAACAAGCAAATATCATCACAAGGCCAGATATCAGGAATGGAAGTCCAAACCATTCTGCCCACAGCTTCTTTGTATCTGAGTCACCAAATAAAGCACCACACAGCCAAGCACTGGATGGGACAAGGCTTTTAGTCATATGGTAGACAGACAGAGCAAAATGAATTTCAGTAGTGTGTGACAGTCCCTCAAAGCCAGTGGGTGCATTTGGCAGCAAATACTAGACATCTGGTCTATATGTACTCCTCTAGTACTGCCCCAGAAGAATTCTTACCCCTCCATTGTCAAATACTAAAAGCTGAGGACATGCTTGAAGGCCACTGGCATACACTCCTAAGCAGAACAACAGAATCCACATTGAACTTGAAACAGATCTTGGGCTCTTCAGTCAGTTCAGTTCAGTTCAGTCGCTCAGTCATGTCTGACTTTTTGTGACCCCATGAACCGCAGAATGCCAGGGCTCCCTGTCCATCACCAACTCCCGGAGTCCACCCAAACTCATGTGCATCAAGTTGGTGATGTCATCCAGCCATTTCATCCTTTGCCGTACCCTTCTCCTCCTGCCCCCCTCAATCCCATCAGGGTCTTTTCCAATGAGTCAGTTCCTCACATGAAGTGGCAAAAGCATTGGAATTTCACCCTAAGCATCAGTCCTTCCAGTGAACACCCAGAACTGATCTACTGGTTGGATCTCCTTGCAGTCCAAGGGACTCTCAAGAGTCTTCTCCAACACTATAGTTCAAAAGCTTCAATTCTTTAGCACTCAGCTTTCTTCACAGTCCAACTCTCACATCCATACATGACCACTGGACAAACCATAGCCTTCATTAGACTGAACTTTGCGGGCAAAGTAATGTGTTTGCTTTTTAATATGTTGTCTAGGTTAGTCATATCTTTCTTTCCAAGGAGTAAACGTATTTTAATTTCATGGCTGCAATCACCATCTGCAGTGATTTTGGAGCCCCCCAAAATAAAATCTGACACTGTTTCCACTGTTTCCCCATCTATTTCCCATGAAATGATGGGATCAGATGCCATGATCGTAGTTTTCTGAATGTTGAGCTTTAACCCAACTTTTTCACTCTCCTCTTTTACTTTCATCAAGAGGCTTTTTAGTTCCTCTTCACTTTCTGCCATAAGGCTGGTGTCATCTGCCAAAGCAAAAACAATGGCCAGTTATGGATGTGACTGGTGATAGAAGCAAGGTCCAAAGCTGTAAAGAGCAATATTGCGTAGGAACCTGGAATTTTAGGTCCATGAATCAAGGCAAATTGGAAGTGGTCAAACAGGAGATGGCAAGAGTGAATGTTGACATTCTAGGAATCAGCGAGCTAAAATGGACTGGAATGGGTGAATTTAACTCAGATGACCATTATATCTACTACTGTGGGCAGAAATCCCTTAGAAGAAATGGAGTAGCCATCATGGTCAACAAAAGAGTCCAAAATGCAGTACTTGTATGCAATCTCAAAAATGACAGAATGATCTCTGTTCATTTACAAGGCAAACCATTCAATATCATGGTTATCCAAGCCTATGTCCCAACCAGTAATGCTGAAAAAGCTGAAGCTGAATGGTTCTATGAAGACCTATAAGACCTTTTAGAACTAACACCCAAAAAAGACGTCCTTTTCATTATAGGGGACTGGAATGCAAAAGTAGGAAGTCAAAAAACACCTGGCTGCTGCTAAATCACTTCAGTCATGTCTGACTCTGTGTGTCCCCATGGACGGCAGCCCACCAGGCTCCCCCATCCCTGGGATTCTCCAGGCAAGAACACTGGAGTGGGTTGCCATTTCCCTCTCCAATGTATCAAAGTGAAAAGTGAAAGTCAAGTCGCTCAAGTCTTCAGCGACCCCATGGACTGCATCTGGAGTAACAGGCAAATTTGGCCTTGGAATACAGAAAGAAGCAGGGCAAAGGCAAATAGTGAGTTTTGCCAAGAGAAGGCACTGATCATAGCAAACACCCTCTTCCAACAACACAAGAGAAGACTCTACACATGGACATCACTAGATAGTCAACACCGCAATCAGATTGATTATATTCTTTGCAGCCAAAGATGGAGAAGCTCTATAGAGTCAGCAAAAACAAGACTGGGAGCTGACTGTGGCTCAAATCATGAACTCCTTATAGCCAAATTCAGACTTAAATTGAATAAAGCAGGGAAAACCACTAGACCATTCAGGTGTGACCTAAATCAAATGATTATACAGTGGAAGTTTGAAATAGATTTAAGGGACTAGATATGATAGAGTGCCTAATGAACTATGGAATGAGGTTCATACGTTGTACAGGAGACAGGGATCAAGACCATCCCCATGGAAATGAAATGCAAAAAAGCAAAATGGCTGTCTGAGGAGGCCTTACATATAGCTGTGACAAGAAGAGAAGTGTAAAGCAAAGGAAAAAAGGAAAGATATTTCCATTTGAATGCAGTGTTCCAAAGAATAGCAAGGAGTGATAAGAAAGCCTTCCTCAGCGATCAATGCAAAGAAATAGAGGAAAACAACAGAATGGGAAAGACTAGAGATCTCTTCAAGAAAATTAGAGATACCAAGGAAATATTTCATGCACAGATGGGCTCGATAAAGGACAGAAATGGTATGGACCTAACAAAAGCAGAAGATATTAAGAGGAGGTGGCAAGAATACACAGAAGAACTGTACAAAAAAGATCTTCATGACCCAGACAATCACGATAGTGTGATCACTCACCTAGAGCCAGACATCCTGGAATGTGAAGTCAGGTGGGCCTTAAAAAACATCACTATGAACAAAGCTAGTGGAGGTGATGGAATTCCAGTTGAGCTATTCCAAATCCTGAAAGATGATGCTGTGAAAGTGCTGCACTCAATATGCCAGCAAATTTGGAAAACTCAGAATTGGCCACAGGACTGGAAGAGGTCAGTTTTCATTCCAATCCCAAAGAAAGCCAATGCCAAAGAATGCTCAAACTACCGCACAACTGCACTCATCTCACACGCTAGTAAAGTGATGCTCAAAATTCTCCAAGCCAGGCTTCAGCAATATGTGAACTGTGAACTTCCAGATGTTCAATCTGGTTTTAAAAAAGGCAGAGGAACCAGAGATCAAATTGCCAACATCTGTTGGATCATCAAAAAGGAAAGAGAGTTCCAGAAAGACATCTATTTCTGCTTTATTGACTATGCCAAAGTCTTTGACTGTGTGGATCACCACAAACTGTGGAAAAATCTTCAATAGATGGGAATACCAGACCACCTGATCTGCCTCTTTATAAACTTATATGCAGGTCAGGAAGAAACAGTTAGAACTGGGCATGGAACAACAGACTGGTTCCAAATAAGAACAGGTGTACATCAAGGCTGTATAATGTCACCCTGCTTATTTAATATATATGCAGAGTACATCATGAGAAATGCTGGGCTGGAAGAAGCACAAGCTGGAATCAAGACTCCTGGGAGCAATATCAATAACCTCAGATATTGGGCTCTTTATCTCTTGGTAAAGAAGATCAAAGCTAAAGGACTATCTCAGTGTGGCTAAGTAAGTTCAAACTGTGCACATAAGATCACATTTATCAACAGCAAGTCTTGTAATATTTTCATAACATGTCTGTAAAAATAAATCTACTTCAGATTGGGGAAAAAAAAAAAAAACTTTATCAAAAAAGCGTTTCAGGCACTATTGCAGGTTACAGAATTTGTTACCAATATGCTAGCTAACTTTGTCTGTGTGAGCAGAAGCTAGGTCTGTGATATCTCTAGCTTCTGCCAGATTTCCCCTCAGCTCCTCTGACTTCTGAGCTAAACCTAGCTCCATGATGAAGGGCATCAGTTTCTCCTGCAAGTGACTTGCATCACTGAAGTTGGAGGTTTAGAGGCAGTGATGAAACCAGTCTAAATCCTAGTCGTTTTACTGGATTCCAGTATTCCTTTACTCTGCTCTATTTTATGTCCTTATTAACTGTTCAGCTGCCTGTGCTGCTGACCTGAGATCTACCACCAAGCATGAATCAACAGATAAACATAAACTGAGTAACCAGCTCCCAAACAATAGAAGGTAAAATCTATACGATAAATCATGTATATCTTTTCTAATCATTACTTTTCTGATCAAATCTTGCCTGCTATAGCTATGTAATCTATTAAGAACTTCTATTAAAAATCTTATGTATTGGATACCAATTTTCTTATATATTCAAGGGCTAAGGGTCATAGAGTCAATCAACCTCTGGAAGGCTAAAGATTAGAAGGCAATATGTCCTTGGATTATAATACACTATCTTAGAACCTCCTGAAATGTTACCACCTTCCGAAATAAATAAAGACAAACAACCATTTTGTTGAGCTCTCCACTGAAGAATTAATAACTTTAATGAAATCTACTATCTAATAACTATATATTCTAGTTCTTTTCTACTTTCAAATTCATTATATATGTAATGAAAATAAAAGATATTTTTAGTGGTCAAAAGACATAAAATGATTAATCACATATCTACTAATGACATTTTAAAAGTACTTCAGCCCAGAAATGTGACACTACAATCATTAAAAATCAGATTCAATTTTCAAAGATACTAATCTTAAACTTCATATTGCTTGCAGAAACATAAAATTATATCCAGTAAGCTCAGATGCTCTGGGTGATGGAAAAGCTCAGTTCTATGGTGCTGCCAGAAAATAATATGCTTTTAGAAATTCTGCAAGTTGAGTAGGGAGATAGCTGATCAGAATATGACAAAGTGATGTTACAAATTGTTCTGAACAGAAAAATTCCAGATCCAAAGCGATACTTTTTTTGAGACACTGATTGAGGTCCAAGAGCAGCATAATGGTACCAAATGGATAAAAACAACAATAAAGTCATTTCTCATGCATAATGCATAGGCATTCTCTATTGGAGTTGATATCACCATCTGGTGTCTAATTATTCCCGCCTTATACCACACGATGGTATGCACCTAATGAAATGACTGTACAATATAATAACTCAGCGCACAGACTCTTTGCTGCTAATTATAAGGTGCTAGTTTTTGTTGTTGTTTTATGTATCATGGAAATCCCAAGGAATTTGGTGTTCATTGATTAAAATAAATATTTTGTACAGTGTCACTAGGAAAAGAAAGCACTAGCTTATTCTTCTGAAAGATCTATTGTTCCTTTATGTTTTGTTCGCTTCTAACATCTGTATCACCGAAATTAATTAAGGTTCTGATTCTTTATTTTCATCACATGATCTGTTTTGAAAGTAGTACATACTACTACACAATTGCACTCATCTCACACACTAGGGCTTCCCTGGAGGCTCAGATGGTAACGTGTCTGCCTGCAATGAGGGAGACACAGGTTTGATCCCTGGGTCAGGAAGATCCCCTGGAGAGGGAAATGGCAACTCACTTCAGTATTCTTGCCTGGAAAATTCCATGGATGGAGGAGCCTGGTAGGATACAGTCCATGGGGTCAAAGGAGTGGGACACGACTGAGCGACTTCACTTTCACTTTCCACATTAGCAAAGTAGTGCTCAAAATTTTCCAAGCTAGGCTTCAACAGTACATGAACTGTGAACTTCCAGATTTTCAAGCTGGATTTAGAAAAGGCAAAGGAGCCAGAGATCAAGTTGCCAAGATCTGCTGGATCATCAAAAAAGCAAGAGAGTTCCAGAAAAACATCTATTTCTGCTTTATTGACTACACCAAAGCCTTTGACTGTACAGATCACAACAAACAGTGGAAAATTCTTAAAGAGATGGGAATACCAGACCACCTGACTGGCCCTCTGAGAAATCTGTATGCAGGTCAAGAAGCAACAGTTAGAACTGCACATGGAACAACAAACTGGTTCCAAATAAGAAAAGGAGTACATCAAGGCTGTATATTGTCACCCAGCTTATTTGATTTCTATGCAGAGTACATCATGAGAAATGCCGGGCTGGATGAAGCACAAGCTGGAATTAAGACTCCTGGGAGAAATATCAATAAACTCAGATATGCAGATAACACCACCCTTATGGCAGAAAGCAAAGAAGAACTAAAGAGCCTCTTGATGAAAGTGAAAGAAGAGTGTGAAAATGTTGGTTTAAAACTCAACATTCAGGAAACTAAGATCATGGCATCCAGTCCTACTAATTCATGGCAAATAGATGAGGAAACAATGTAAATAGTGACAGACTTTATTTTGGTGGGCTCCAAAATCACTGCGGATGGTGACTGAAGCCATGAAATTAAAAGACACTTGCATCTTGGAAGAAAAGTTATGACCAATCTAGATAGCATATTAAAAAGCAGAGACATTACTTTGCTAACAAATGTCCATCTAGTAAAAGCTATGGTTTTTCCAGTAGTCATATATGAATGTGAGAGTTGTACTATAAAGAAAGCTGAGCACCAAAGAATTTATGCTTTTGAACTGAGGTGTTGAAGAGGACTCTTGAGAGTCCCTTGTACTGCTAGGAGATCCAACCAGTTCATCCTAAAGGAAATCAGTCCTGAGTATTCATTAGAAGGACTGATACTGAAGCTGAAACTCCAATACTTTGGCCACCTGATGTGAAGAAACTGACTCATTGGAAAAGACCCTGATGCAGAGAAAGATTGAAGGCAGGAGGAAATGGGGTCAACAGAGGATGAAGTTGTTGGATGGCATCACCAACTCAATGGACATGAGATTGAGTAAGCTCAGGTAGTTGGTGATGGACAGGGAAGCCTGATGTGCTACAGTCCATGGGGTCACAAAGAGTCAGACACAACTGAGCGACTGAACTGAACATTTACTTCAACTTATAAATAAATATCTTGTAGTTGTAGGAATCAAGGTTAACAGTTATTTGTTCTCTCTTAAATAAAAGAAAAAACAACCCTCTGAAACTAGACATTTATTCATTCATCAATATTTATTCTTCAATAAATGTTCATTGCTGAATTACTAGGCATTAGAAAGTTTCTTTAAGGTTTGGGGAAATAATTAATCTTTGAGAAAGACTCAGGTCAATTTATAAAAAATAAATATAGATAAGTGAATATAATAAAAATTTGTAATTGCTACAATTAGAGGTATTTGCAGGTTCTTAATGAAGTAGAGAGGTTCTCCATGGTATCTTTTAAAACTAAAGATATTGTTAATTTTTTGGGTTGCAGTTTTAGGTATTTGCTGCTGCTGCTGCTAAGCCCCTTCAGTCGTGTCTGACTCTGTACGACCCCATAGACGGCAGCCCACCAGGCTCCCCCCTCCCTGGGATTCTCCAGGCAAGAACACTGGAGTGGGTTGCCATTTCCTTCTCCAATGCATGAAAGTGAAGAGTGAAAGTGAAGTCGCTCAGTCGTGTCCAACTCTTAGCATCCCCACGGACTGCAGCCTATCAGGCTCCTCCACCCATGGGATTTTCCAGGCAAGAGTACTGGAGTGGGTCATCATTGCCTTCTCCGTTTAGGTGTTTATTGCCACACTATAAACTTCCCCCAAATGTGATGTCTAAAAACAATTATTTATTTGTTGATGATTTTGTAATTGATTAATTCTTTAGAAGCAACAGTTCTTGTTTGCTCCCCATGGCACCTTTAGGAAACCTTTACTAGAGGAAATTGGAGGGTCAACTGGAAGATAGCTCACTCAGAAGGGTTAAAAGTTGGTCCAGCCTTGACTGATAGTTTGGTGGAATAGTCAGTTAGGAATGTCAGTTATTTGCCACATGGCCTCTCTATGTGACTGGTTGGGCTTCTTCACAAAATGGCAGGTAAGTTGCAAAAGAGAAGAAGTAGAAACTTCCAGTCTTTTTAAAGTTAAGGCCTGGAACTGGCAGGGTATAACTTTCACCATATTCTGTGTAAGAAGACACGGATCTGGTCCAGATTAAATTAGTTGAAGAATTAGACTATACTTCTCTGAGTTCTACTTTTAGCTATTTGAAATCACTCATTGCTATAAAATTTATCAAGCAAGTATAATCTTAGAAAGTAGTTTAGGTAGTAATGTAAAGGCTTACTTTTCTTAAAATCTGGTGTTATATGTAAAACTCCATTTTAAAACTGTGTCTCTAAAAAGGATACACTACATTCCATGGAATATCTGAAATCTGAGTGCAGTTTTAAGTCTGAAACAGTTTGTGGTAAGCAATAGAAATTTATCTCTATCACAAATACATGGTAGATAAATTTGAATTTCAGATTACATTCTATATATAAAAATTTTTTTTAAACATTATCTACCATATGTGGTAAATGTTTTACACATTTCATTCAATCACCGCAACAGAACTTTCAGGTAAAATTATTATCCGTATAAGACAACTGAGGCTAAGATAAATGGGTAGTTTATCTGAGGTTGTGCAGCAAAGATATAGAAATTCTTGGATTTATGCTCAGGCTGCCTTTTGTCAAAGTCTTAATGCTGCACATTACTGCCTTAGATCAGATCAGATCAGTCGCTCAGTCGTGTCCAACTCTTTGCGACCCCATGAACCGCAGCATGCCAGGCCTCCCTGTCCATCACCAACGCCCAGAGTTCACTCAGACTCACGTCCATCGAGTCAGTGATGCCATCCAGCCATCTCATCCTCTGTTGGTCCCCTTCTCCTCTTGCCCCCAATGCCTAGGCATAGACAAATTGAATATTAAGTTTCACAAAATGTAATTTCATCTATTTTTTCCTTCTGGCATACTCAGTGTCCAGTTGCAAAGAAAATTTATTATTATTTAATTTAAGGAGCTTTGAAAGTCTGGTAATATGGTTTATATTTTCTCTAGCCTGATCAATGAATCATTCAATGAAGTTTTCTTTATACAAAAATTTGAACTTATAAAACAGTTCACAAATAAGATATGTATTACCTAATATTTTTGTTTATCACAAATTAATATTTAGATAAAAATGTGAGAGTTGGACCATAGAGAAGGTTGGGTGCTGAAGAATTGATGCTTTCAAACTACGGTGCTGGAGAAGGCTCTTGAGAGTCCCTTGGACAGCAAGGAGATCAAACCAGTCAATCCTAAAGGAAATAAACCCTGAATATTCATTGGCAGGACTGATGCTGAAGCTGATGTTCCAGTGCTTTGGCCACCTGATGGGAAGAGCCATCTCATTGGAAAAGACCTTGATGCTGGGAAAGATTGAAGGCAAAGGAGAAGAGAACAATAGAGGATGAGATGGTGGATGGCATCAATGACTCAATGGACAAGTTTGAGTAAACTCTGTCAGATGGTGAAGGACAAGGAGCCTGGCATGCTGCAGTCCATGGAGTCCCGAAGAGTTGGACATGACTTAGTGACTGAATAACAAGGTAAAACTGGGAGATGAAATTATATATGTTTACAGATTAGATTTTCATATAAAATTCTATGTTTAATCATAAGGTTGCTTAAATATGTAGCTTCTCTATGCCTCCTTTTTTATTTAAAAAACTCCATGGTTGACAGTAATAGACCTCTTATTTTATACACAGGCTAACAGCCTAGTAGATATTGAATGAAGGGAATAGGTTTTAAAAATTCTTTGTGCAAATTTATAAAACAATTAATTGGGTGAAAAGTCAATCAGAAAACCCAAATCCAGAATACTAGGTCAACTGTAATCATACTGGAAAATTTCCTTGTTGAGTTTTCTGTTCTTCACTTTTCTGCTATGGTAAGAGGAAATTACATGAAAGTAGATTATAGTCATACTTGAGACAATTATTTCAAGACCATTTGAGACCATAGAAGAAGTACCGAAGAGATTTATGAAAAATTAAAGTTGTATTTTTAAAAATTTTTCTCCATTAACATTAATTATATTCTCCTTAGAGTCATGAGTTTAGAAGCTCTTCAAAAGGCAGATTCATTCATCAATGGGTGAGTGGTTTAAGTTTTCAATTCATTACCATTAGACTTGAAACATTTAGAATTGGTTTTTTAAAGCAGTTTTATTGAGATGTAATTTACATGTCATAGAGTTTACTCAATTAAAGTTACCTTTCATTGGTTTTTGGTTTCTACTGGGTTTATGTGTGTGTGTGTGTGTGTGTGTGTGTGTGGATCATCATCATATTCTTAGAAGATTTTCATCACTCTTAAAAAGAAACCTTTTTACCAAACCACAATCACTCACTATCCTCTCATCTTCCCACCCCTGGTCCTATGGATGCTAATCTATTTTCAATTGTCTCTAATTTCAATTAGAGAACCTGGATAAATATTCTCAGATTATGGGTAATATATTCTATAACTCCCCCTTTATCAGTCACGGCCTTATCGTGGGGGCTTGTGTATCTCAATTAAGTTATGAGCCATGCCGTATAGGGCCACCCAAGACAGACAAATCATAGTGGAGAGTTTTGACAAAACGTGGCCCACTGGAGGAGGGAATGGCAAGCCACTACAGTATACTTTCTGTAAGAACCCTATGAACAGTATGATAAGGCAAAAAGATATGATACTGGAAGATGAGCTCCATAGGTGTGAAGGTGCCCAGTATACTACCAGGGAAGAAGAGGGCGATTACTGATAGCTCCAAAAGGAATGAAGTGGCTGGGACAAAGCAGAAATGATGCTCAGTTATGGATGTGTCTGGTAGTGAAAGTCAACTCCTATGCTGTAAAGAAGAATTTGCATAGCTACCTAGAATGTTAGGCCCATGAATCAAGGTAAATTGGATATGGTCAGACAGGCAATGGCAAGAGTGAACATCGATATCTTAGGAATCAGTGAACTAAAATGGACAGGAATGGTCAAATTTAATTCGGAGGACAATTTTATCTACTTTAGTAAAGAATCCCTTAAAATAAATGGAACAGCCCTCAACAAAAGAGAATGAAATGCAGTACTAGGGTGCGATCTCAAAAAAGAAGGACCTCAGTTCATTTCCAAGGTAAACCGTTCAACATCACAGTAATCCAAGTCTATGTCGCAACCACTGATGCTGAAGAAGGTGAAGTTGAACAGTTCTATGAAGGCCTACAAGACCTTGTAGAATTAACACCAAAAACCATGTCCATTTCATCATATGGGATTGGAATGTAAAAGTAGGAAATGAAGAAATACATGGAGTAACAGTCAAGTTTGGCCTTGGAGTACAAAATGAATCAGGACAAAGACTAACAGAGTTTCATCAAGAGAACACACTGGTCATAAAAAATACCATTTTCTAACAACACAAGAGATGTCTCTACACATGAACATCTCCAGATGTCAATAATTAAAACAGACTAATTATATTCTTTGCAGCCAAAGATCGAGAAGCTCTATACAGTCAGCAAATAAGACCTGGAGCTGGCTGTAGCTCAGATCATGAGCTCCTTATTGTAAAATCAGGCTTAAATTCAAGAAAGTAGGAAGAATCAGTAGGTCATTCAGGTATGATGAACATCAAATCCCTTATGTTTATACAGTGGGAGTGACAAATAGATTCAAGGGATTAGATCTGGTAGACAGACTGCCTGAAGAACTGAACAGAGATTCATAACACTGTACAGGAGGTGGTGACCAAAACCATTCTCAAGAAAAAGAAATGAAAGAAGGCAAAGTGGTTGTCTAGGAGGCTTTACACATAGCTGACAAAAGAACAGAATCAAAAAGCTAGGGAGAAAAGGAAAGATATATTAAACTGAATGCAGAGCTTCAAAGAATAGCAAGC
Source organism: Bison bison bison (assembly GCF_000754665.1). Taxonomy (NCBI): domain Eukaryota; kingdom Metazoa; phylum Chordata; class Mammalia; order Artiodactyla; family Bovidae; genus Bison; species Bison bison. Next base: position 13,226,138 of record NW_011494607.1, read on the forward strand.
GCAGATGAGAAGGCTTTCTTGCAGGAAGAGTGAAAAAAAAAATTAGAGGGAAAAAAATGGTAAAGATTAGAGATCTCTTTAAGAAAATTGGAGATAACAAGGGAACAACAGACTGTTTCCAAATTGGAAAAGGAGTATGTCAAGGCTGTATATTGCAACCCTGCTTATTTAACTTCTATGCAGAGTGCATCATGTGAAATACTGGGCTGGATAAGCACAAGCTGGAGTCAAGATTGCCAGGAGAAATGTCAAAAACCTCAGATATGCAGATAACACAACCTTCATGACAGAAAGTGAAGTTGAACTAAAGAGCCTCTTGATCAAAGTGAAAGAGGAGAGTGAAAAAGTTGGCTTAAAACTCAACATTCAAAAACTAAGATCATGGCATCTGATCCCATAACCTGGAAAATAGATGGGCAAACATTGGAAACAGTGACAGACTTTATTTTTTGGGCTCCAAAATCACTGCAGATGGTGACTGAAGCTATGAATTTAAAATATGATAGCTCCTTGAAAGAAAGCTAAGACCAACCTAGATAGCATATTAAAAAGCAGAGACATTACTTTGTCAACAAAGGTCCATATAGACAAAGCTATGGTTCTTCCAGTAGTCATTTATGGATGTAAGAGTTGGACTATAAAGAAAGCTGAGCACCGAAAAATTGATCCTTTTGAACTGTGGTTTTGGAGAAGACTCTTTGGAGTCCCTTGGACTGCAGGGAGATCTGCAGATCCTAAAGGAAATCAGTCCTGAATATTCATTGGAAGGATGGATGCTGAAGCTGAAACTCCAATACTTTGGCCACCTGATGCGAAGAACTGACTCATTGGCAAAAATCCTGATGCTGGGAAAGATTGAAGCCAGGAGGAGATGGGGATGACAGAGGATGAGATGGTTGGGTGGCATGACCTACTGTCCTCGATAGACATGAGTTTGAGCAAGCTCTGGGAGTTGGTGATGGACAGGGAAGCCTGGTGTGCTGCAGTCCATAGGGCTGCAAAGAGCCAGACATGACTGAGTGACGACTGAACTGAAGGGAACATTTCATGAAATGATGGGCATGACGAGGGACAGAAATGGCAAGTATCTAACAGAAGCAGAAGAGATTAAAAAGAGGTGGCAAGAATAAACAGAACTATACAAAAGTTATTAATGACCCAAATAACTAAAATGGTGTGTTCACTCACCTAGAGCCTGACATCATAGAGTCAGAAGTCAAGTGTGCCTTATGAAGCATTTCTGCAAACAAGGTTAGCAGAGGTGATGGGATTCTAGCTGAGAGATTTAAAATCCTAAAAGATGATATTGTTAAAGTGCTACACTCAACATGTCAGCAAATTTGGAAAACTCAGCAGTGGCCACAGAAGGGGCAAAGGTCGGTTTTCATTCCAATCCCAAAGAATGTACAATTATCATATAATTGCACTCATTTTACATGCTAGTAAGGTTATGCTCAAAATCCTTCAAGTTAGACTTCAGCAGTACATGAACTGAGAACTTTCAGATGTCCAAACTGAATTTAGAAAAGGTAGAAAGGAACCAGAGATTGAATTGCCAATATTCATTTGATCATAGAGAAAGCAAGAGAATTCCAGAAAAACACCTACTACACTAAAGCCTTTGACTGTGTGGATCACAAAACCTGTGGAAGATACTTAGAGAGATGAGAATTACCTGTCTCCTGAGAAACCTGTATGCCAGTCTAGAAGCAACAGTTAGAATCTTACATGGAACAATGAACTGGTTCAAAACTGGGAAAGGAGTACAAGGTGGTATATTGTCACCCTATTTATTTAACTTATGTGCAGTGTGTGTGTGCACACTTGCTTAGTTGCTTCAGTCATGTCCAGCTCTTTGTGACACTATGGACTGTAGCCTGCCAGGCTCCTAGGTCCCTGGGATTCTCCAGGCAGGAATACTAGAATGGGTTGCCATGCCCTCTTCCAGAGGATATTCCCCACCCAGGGATCAAACCCATGTCTCCTACACTGCAGGCAGATTCTTTATCACCATGGAAGACCATATGCAGAGTACATCATGTGGAATGCTGGGCTGGATGAATCACATGCTGCAATCAAGATTGCCCAGAGAAATATCAACAACCTCAGATACGCAGATGGTACTTCTCTATTGGCAGAAAGAGAAACTGAAGAGTCTCTTGATGAGGGTGAAAGAGGAGAGTGAAAAAGCTGGCTTAAAGCTCAGTAATCAAAAAAATAAATATCATGACATCCAATCCCATTACTTCATGGGAAATATATGGGCAAAAAGTGGAAGCAGTGACAGATTTTATTTTCTTGGGATTCAAAATCACTGCAGACAGTAGCTGAAGACATGAGATTAAAAGACACTTGTTTCTTGGAAGGACACCTATGACAAACCTAGACAGCATATTAAAAAGCAGAGATATTACCTTGCCGAGAAAAGTCTATCAAATCAAAACTATAGTTTTTTCAGTAGTCATGTATGGATGTGAGAGTTGGGCCATTAAGGAGGCTGAGCACCAAAGAATTGATGCCTTCAATTTGTGGTTCTAGAGAAGCCTCTTGAGAGTCCCTTAGACAGCAAGGAGATCAAACCAGTCAATCTTAAAAGAAATCAACCCTGAATATTCATTGGAAGGTCTGATGCTGAATCTGAATACTCTGATACTTTGGCCAACTAATGCAAAGAGCCAACTCATTGGATAAGACCCTGATAAGACCCTTCAATTGGAATGATTGAAGGCAAAAGGAGAAGAGGGTGGCAGAGGATGAGACAGTTGGGTGACATCACCAATTCAATTGGACATGACTGTGAACAAACTACTGCACTCAATATGGCAGCAAATTGGAAAACTCAGCAGTGGCCACAGGACTGGAAAAGGTCAGTTTTCATTCCAGTCCCAAAGAAAGCCAATGCAAAAGAATGCTCAAACTACCGTACAATTGCACTCATCTCACACGCTAGTAAAGTAATGCTCAAAATTCTCCAAGTCAGGCTTCAGCAATATGTGAACCATGAACTTCCTGATGTTCAAGCTGGTTTTAGAAAAGGCAGAGGAACCAGGATCAAATTGCCAACATCCTCTGGATCATGGAAAAAGCAAGAGAGTTCCAGAAAAGCATCTATTTCTGCTTTATTGACTGTGCCAAAGCCTTTGACTGTGTGGATCACAATAAACTGTGGAGAATTCTTAAAGAGATGGGATCTGCCATCTAATCTGCCTGATCTGCCTCTTGAGAAATTTGTATGCAGGTCAGGAAGCAACAGTTAGAACTGGACATGGAACAACAGACTGGTTCCAAATAGGAAAAGGAGTTCGTCAAGGCTGTACATTGTCACCCTGTTTATTTAACTTATATGCAGAGTACATCATGAGAAACCCTGGACTGGAAGAAACACAAGCTGGAGTCAAGATTGCCGGGAGAAATATCAATAACCTCAGATATGCAGATGACACCACCCTTATGGCAGAAAGTGAAGAGGAACT
>NW_011494607.1:13229843-13231890 GCF_000754665.1 Bison bison bison
CAGGAGGAGAAGGGGACGACAGAGGATGAGATGGCTGGATGGCATCACTGACTTGATGGACGTCAGTCTCAGTGAACTCCGGGAGCTGGTGATGGACAGGGAGGCCTGTCGTGCTGCGATTCATGGAGTTGCAAAGAGTCGGACACGACTGAGCGACTGATCTGATCTGTGAACAAACTCCTGGAGATAGTTAGGGACAGGGAAACCTGGTGTGCTGCAGTCCATGGGGCTGCAAAGAGTCAGACACAACTTAGTCACTGAACAACATTATCTAGATCACCATGCATCCACCTCATATTAATACTATGTTAAAGACCAAGCATATAGCTTTAAGTCATCCTGTGAAACAGAGTCCTTTTAATGAAATGTAGGAGCATAGCAATGGGAGCTTGGTTAACTTTCAGCCTAAGAATCCTGAATTACAGTCAATTTTGGAATTGCCATTGGGGATATCAGGTAAGAGTAGCACATACTTCTCCAATAAGTATAGGCTTTCTTCACACTTATTTTGTTCCACTATTTTTCATGTTGTCTATTCCTAAAGTATGTGTATGTAATGTATCCATACCCACTCCCAGAAGTCCTTTTTCTTTTTTTTTTAACTTTTCCCATGGTGTCCATGAGAGTCATCATTACAATTTTATTTACCCAGGATTCCTGTGGGTCTCCTCTTCCAAATCCTGCACCACCAAAAACACACACTTTGAAGTTTTGTTTTTATTTTTTCTTGTTTTTGCTTCTTCCACAAGTATTCTTTCTTCAGACTTCTGATCTGTTTCACTGTCTCTTTTTAATTTGTCACTTTGAATAATTTCTTATCTTTATTTTCTTTCCTTATTCTTCCAGAAATATCTCAATCACTCAACTGAACCCTCCAGTGGGTCCCTGTTTTTTAGTGCAGTCTATTAAACATGTTGTGCTTAACCTAGTGTAAACTATGCCCCTCACACTTACATTAGATTAGCAATAGGTTATGCTTCAAATGCTAGCTTTCCTGTTGTTGAAATAAGTATGCATATTTGTTTTTATAACTTTTTAATGTAATTGTGTAGCACAATATAGTATAATTTCCCTGGTGGCTCTGAGGGTAAAGCATCTGCCTACAATGCGGGAGACCTGGGTTCGATCCCTGGGTCAGGAAGATCCCCTGGAGAAGGAAATGGCAACCCACTCCAGTACTCTTGCCTGAAAAATCCCATAGATGGTGAAGCCTGATAGGCTACAGTCCATGGGGTCGCAAAGAGTCAGACATGACTGAGCAACTTCACTCACTACACAGATTTGAGGTCTTATGATAGATATAAATTCCCAATTCTGACTCTAAGTGATTTGAATGATTCAAACTACAATTTACTCATCTGTTAAATGGAAATAATAATACTGTCCTCATAGAATAGTAAAGAGAAAATAATGATGTATTTAATTACTTATCACAATGCCAAAAAAGATAACAATTATTAGCAATTACATGATTTTTATCATTATATTATCACACATTAAATTTCACTAGACTTTTGAAATCAATATGGATAAAATTCATTTAAAATATGATTCTGTATGGAACAGATCAGATCAGGTCAGATCAGTTGCTCAGTCGTGTCTGACTCTTTGCAACCCCATGAATCGCAGGAAACCAGGCCTCCCTGTCCATCACCAACTCCCAGAGTTCACTCAGATTCACGTCCATCGAGTCAGTGATGCCATCCAGCCATCTCATCCTCTGTCATCCCCTTCTCCTCTTGCCCCCAATCCCTCCCAGCATCAGAGTCTTTTCCAATGAGTCAACACTTCGCATGAGGTGGCCAAAGTACTGGAGTTTCAGCTTTAGCATCATTCCTTCCAAAGAAATCCCAGGGCTGATCTCCTTCAGAATGGACTGGTTGGATCTCCTTGCAGTCCAAGGGACTCTCAAGAGCCTTCTCCAACATCACAGTTCAAAAGCATGAACTCTTCAGCGCTCAGCCTTCTTCAAAGTCCAACTCTCACATCCATACATGACCACTGGAAAAACCATAGCCTTGACTAGCCGGACCTTTGTTGGCAAAGT
>NW_011494607.1:13233129-13253982 GCF_000754665.1 Bison bison bison
CTTTTCGAAAAAGACGGTCTTGATCCCTGTCTCCTGTACAATGTCACGAATCTCAGTCCATAGTTCATCGGGCACTCTATCTATCAAATCTAGGCCCTTAAATCTATTTTTCACTTCCACTGTATAATCATAAGGGATTTGATTTAGGTCATACCTGAATGGTCTAGTGGTTTTCCCTACTTTATTCAATTCATGTCTGAATTTGGCAATAAGGAGTTCATGGTCTGAGCCACAGTCAGCTCCTGGTCTTGTTTTTGCTGACTGTATAGAGCTCGTCCACCTTTGGCTGCAAAGAATATAATCAATCTGATTTCGGTGTTGACCATCTGGTGATGTCCATGTATAGAGTCTTCTCTTGTGTTGTTGGAAGAGGGTGTTTGCTATGACCAGTGCATTTTCTTGGCAAAACTCTATTAGTCTTTGCCCTGCTTCATTCCGTATTCCAAGGCCAAATTTTCCTGTTACTCCAGGTGTTTCTTGACTTCCTACTTTTGCATTCCAGTCCCCTATAATGAAAAGGACATTTTTTGGGGTGTTAGTTCTAAAACGTCTTGTATGTCTTCATAGAACCGTTCAACTTCAGCTTCTTCAGCGTTACAGGTTGGGGAATAGCTTTGGATTACTGTGATATTGAATGGTTTTCCTTGGAAATGAACAGAGATCATTCTGTCATTTTTGAGATTGCATCCAAATATTGTATTTCAGACTCTTTTGTTGACCGTGATGGCTACTCCATTTCTTCTGAGGGATTCCTGCCCACAGTAGTAGATATAATGGTAATCTGAGTTAAATTCATCCATTCCAGTCCATTTCAGTTCACTGATTCCTAGAATGTTGACATTACTCTTGCCATCTCTTGTTTGACCACTTCCAATTTGCCTTGATTCATGGACCTAACATTCCAGGTTCCTATGCAATATTGCTCTTTACAGCATTGGACCTTGCTTCTATCACCAGTCACATCCACAGCTGGGTATTCTTTTTGCTTTGGCTCCATCCCTTCATTCTTTCTGGAGTTATTTCTCCACTGATCTCCAGTAGCATATTGGGCACGTACTGACCTGGGGAGTTTCTCTTTCAGTATCCTATCATTTTGCCTTTTCATACTGTTCATGGGATTCTCAAGGCAAGAATACTGAAGTGGTTTGCCATTCCCTTCTCCAGTGGACCACATTCTGTCAGATCTCTCCACCATAACCACCCATCTTGGGTTGCCCCATGGGCATGGCTTAATTTCTTTGAGTTAGACAAGGCTGTGGTCCTAGTGTGATTAGATTTACTAGTTTTCTGTGAGTATGGTTTCAGTGTGTTTGCCCTCTGATGCCCTCTTGCAACAGCTACCGTCTTACTTGGGTTTCTCTTACCTTGGGCGTGGGATATCTCTTCATGGTTGATCCAGCAAAGCGCAGCATTGCTCCTTACCTTGGATGAGGGCTATCTCCTCACTGCTGCCCTTCCTGACCTTCAACGTGGGATAGCTCCTCTAGGCCTTCCTGTACCCATGCAGCCACTGCTCCTTGGATGTGGGGTTGGTCGGCCCGGCCACCGCCCCTGGCCTCGGGCGTGGGTTGCTCCTCCTGCCCGCTGCCCCTGGCCTTGGGCTTAGGGGCATGGGGTAGCTCCTCCCGGCCCCGCCCCTGACCTCGGACGCTGAGTATCTCCTCTCAGCCGCCCCCCTCTGACATTGGACGAAGGGTAGCTCCTCTTGGCCATTCCTGCGCCATCACAGTCTGGTACTCTCAGCTGCTGCCCCTGACCTCAGACGTGGGGTAACTCCTCTTGGCCGCTGCCCTTCGGGCATGGGGTCCTCCCGGCTTCTGCCCCTGACTTCAGACATGGGGTGGTTCCTCTCGGCCATGCTTATGGCGCCAGGCTGAGCTCCCTGTGCTATATAGCAACTTCCTACTAGCTATCTATTTTACACACAGAAATATAAATTTAAAGTTTACCTAAATCTTAAATTTATATTTCTGTGTGTAAAATAGATAGCTAGTAGGGAGTTGCTATATAGCACAGGGAGCTCAGCCTGGTGCTCTGTGATGACCTAGAAGAGTGAGATGGGGTGTCTGTGTGGGAGGGAGGCTTAAAAGGGAGGAGATACATATGTATACTAATAGCTTATTTATATTGTTGTACAGCAGAAATCAACACAATATTGTAAAGCAATTATCTTCCAATTAAAAACATAAAAGAATATTTCCATAGTGCACAGTACTTGAGACTTGCTGAAGACTTACTATGTAAAAACAGCATAAAGATGATTTAGTTGATTATCTGTCCCTTAAGAAATATATAGATATTCAACTGCTTTTTTAATTTCTCCAAAGAATTTAAATGTAAGTTAACATCTTCTGACAAACTAAATGGATCTAAAATTTTTTTCTAAGACACACGTTTGCCATCAAAACTTCTTAGGTATAAAGGAAAAAAGAAAAAAGAAGCAAGAAGTACAATCTTATCATGCCATTATGGAAATACTTTCTTATAAATCTGATAGTATGCTTTTTTCTCCTCACTGTAAATTTTATCAAAGTTTTTTTTTTTTTTCTAGAAAACGTGTGCTTGCTATCAACCTGATAATTAAGATATAAGAAAAAAATAATAAAGGCAAGATCTGGAATCCACTCTTACTTAAGCTGATTAACTGTTGTTCTCATCCCTTTGACAGGATTCCTAAAGATTTGTTATAATTTCTTTATACATCTGCCTTCATAAGTGAAAAAAAAAATTCTTTTTTTTTTCTTTTACCACATCTTTTCTTACAGAGTAAATGAATAGGATGGGGGTAAAGAAAGAAAAAGAATATGTAAAGTGTATCTGTGCATGCTAAGTTGCTTCAGTCCTGTCCAACTTTTTGGGACCCTATGAACTGTAGTCCACCAGCCTCTTCTGTCCATGGCATTCTCCAGGCAAGAAGACTGCAGTGAGTTGCCATGCCCTCCTCCAGGGGATCTTCAAACCCATGGATCGAGCCTGTGTCTCCTGTGGCTCTTACATTGCAGGCAGATTCTTTACCACTGAGCCATGAGGGAAGCCCATGTAAAATGTATATATATAGGTAAAGGTTTATCAGTTCAATTCAGTTCAGTCACTCAGTCATGTCTGACTCTTTGTGACCCCATGAATCGCAGTATGCCAGGCTTCCCTGTCCATCACCAACTCCTGGAGCCCATCCAAACTCATGTCCATCGAGTCAGTGATGCCATCCAGCCATCTCATCCTCTGTTGTCCCATTCTCCTCCTGTCCCTAGTCTTTCCCAGCATCAGGGTCTTTTCCAATGAGTCAACTCTTCGCATGAGGTGGCCAAAGTATTGGAGTTTCAGCTTCAACATCAGTCCTTCCAATGAACACCTAGGACTGATCTCCTTTAGGATGGACTGGTTGGATCTTCTTGCAGTGCAAGGGACTCTCAAGAGTCTTCTCCAACACCACAAAAGCATCAATTCATCAGTGCTCAGCTTTATTAACAGTCCAAGTCTCACATCCATACATGACAAATGGAAAACTATAGCCTTGACTAGACGGACCTTTGTTGGCAAAGTAATGTCTCTGCTTTTCAATATACTATCTAGGTTGGTCATAAGTGCCTTCTAAGGAGTAAGCGTCTTTGAATTTCATGGCTGCAATCACCATCTACCATGATTTTGGAGCCCCAAAAAATAAAGTCTGACACTGTTTCCATTGTTTCCCCATCTATTTGCCATGAAGTGATGGGACCAGATGCCATGATCTTCATTTTCTGAATGTTGAGCTTTAAGCCCACTTTTTCACTCTCCTCTTTCACTTTCATCAAGAGGCTTTTTACTTCCTCTTCACTTTTTGCCATAAGGGTAGTGTCTTCTGCATATCAGAGGTTATTGATATTTCTCCCAGCAATCTTGATTCCAGCTTGTGCTTCCTCCAGCCCAGCGTTTCTCATGATGTACTCTGCATAGAAGTTAAATAAGCAGGGTGACAATATACAGCCTTGATGTACTCCTTTTCCTATTTGGAACCAGTCTGCTGTTCCATGTCCAGTTCTAACTGTTGCTCCTGACCTGCATATACGTTTCTAAAGACACAGGCCAGGTGGTCTGGTATTCCCATCTCTTTCAGATTTTTCCACAGTTTATTGTGATCCACACAGTCAAAGGCATTAGCATAATCAATAAAGCAGAAATAGATGTTTTTCTGGAACTCTCTTACTTTTTATCTATATTATATGCATATAGAAAACCACTAGACAAATACATAGATATTTATATACATATATGATACAAATATATCAAAGAAAAGAAGAAATGTTCATAACTATTATAGTCATCATTTGTGCAACAGGTCATGTTATTGTTGCCATTATTTATCCTTCCCCAAAATAAATTCTTATTGTTTGAAGTCAATTTTTCCTCCCATATTTTAAGGTTCCTGAAAGCAGGCACTTTTTCTCTTATTCATAACTGAATCTCTATAAATTGTAGTTGGATGAATGAATAAAAAATTGAAATCAGAAAAATATTTTAGAGCCTTTCATCTGAAAATAATGCTCTGTTCTAAACTGGTTCCTTTAGGAAGAAAAATCAAATCACAAAATATCTTTTATTTTGTATGTACATATGTATGATACTTTTTTATGTACATATATATGTACTTTGTATGTACATATGTATGATGTATATATACTTTCCATGACCATGTTAAATGCAGTCACTCACATAATATATCACCAAGGTAAGGTAGAGCCTTTTGATGATGAAATCTTTCTTTTTTTGATTTCATGAGGGAATCTAACTAAGTAACAACTGCTACAAAATGCTTCCTAAATAAGGCTTAATGTGTCTTGCTATTCTAGAAAATCATCATTTCTGTGATCCAACCCAGAATTAAAAGGATTAAAAAAAAAAAAACCCTGACTCTTCACTGAAAATTTGGGTTACACAAAATATACTAGGAACTGTGGTTATTGTGGTTAATATGATTAAAAGTTTTAACTACACATGTTGAAAGGAAACTTTCTAGTATAATAATATAGGTATAAAATCAATAAGAAACATTTCTAAAATTGGGAAACTAAAGAACTCTGTTTTTCTGCTGGTTTGACTAAGACAAATTAAATAGAAAGAATTTCCCAATTGTAAAAATGAATAGAATTGATAAAATTGCCTCAATTTTAAGATTTTCTCCTATTAGCTTGTCTTGTCTTAACCTTTGGCACCTGCTGGAAGTAACAGGAAGGCCTGGCATGCTACGATTCATGGGGTCGCAAAGAGTAGGACACAACTGAGCGACTGAACTGAACTGAACTGAGAAGTAAGAGCAGATGGCAAAAAAGAATGAACATGCAGGAAGGGAGACCAATAGAACTTGGAAATAAACTGATCATGGTAAACTGACAGCAATGTCCTTTCTATTCAGATATTGACTTAGATTGCATCCAAATTATCATCAGTTCAGTTCAGTTGAGTCACTCAGTCATGTCCAACTCTTTGTGACCCCATGGACTGCAGCATGCCAGGTTTCCCTGTCCATCACCAACTCCCAGAGCTTACTCAAATTCATGTCCATCACATCAGTGATGCCATCCAACCATTTCATCCTCTGTCGTCCCCTTCTCCTCCTACTTTCAGTCTTTCCCCGCATCAGGATCCTTTCCAATGAGTCAGTTCTTCAATCAGGTGGCCAAAGTATTGGAATTTCGGCTTCAACATTAGTCCTTCCAATGAATATTCAGGACTTATTTCTTTTAGGATGGACTGGTTGAGCATCTTCTCTAACACCACAGTTCAAAAGAGTCATTTCTTTGGCACTTAGCTGTCTTTACAGTCCAATTCTCACATCTATACATGTCTACTGGGAAACCCACGGTTTTGACTAGACAGACCTTTGTTGGTAAGGTAATGTCTCTACTTTTTAATATGCTGTCTAGATTGGTCATAGCTTTTCTTCCATGGAACAACCATCTTTTAGTTTCATGGATGCAGTCACCATCTGCAGTGATTTTGGAGCTCCCCAAAATAAAGTCTCTCACTGTTTCCATTGTTTCCCCACCTATTTGCCATGAAGTGGTAGGACCAGATGCCATGATCTTAGTTTTCTGAATGTTGAGCTTTAAGCCAACTTTTTCATTCTCCTCTTTCACTTTCATCAGAAGGCTCTTTAGTTCTTCTTTGCTTTCTGACATAAGGGTGGTGTCATCTGCATATCTGAGGTTATTGATATTTCTCCCAGCAATCTTGATTCCAGCTTGTGCTTCATCCAGCCCGGCATTTCACATGATGTACTCTGCATAGAAGTTAAATAAGCAGGGTGACAATATACATCCTTGATGTACTACATTCCAGATTTGGAACCAGTCTGTTGTTCCATGTCCAGTTCTGACTGTTGCTTCTTGTCATAGTGATGTTTATTTTCTGAGTTGTGCTGTGCTTAGTCACTCAATTGTGTCTGACTCTTTGCTTCCCCATGGACTGTAGCCTCCTAGGCTGTCCATGGGTTGCCATACCTTCCTCCAGGGCTTCTTCTCAAACCAGGCAATCGAGCCTCAAATCCCCTGCATTGGAGGTGGATTCTTTAATCTCTGAGCAGCTAGGGAAGTTTGTTTATTTTACACTGGCAAAATTAATTTTAAATTTATATTATGAAGTTTTATGTCAATATTTCATGGTGTAATACAAGAAAACAAAACAAAACAAAAGGACAAGCTAACATTCATAATTCATTATCCAGTGTACTACCTGGATCTGTCTTAGATTCACTGGGGTATAAGGTGAAATCACATCTGTACTAATCCCAGCCAAGCATCTTGGAATCAGTGCCAATAAACAGGGCTAATATTTTCTTCTTGGTGCCTCCCTTCACCACTACATAGCCTTGCTCATAGTCATTTCAATTTTCATGAATAAACAAAGCACCACCTCTGTGCCCTGGGAAGTATCTACATAACCTGTAAAGTGATAAAGTGTGTGTGTGTGTGCATGAGCATATGTATATATGTGCGACAGAGAGGGAAGAGAGAGAGAAATAAAGACAAGAGGGGTGTGTTGAATACAAATCTGATAATTTTATTGTCTTCCTTTACTAGAAAAAATATAAAAATCGATTTTTTTCTGTCAATTTTTTTCAGCAAACAATTTTAATAGAAGCATGTAATTTTAAAGAGAGAGCCCCTACTTCTTTATCAGTAATTTTATAATTTGGGTGTTTGTAGCAATTGGCAAGAAACCCAAAGGAGATTTATCTATAGTCACCAGCTGATGCCCAAGCAAGGCTTCACAGGATACTGTTCTGCTGGTGGCCATGATGGTTTAGGGACTGAATGATTGCTTTTAAGTTCAGAAACATGATTTGGTTGCTGCAGCCAAATATAATGAGTTACTCAGGACCTAACATTCTTATTAAATCATAAATGATTCTCTGGGAAAACTCAAATATTTGTAGTTTTTGCTAACTCAGGCATTCATTCCTTCTCACAAACTGGACTACCATCTCTTAAGTGTTCTCCTGACAAACTTTAATCCTTCCAGCCTCAGCTCAAATACTAGCTTAAAGGAAAATTATTCCTTGACTTTGGAGTTTCTCCTATGTGCCAAACTGCCATCTAGAGAAAATTCTCTTACAATAATCAACTCATGTAATTATTTATTTATTTGTCTGTTATGTCTACCTCTTCTATAATGTAAGCTTGCTCATGTATAGGGGTATATATTACCCTATACATGGACTGGTTATGTAGTCATATCAACTTTCAGGTGATTTATTGATCTAATGTATTATCATTAACATGTTAATGTTAATGTATTTATTAATGTAATAAAAATTAACATGTTAATTTTTATAGGGTCATTGAGTCATCATTAGTGATCTATATCTCTTTATCTTATTGTAAGCTGATGTTACCAGAAATGTAATATTTACAAGAGAAAATATCAATATGTTCAGAATTAATCTTTTGTAGAGAGTTGGACTGTGAAGAAAGCTGAGCTCTGAAGAATTGATGCTTTTGAACTGTGGTGTTGGAGAAGACTCTTGAGAGTCCCTTGGACTGCAAGGAGATCCAACCAGTCCATCCTAAAGGAGATCAGTCCTGGGTGTTCTTTGGAAGGAATGATGCTAAAGCTGAAACTCCAGTACTTTGGCCACCTCATGCGAAGGGTTGACTCATTGGAAAAGACTCTGATGCTGGGAGGGATTGGGTGCAAAAGGAGAAGGGGATGACAGAGGATGAGATGACTGGATGGCATCACTGACTCGATGGACATGAGTTTGAGTGAAGTCCGGGAGTCGGTGATGGACAGGGAGGCCTGGCATGCTGCAATTCATGGGGTTGCAAAGAGTTGGACAGGACTGAGCGACTGAACTGAACTGAATGTATTTTAGCCCACTTCATTGTTTCTTGTTTGATAAACCTACAAATTCAAAGAACAGTATTTATGTTGGGTGTTCAATAAAAGTTGGAATAACTTCTATAAATAGACTGTGATGCAATAACATTCAATTCAGTGAATTCCTTCATTTTATCAGATCAGATCAGTTATGTCCGACTCTTTGCGACCCCGTGAATCGCAGCACGCAGCATGTTCAAAAGCAGAGACATTACTTTGCCAACAAAGGTTCGTCTAGTCAAGGCTATGGTTTTTCCTGTGGTCATGTATGGATGTGAGAGTTGGACTGTGAAGAAGGCTGAGCACCTTCATAGGCGCTATATAGGTTGGTCATAACTTTCCTTCCAAGGAATAAGCGTCTTTTAATTTCATGGCTGGTGTCACCATCTGCAGTGATTTTGGAGCCCAGAAAAATGAAGTCTGACACTGCTTCCACTTTTTCCCCATCTATTTCCCATGAAGTGGTGGGACCAGATGCCATGATCTTCATTTTCTGAATGTTGAGCTTTAAGCTAACTTTTTCACTCTCCACTTTCACTTTCATCAAGAGGCTTTTGAGTTCCTCTTCACTTTCTGCCATAAGGGTGGTGTCATCTGCATATCTGAGGTTATTGATATTTCTCATGATGTACTCTGCATATAAGTTAAATAAACAGTGTGACAATATACAGCCTTGACAAACTCCTTTTCCTATTTGGAACCAGTCTGTTGTATTCAGTATTTCAGAAACTATTGTGAGATAAAAATTATATTCAAGTGTGTATGTGAAGAATGACACACTACTTTCAGCTTTGCAATTAAGAAATTCTGTGATGCTGGCCAGCAAAGATAATCTCTGAATTTGTTCTCTTTTCTGTGGAACAAGTGAATTTAATGAATTAATCTCTGAATTTTCTCCCAGATATAAGAATCTATTGTTTTATTCTGTGACACCATGTTATCAGTGATACATGAAACTTCAGAGTTACCATAAAATGTCCATAACAAAACAGCAAAAATTTTTCAGGATAATTTCCCCCCTGATAAATACTCTCTACTGTGGCAACATTCATCATTTAAATTGACACCTGCAAACTCAAAGCTCAATTAAAATTGATTAGAAGCACATTAGACAAAAATATAAGGCTGTATGTAGATACATTTGAAAAAAATAATCCTTCAAGATGGATTAAGTCTGCATTGCAAATGTCTGTGTACTTTTCTATATATCCTATAGGAATTAAAATATTTTGAGGCAGGGGAACACATATTATTAATTTTTGTTTCTTCAGTGTCTCATAAATAGCATGAACATAATACCTGTTCAGTGAATAATAAATAGAAAATTTATATACTTCACACATATACTTCTTCTTGCTATCACTTAGTAATGTATAGGAAGATTCTATTATTATAATATTCCATATATGAGTACCAAAGTATAAATGACTCTGGGAACATTTGTAAAATAGGCCAAAACAGCATTTAGTATCTCTGGGACCCTTTTTATCCCAAATTGCTTGGCTACATTCCCAGATACCATTGCTATATTTCTGTCATAGCTTTTCTATCCCATTTATGGTTAACATCACTCAAAACTTCGTGTGTGTGTATGAGCATGCACTTGCAGTGTGTTGAGTATGATGGATGGATAGGAACACGGTCCAGTAAATAATGCATTAATTTGTTTTATTCAATTAAATATGTATTTTTGAGTATTTCAAACTACACATAATAATATGTTAGGTACTGTAAGAATTGGTGACCCACTGTCCCTCAGACTTGGGCTGTATGTTTTAATAGGAGAGCTCATATAATTGTAAACATACTGGCATGTGGGTGACAATGTTAAATCCTGCCACCTCAGCGGCTGTCTACTCAGCTTTTATCTATTACTGAGTCTCACTTCGTTGGCCAATTTCCCCCTCCTTAGGTGAATGAGGACTTCCCGGTGACTCAGTGGTAAAGAACCTCCATCAATGCAGGAGTAGCAGGAGATACAGGTTCCAAACCCACTCCAGTATTCATGCCTGAAGAATCCCATGGACAGAGGAGCCTGGTGGGCTACAGTCCACAGGGTCGCAAAGAGTCTGACAGGACTGAAGTGACTTAGCATGCATGCCAGTGAATGCAGGTTGCCTCACTGCATTTCTTTTTTTTTTTTTTTTAATTAAATTATTTAAATTGGAGGCTAATTACAATATTGTAGTGGCATAGCAAAATCAACACAAGATTACTAGTTTTGCTGCTTCTGTCAGTTCTTGCAGATACCAGAAAGATTTCAGACAGTAAAATGGTCATTGCTATCAAGATGTTTGAATTATAACAGCGAGGAAAATGCTAATTTTTTCAGAAAATTATTTATTCTCTTTTCAACTGTAGATTTATTTTAAATTAGACAAAAGTAGTAGATATTTGCAAATCTTATCAAACCAGTGAAATAATCTATATACCATTTTGGAGGTTTCTAATATAATAGTGTTATAAAACTATCCTTATGAATCAATTTGTTTCAGATTCTGAAAAATAATAGAGGTCCATTAAAGAAAAAATTTAAACTGTGTTAATAATTTCAATTTCAAAAGAGCTGCTGAGTTTCTCATACTAGAACAAGCCACTATTATTTTAATACGGTATTGTCCTACTAGTCAACTGCACATTTCTAAAAGCAAAATAGGGACCAACCCTGCTCCTACACACAATCTTCTTTATTTTTCTGTTCTCCTCCCCCCACCAAAGAAGTATTCATTAGTAGTGACTGTCTTGAAAATTGGACCTACTATTATATGCAGAATCTAATTTAGGAATGAAATAAAAACCTTATAGCCTCCAGCAATTGCTTTTGATGGTTGCTCTCTAACTCTTCCTTTGTCAATCTGGAAGGACCTATAGTTCACAATTTTTGTTTTCTTTCTTTTGCTCTGAGACTACCTATAACCCTTGTAAGGCAGAGGTCAGGCCAAGGGAACATCTGTATAAATGCAGATCAGGTTTGCTGTGTTCAAAGAAATGAGCTGCTTTAAAATAAGCATTTTCTCATCAGTATTCTGTACCATCATCTTTCCCTTTTCATGTAGGAGAAAAATACAATAGTGAACTGAAGAAAAGATGATAAAAGACGATGATTCAGGGTATGTGTGTGTTGGGGGGGAGCTGGGGGTTGCTTCTTAATTGAGTTTAAAAGTAAGAAAAGAGAAGAAAATAGTTCCAAAGTCTTCTCTTGGTGAGATATCTTAGGATCTTTTTGAAATGTATGTATTTATATGACATCCAGTTTTAGTGTACCAGATAGAAACTGTAAGATGTAGATAGGAGGCTTATGAGTATTGTGGACAAGGAGCTGGGCACCAGCTGAAGGGCAAACTTGTCAAAGCTACTCAGAGAAACAGAGGTAGGACCACTTTGTGATAATCAAATTCACCCAAAGGAACACTGTATACTCCAGAAACATTGAAGTTATTTTCTGCTTTGTGTGCATATAGATATAATTTTAAATCTGGAAATCACTGCACTTGTTTGTTTTGGCAAGAATATTTTCTTTATGAACTATCTCTCAGATTCTCTCTAACATGTACACAAACCCTAACTTAGTAATTTCACTGAATCAACTTGTACTTAAATGGCAGTGATACTTTTCTAACATGTCCTCTCTTCAGTTGAAATCAAACAATGCTACTGATGTCTTTCTCAAACATTTATTTTTCTGTATGTCATTTGCTAATTTAAAAAACTTTCAAAAGAATATTCTAATCATGACAGGGACTGATGTTATGTTATAAGCACCTAATAATTCTTCATTCTCTTCCTTTTGAGAAAGATTGATCTTGAGGAAATGATTTTAATTTTTTTCCCAGAGCTGATTACTGTTGTGATTGATACTGACTGGAGAATCAGAAAGGGGACTAAACCACCTAGAGATGGCCCATTAATCATCCAGAACCCTTAAACCCCATGATATTTTTCTCCTCTCACTTTGTGTCATATGGACGACCCACTTTCCAAAGAGCTTTGAACAGAGAGAGGGTGGGAGGCTACAGACTTCATGACGGGTGAACACAATGAAGGGGAGACCTATAAGCAAAGTGGCACTGGATAAAACCAGTTGGATATTTTCTTATGAGCTGGGGCATCCTTAGACACATCACTATTGCTAGAGATGAGTAAAGCTTAATTTAGGATGTTTTGTTATAAGATGTATTATATATTACACTTCCTAACACACCCAACTTGGGGTGGTTTCTTTCTTACCTCCCTAATAAATTATAAGGAAAATTCCACATTTTTCTTCACACATTTTAAACTTAGTGTCACTTGTGATCCATACTTATGATCCATGGTGTGAACACCATGGCAGAAACTAGTCTCCAGACAAGGCCTGGATGATAGCAGAGTTCACCCAAGAAGATCCAGTAATACTTATGTGAAATTTCAAAATCTAGCATCAGGACTTCTGAATCTCAGGTGCACTGTTCAGCTGCTCCTCTCATTAAATCATCATCCAGACATGCCAACAGTGCAAATCACTATGGTGGCCAAGTTGTTAGACTTTCAATTCAAGCAGTTGAAGAATGGTCTGACAGAGGTTTCACGGTGCATAATATACAATTTTAAAGTCAGAGGTAAATTACTTCAACAGCTCTTGAGATAAAAACTGGGGAGATGTGTCATTCTAAATGGAATCTATAATGAGAAGCTGGGTATATACCACATTACATATTTTCAATAAGTTGAGAAACGTTAAGAAACACCATATTAAGTTCTTAAGGCAGTGAGATCTTTCCTCAATAGAGAAAGAGATATGAAAATATTTTGATGCATTTGAGATACATGCCAGGATTCTCAGTCAGGTACTGGTCTTCAAAGGTCTGAGCTCAAGCCAATGGACACCAGATTTAGTCCACTCCCAGAAGAGACAGGAAATTGTGAGGGTGCAAAACTTGTGATAGAAAATAAATACCTGAGTTTTAGGTAGAAATTCTGCTGAAATGTTACTGGAGTTAATAAGGAGTAAGGAATCAGGGTTTAAGAAAGCCTTGAGGGTAGAGAAATAATGGAGATTAATTAAATAACAATATAGAAATCTAATGCCTATATTTCTCTTCTAGAAGCTCTTAGTTGTTCTCGATTCTAGCTATATATTTTTGTATGTAGCTATATATTATTATATACTATAAACTCTTGTGTGATATTTTAATTAAAAAAAATCAATGTCTATCTCCATTCCAATTTAATTAAATCTTAATCAAGGGGGGTACTGTCTAGGTATCTTCATCAATTTTTGAAAGTTCCCCTGGTTTTTTTAATGTTGCAGCCAGGGCTGAAAAATCACTGATTGAACTTGGAAAAGCAAGGAACTATGACAATTTCTAAGTATTTCCCTTGTTTTTGATAACTTCTCATGAATCAAGAGAGATTATGGGTTTCAGGGAGGGAGATCACAGAAGTGAACTGCCATTCTCATCACATCGTATCAAGGGGTGCCTGCTATCACGATGGCTTCTCATTGTCAGTGTTAGCCTCAATCACCTTGTTTAGGTAGTGTTTATCAGTTTCTTTATTGTAAATTTCTTCATTGTTTCCCCCTTTCTATGCTCTAATTCAGGAAGTCATCACTCATAGCTCACATTTCGGGGTAGCCAGTTAAACTCCACCTCTTTGAGGGCAGAGGATCTACATACATTATTTGGAATTCCTCTGTGTAAGAGAGTTTGTAATAGCTTTTTAACTGATATTTCTACCTCTACTCTCTCCATGCCCTCTGTGCTCCTTTCTTTTGCACTATAACACAGAGGTTGTTTCAAAGCAGAAATCCTTCCTCTATTTAAAAGCTTCCAGTGATGGCCCATTAATAGAAACAAAATTCTAAGTCCTACAACTCAAGGTATAAAGCCCCTTATGCCTTATATACTCTAAACCAGTGCATCTCAACATTTATGCATGTGGGAATCACTGAGTCCCTTTGGAGTATGAGGCTGACTGGTCCCTATCTAGAGTTCTCCAATTTATTAGCAAAACACGCCTTTGAAATATTGTAGTACATACTGCTTTTTATTATTATAAAATATGTGACCTCACACAATTATTTTTAAAAGCTATCATCCCAATAATTATATTTACTTATTATATTATTCATAAATTTTCTGGAGTTTGCAGTTGATTATTTGGAGTCAGTGATTGCCTTTTGATATTTCGGAAGTACTTGGGTACATGTCATAAACCTTTCAATTCTCACTCATTTCTACATTTTGAGTATAGTGTTTCCATGGAGCTGAAAAATGTAATTACTTTATAATCAAGAAATGTATTTTAATGCTGTTACAGATCTCTAGAGCAATGAAAACTTCTAATTTAAGATATTCCCCAGATAAACTATGTTATGAAGTGTCATCTGCATATAAGTTATTAATTTTCTTTCCATAATCTTTGACCTCATTTACCTATACTAAATTGTATTTATCACTTATTTGAATAATTATGGTAGAATATATTCAAATTAGTGTATTAAGACAAAATATAGATAACTTTAATGTATTTACATATAAACTGTCATTACAGGATATTTACTTAATATTATAAAAATCTATATTTTGTTATATAATTTTTTAATTTAAAAATCTTGTATTTCTAAATTAATATTTTTAAATTCAAATCCAAAAAATATAAAGTGTTTGCAAATAATTTTACTGCCTAGTTTATGCTATAAGAAGGGGCAATATTTTCAATATTTCTTTAAAATATAACTAATTCATATTAAAGGTATATTAGAAATGAGAAGAATGCCTGGATAGTGGAGCCTGGAGAGCTACAATCCATAGGGTCTAATAGAGTCAGACACAACTGAAGTGATTTAGCACTCTCTCACTGTTATTATAGATATAATTTGATAATTTCATATTTTTATTTCTCTTTTTGGAAATAACTTTATCAGTAATTCTATAGAAGCATCTATCAGTACATATTATGGAAATATGTTCATTGTCAAAATAAGAAAATCAAAAAGAAAAATAACCTTTCTTTAAAGCCATATTATCTACGTTTGCTATCATGAAAAACTGTCCTTGTGAAAAATATCATATATATATATATATATACACACACACACACGTATATGTATACCCATATAATTGCAGTGTTATGCAAGGGCTTCCCAGTTGGCGCTAGTTGTAAAGAACCACCTGCCAATGCAGGAAACATAAGAGATGTGGGTTCGATCCCTGGATCAGGAAGATCCTCTGGAGGAGGGCATGACAACCCACTCCAGTATTCTTACCTGGAGAATCTCATGGATAGAGGAGCTTGGAGGTCTGCAGTCCATAAGGTTGCAAAGAGTCAGACATGACTGAAAAACGACTTAGTATGCTCACATGCCACGTGCCTTATGTAAATACATACAGTATTGGATTGGCCAAAATGTTCATTCAGGTTTTTCCATAACATCCTACAGAAAAACTCAAATGAAATTTTTTGGCAATTCAATAATAAAGTTTATATGTGTGTGTATATATAGAGAGAGATAGAAATAGTAATAAAATAAGCAAAGTTTCTAAAAAGACAACATTGGATGGAAGTACAATAAGTGATCCCAGAGTGGAGGGAACTGTCATAGACGCCCTGGGTCATGTCAGGTCAAACCCAGGCACTGGCCTCTTGAGTACTCCACAGAAGCATGTCAATCAAAGATTTTGCTGCAGACAGCCCCTCACTCCTGGAAGTTCAGACACCCAGAGGTGTGAGGAGATTAGGTGAAAACAGCTGGTGGGTCATGGTCTTTTAATTTAACAAAAAGCTAAAGTCCAGAGGGTAAATGAGCCAAGTAAATCTGGGAAGCCAGGCAGACTGCATACAGCATATGATAAACTTTAACATTTAGGAAAATGATCTCATAATGAAAGTCTGAAGTGTAGGAATGAATATTGAGTATCTAAATATAGACACACTGTATAAAATATATGATAAAGTTTCTAATATATGATAAAGGAGACAGAACTCTATTACCACAAAATAGCTTCAAACTATATAAGACAAATATTGATAAACATGAAGAAAATTTAAAAATCTGTCATCATAAATGGAACAAACTTCTGTCAGAAAGAGATCAAGTAGACAAATATTTCAGGAAAAATATGTAAGATTTGAATATCACAAAACCACATGCTTGATCTGAAAAATATATACCTCCACAGAGGACAGGTATCACACCAGAAGCCCTTCACCTCCCCCAACAACATAGCCACATGTCTACTTCCATTGGCAATCAAACTCTATTTACCCTATTATATCAGATGTCTCTCCTTTGTACCCAAAGTCAATTCTCCAGCTCTGTACTATACCATGTTCCTTTCCATCCCATTCTCAATAATGTAAGGGAATTCTTTAAAAGCCAAAACCGGGCTTTTTATAAATAGAGTAGAAAACATAAATAGATTGTGTGTACTTTCATGTTAACTTTTTATATCCACTTCTCATATTCCTTTTAGAGTTTTTCTGAAAAAGTACTCATGCTGAAACTAAATTTCCCTCCTCAAATAGTGAATAAACACGATTGAGCAAATGTCTCTTCTGAAATTTCATTCCAGTCTGTTACACACTTGCAAAAATTTATCTAAAAAGGGTACTTCACATGTTCTCAAAAGAGCTATAGAAAAATAAGCAGATATAGGCAAGTCAGTTTTAAATCACTCACTTTTTATTTGAATACAATTATATTTAGAAAAAGTAAATACGTACCCTTGAGATGGGAAGCTTTTCAGCCTCCAGAGCTCTGTAGGGGCTGAGGAATCCATTTAGTTCAGTTCAGTTCAGTTGCTCAGTCATGTCCAGCTCTTTGTGACCCCATGGACTGCAGCATGCCAGGCTTTCCTGTCCATTACTAACTCCTGGAGCTTACTCAAACTCATGTCCATAGAGTTGGTGATGCCATCCAACCATCTCATCCTCTGTTGTCCCCTTCTCCTCCTGCCTTCAGTCCTTCCCAGCATCAGGGTCTTTTCCAATGAGTCAGTTCTTTGCATCAGGTGGCCAAAATATTGGAGTTTCAGCTTCAGCATCAGTCCTTCAAATGAATATTAGGGACTGATTTCCTTTAGGATGGACTGGTTGGATCTCCTTGCAGTCCGCGGGACTCTCAAGAGTCTTCTCCAACACCACAGTTCAAAAGCATCAATTCTTCTGTGCTCAGCTTTCTTCACAGTCCAACACTCACATCCGTACATAATCACTGGAAAAACCATAGCCTTGACTAGACGGACCTTTGTTGGTAAAGTAATGTCTCTGCTTTTTAAAGTACTGTCTAAGTTGGTCATAGCCTTTCTTCCAAGGAGCAAGTGTTTTCTAATTTCATGGCTGCAGTCGTCATCTGCAGTGATTTTGAACCCAAAAAAATAAAGTCTCTCACTGTTTCATTTCCCCATCTATTTGCCATGAAGAGGTGGGACTAGATGCCATGATCTTAGTTTTCTGAATGTTGAGTTTTAAGCCAACTTTTTCACTCTCCTTTTTCACTTTCATCAAGAGGCTCTTTACTTCTTCATTTTCTGCCATAAGGGTGGTGTCATCTGCATATCTGAGGTTATTGATATTTCTCCCAGCAACCTTGATTCCAGCTTGTGCTTCATCACACTAGGACTCTCCAATAGGAGAGGACCAAACACTATGGAGAGGACAAAATTAACCCAGAGGTGTGGGACCAGGGCGGGGCTTCCCAGGAATCTACTTCTATTGGCAGTCAAATTCTGTGGTAAATAACCCATCTACCAATGCAGGAGACATTGGATCCCTTGGTCGGGAACATCCCTTGGAGGAGGCCATGACACCCCACTCCAGTATTCTTGCCTGGAGAATCCCATGGATAGAGGAACCTGCTGGCCTACAGTCAAATGGCCTCAGAGTTGGACATGACTGAAGTGACTTAGCATGCAAATACATATGCTATATTTTTTTCTCATCTTCAGGTGACTCTTCTATTTATTCTCTAATCTAATAGGAAATTTTCTATTATTATATGTGTTCAAATGAAGTCATGAACACATCAGAAGTCATCTCTATTTGGCTTAAAATCATAGATGAATTAATTAATTAAATTTTTATTAAATACAATGTTGAAGCATTGTGATGTCTGAGAGTAGAAATTTAGATGAGAGACAATACAGATCAGTTAAATATTGCTTGAATATTTGATTTTTAATGTTTAAAAGATATGAATGCTGTTTTCTCATATATCAAAAGTCCAGAGGAAGGCAATGCAGCACTGCTATAGTAGCTGTACAAAAGTTCTCATGGTCCTTGGTTCTTTTTGTTTCTCCGCCCTGCCCCTTATGATTTTCATTCTCAAGATTACCACATGGACCAACATGGCTACTGGAGCTTCAGCTATTATCTTTGGTCCCAGGAAGCAGGAAGGCAGGAGAAAAAAAACTTTAGAAAGTACCCATTATTTTAACATGTTTTTCCAGTTGCTCCACACAACACTTCTCAGAACTTAGTCACGTGGCATAGCACTTTTAAAGGGGTTTGTACTCTGCATGCTTCCTGAATGAATCATTATTTCAGTAAGTAAAATCAGGATTCTATTAATGACTAGAAAAGTAAAAATGTGTCTTAGTAGGCAGGAATCTGTATTTGCCTTACAGTTTCTTCCTGGCTTCAAAGAATATAGGATATAGTAGGGGAGATTAATAGATGCATTAAAAAATAGTGGTCAATTTAGAAGTTATGATAAAGGTCTTCTTTGTTGGTACTGAGGGTCATAAAGGGTGCATGGTTAAGTCCAGTTTGGAAGATCATGAGAAATTTGCATATATTTGTTTATTAATAGCATTGGATTCAAAGTGTTTCTATTGCAAAATTTTTCCAGAGGATAGATAATTGGAATAAAGTTTGGTGTCAGGTATTTTATTTGCACTCTCATTTAATACTCAAATAACCCTGTGAAGTAAGTATTATTTTCAGTTTCTGATACAGCCATGTCTTTTTAAGTGGTAACAAAAACTTACACAGGACTACACCGCAGGTAATGAATGGGAGTAGTATTGAAATCCAGATCCTTCTGTCAGACTCTTTTTTTTTTTTTTTAATACATCTACCAAAAGCATTCCAACTCAAGACACAGAATTGAAAAACAAGTCTCTCAGCCTTTTAATGAAGTGTGCAGTTACAATTTATTTTAAGGTATCCTTCTAGTTAATTGTATTCTAATATTACTCTAAACTAATATTCCAAGAGCTTAGATTTCAAATAATTGCCTTAAAGTCATCCTTCTCTAATTCCTTTCTGACTCCATATCTTTCTAGCCCCATATGAGATGTCTTAGCACCTTTTGAACAACCTTGTTATGTTTCGCTTGCTGAAAAAGTTTCACCTCTCCAAGGAAGAAACCAAGAAAAGCAAGTTCTCACTTTTCTTTTCAGTTCAACACGTGATTCAGGATTTGAGCAATATACTCGCTCAAGTGAAACTTTCTTTGGCAGAAATCCTCTTGAGTAGTAAGTACACCTTATATAGAGTTAATTTAATTGACACTGGATTTTCCAGAGTCCTAATGCTTACAACTTTGACTTTTGGTCCTAGAACTGATGATCATGCAGGCATAGTTTTGGTTGCATTCAAGTTGTGCTCTTGACAGATGAATGTCCTACAGGCAGCAGTGGCGCAAGCTGCTTTTCTTGGAGTTCTGGGCCATCATTCTTGGAGTATTTTGGGCCACTATTCTTGGAACTTGAATACTGACACACCTTTCTCACAATTCTGTGAACTTCTCAATATAATTTTGATAAACAGTTTTCATTTTAAAACCAAAATTTACTTCTGCTGTTTTCAGCTGAGCATTTTGAGTAAATCAGTTCCTACATTAAATATCATACTTAAAGAAAAGCAAAATTTTTGAGGCCGAAAGGTAATGTTCCTGGAGAAACACTGGAGTAGCATACTAGGTCTCTCAATTACTAGTTTTATGACTAGAAAGGCATTTAACTTCTCAAAAGTTTTGTTTTCTTAATATGTGAATGAATATATTAAGATTCCACATACCTAGAAATGTTTTCTTTTTCCTGCCTTGATGAAGAGATGCAGTGAGACAAAGTAATGACCATAAAACCACTTAAAATTCCAGGGCTCCACGAAATTGGGGTTCAATTCTAGCTTCTCCATTTTAGCTATATGACCTTGTGACAATCACCCCAATTCTCTCTGTCCCAGTCTCCTCATCTGAAAATCACATACTTATAGTTACTTAAATGTTGGGGTTGTTTGAAATATTAATGACTTAATATGTTTAAGTCTTTAATATGTCTTCCAACAACACAGGAGAAGACTCTATACATGGACATCACCAGATGGTCAACACCGAAATCAGATTGATTATATTCTTTGCAGCCAAAGATGGAGAAGCTCTATAGAGTCAGCAAAAACAAGACCAGGAGCTGACTGTGGCTCAGACCATGAACTCCTTATTGCCAAATTCAGACTTTAATTGGAGAAAGTAGGGAATACCACTAGACCATTCAGGTATGACCTAAATCA
>NW_011494607.1:13254623-13254789 GCF_000754665.1 Bison bison bison
CAAAGAAAGGCAATGCCAAAGAATGCTCAAACTACCACACAATTGCAGTCATCTCACACGCTAGTAAAGAAATGCTCAAAATTCTCCAAGGCAGGCTTCAGCAATATGTGAACCGTGAAATTCTTGATGTTCAAGCTGGTTTTAGAAAAGGCAGAGGAACCAGAGA
>NW_011494607.1:13254916-13256627 GCF_000754665.1 Bison bison bison
CAATAAACTGTGGAAAATTCTGAAAGAGATGGGAATACCAGACCACCTGATCTGCCTCTTGAGAAATTTGTATGCAGGTCAGGAAGCAACAGTTAGAGCTGGACATGGAACAACAGACTGGTTCCAAATAGGAAAAGGAGTTCGTCAAGGCTGTATATTGTCACCCTGTTTATTTAACTTATATGCAGAGTACATCATGAGAAACGCTGGACTGGAAGAAACGCAAGCTGGGATCAAGATTGCTGGGAGAAATATCAATAACCTCAGATATGCAGATGACACCACCCTTATGGCAGAAAGTGAAGAGGAACTCAAAAGCCTCTTGATGAAAGTGAAAGTGGAGAGTGAAAAAGTTGGCTTAAAGCTCAACATTCAGAAAATGAAGATCATGGCATCCGGTCCCACCACTTCATGGGAAATAGATGGGGAAACAGTGGAAACAGTGTCAGACTTTATTTTTCTGGGCTCCAAAATCACTACAGATGGTGACTGCCGCCATGAAATTAAAAGGCGCTTACTCCTTGGAAGGAAAGTTATGACCAA
This sequence comes from Bison bison bison, assembly GCF_000754665.1. Taxonomy (NCBI): domain Eukaryota; kingdom Metazoa; phylum Chordata; class Mammalia; order Artiodactyla; family Bovidae; genus Bison; species Bison bison. The sequence continues at coordinate 13,255,460 of NW_011494607.1, forward strand.
CCTAGATAGCATATTCAAAAGCAGAGACATTACTTGCCAACAAAGGTTTGTCTAGTCAATGCTATGGCTTTTCCTGTGGTTATGTATGGATGTGAGAGTTGGACTGTGAAGAAAGTTGAGCGCCAAATAATTGATGCTTTTGAACTGTGGTGTTGGAGAAGACTCTTGAGAGTCCCTTAGCCTGCAAGGAGATCCAACCAGTCCATTCTGAGGGAGATCAGTCCTGGGATTTCTTTGGAAGGAATGATGCTAAAGCTGAAACTCCAGTACTTTGGCCACCTCATATGAAGAGTTGACTCATTGGAAAAGACTCTGATGCTGGGAGGGATTGGGGGCAGGAGGAGAAGGGGACGACAGAGGATGAGATGGCTGGATGGCATCACTGACTCGATGGATGTGAGTCTGAGTGAACTTCGGGAGTTGGTGATGGACAGGGAGGCCTGGCGTGCTGCGATTCATGGGATCGCAAAGAGTCGGACACAACTGAGCAACTGATATGATCTTATCTGATCTGAATATGTTTAAAAGGCTTATATAGTATTTGATACATAGAAAGCTTTGTAAGTCATTATGTGTTAGCTATGATTATTACTGTTGTCATTGTATTTGTGATGGTACCTGAAGGACTTTATTAAAATATAGATTGTAGGGCTTCAACTGAATTTCCAAGCTTAGCCATTTATATTAGAATAATTATACATAGTGATTGATTTTGGAGCACAACTAAAATTGAGAACCACTGAACCACAAATAATGTGTGGTATGTGTGCTCAGTTATGTCCCACTCTTTGAGACCCTTTGGACGTTTTTAATGTTAGCCAAGTGACAGAAGGTTTCTATTTTCATGCCTCAGTAAAAGCAAGGAAAAACACATTAAGTTGAATAGGCAAAAAAAAATATTGTAAAGATACAGAAACGGCATGATGTAATGAAAAGTCCTATTAAGAAAGCCCAGAGTCATGTGCTAGCATCTGGCTCTCAGACCATTTTACTCCTTGACCTTGGACCCCTTGTGTAATCTTATTGCCTTTCAATTTTTAGAACCAAAGCTAAAAGTGTTGATTAGATGACCCAGAATGGTTTCATGTTGAGACTTATTGACTGAAATATCTGGGAAGAAATGTATGTGTCTGTGTGTGTGTGTATGTGTATGTATATATATATATAT
>NW_011494607.1:13256727-13258636 GCF_000754665.1 Bison bison bison
ATAATGCATTATATGGGATAGCTAAGATTCAGGAATCAGAAAAACTTGCTAATTTATTTCTTAGTGTATGACTTTGAACAAGCATCTTAATTCACTTAGTATAAAATATAAAATTTTTAAAATAGGGTTATGTGGTACATATGCAAGAATGCAATAAAAATAAATACAAAATTATTTAAAAACTAAATATACATTAATATCCTTTGAATTCTATAATTTAATAATCATCCAATTAAACTGGACCCCATGTTGTATTTAGACTTCCCTGGTGGCTCAGATGGTAAAGCGTCTGTCTACAATGCAGAAGACCTGGGTTCCATCCTTGGGTCGGGAAGTTCCCTGGAGAAGGAAAAGGAAACCCACTCCGGTACTCTTGCCTAGAAAATCCCATGGACGGAGGAGCCTGGTGTCCATGGGGTCGCAAAGAGTCGGACACCACTGAGCGACTTCACTTTCACTTTTCATGTTGTATTTAATCACTATTATCTAGCTGCGTATTTAGTCCTGGATGCAAATTCAAAAAGAACGCATGACAATAATAGAAACTCAAAAATGTTATGATAGGAATCATTAGAAAGCATTTTAAAATATATTTAAAACCTCGATCTAATGAAAGCTTAAACAAAAATACAATGTAGTTGATGATTCGCACGTATGCTTTTCTGTTCTATGCTGAGTGTTACTGAATGTTTTCATCCTTTCCTCGATATCTGAGTTTATTTTATGCCACTTTGGAAGTGATTGTTTTTTATAGAACTGGATGATGTGTTGGATAACCACAAGAAAACACTAAAGGGTCAAAAGCAGTAAAATATGTTTTTTTCCAAACGGAAGCAAAAATGGCTTTACCTTTCTGCAATGTTTCATTTTCATGCTTTTTATATTGGCTCGGTCAGGAAATACATCTCATTCACATTGATCATTATAGCATATGCCATCAAGATAGACATAGCAGAGTGTTCAAAAATAAATCAGCTAGACAACAATGAACATCAAGAAGTAATACTCTTTGAGTTTCCTACATTCTGTAACACATACATTTATGCCAACTTATAGGAAAATGGATAAGCAATAAGTCAACATTAATACAATGATATTTGAGAAAAGAGCATGATAAGTATAGTTATTATAAGAAATTTAGATGTTGATTTTTAAATTATATCACTTTTTCCTTTTTTAAGATTTTTTTGATGTGGACCATTTTTAAAGTTTTTATTGGATTTCTTACAATATTGTTTCTCTCTTATGTATTATTTTTGTTTTTGGCCATGAGACCTGTGGTATCTTAGCTCTGTGACCAGGGATTGAACTGGCACCCCCTGCATTGAAAGGCTAAGTCTTGACCACTCGGCCACCAGGAAAGTTCCCGATTTTTTCACTTAATAATTATAAAGTTTATATACTCTCATTCCTCTACAATTCACACTTTTCTCTTTATAAATATAAATATTCTTTTTGCCTTTTCATACTGTTCATTGGGTTCTCAAGGCAAGACTACTGAAGTGGTTTGCCATTCCTTCTCCAGTGGACCATGTTTTGTCAGAACTCTCCACCATGACCCATCTGTCTTAGGTGGCCTTGCACTGCATGGCTCATAGTTTCATTGAGTTAGAGGCAGGTCAGGAAGCAACAGTTAGAACTGGACATGGAACAACAGACGGGTTCCAAATAGGAAAAGGAGTTCGTCAAGGCTGTATATTGTCACCCTGTTTATTTAACTTATATGCAGAGTACATCATGAGAAACGCTGGACTGGAAGAAACACAAGCTGGAACCAAGATTGCTGGGAGAAATATCAATAACCTCAGATATGCAGATGACACCACCCTTATGGCAGAAAGTGAAGAGGAACTCAAAAGCCTCTTGATGAAAGTGAAAGTGGAGAGTGAAAAAGTTGGCTTAAAGCTCT
>NW_011494607.1:13258736-13268529 GCF_000754665.1 Bison bison bison
TACAGATGGTGACTGCCGCCATGAAATTAAAAGACGCTTACTCCTTGGAAGGAAAGTTATGACCAACCTAGACAGCATATTCAAAAGCAGAGACATTACTTTGCCAACAAAGGTCCATCTAGTCAAGGCTATGGTTTTTCAATTGGTCATGTATGGATGTGAGAGTTGGACTGTGAAGAAGGCTGAGTGCCAAAGAATTGATGCTTTTGAACTGTGGTGTTGGAGAAGACTCTTGAGAGTCCCTTGGACTGCAAGGAGATCCAACCAGTCCATTCTGAAGGAGATCAGCCCTGGGATTTCTTTGGAAGGAATGATGCTAAAGCTGAAACTCCAGTACTTTGGCCACCTCATGCAAAGAGTTGACTCATTGGAAAAGACTCTGATGCTGGGAGGGATTGGGGGCAAGAGGAGAAGGGGACGACAGAGGATGAGATGGCTGGATGGCATCACTGACTCGATGGACGTGAGTCTCAGTGAACTCCGGGAGTTGGTGATGGACAGGGAGGCCTGGCGTGCTGCGATTCATGGGGTCGCAAAGAGTTGGGCACAACTGAGCAACTGATATGATCTGATCTGATCTGTGGTCCATGGGATCAGTTTGATTAGTTTTCTGTGATTGTGGTTTTCATTCTGTCTGCCCTCTGACAGATAAGGATAAGAGGCTTATGGAAGCTTCTTAATAGGAGATACTGAAAGTGGTGGAAACAGGGTCTTGTTCTGATGGTCGAAAATCACTGCAGATGGTGACTGCAGCCATGAAAGTAAAAGATGCTTGCTTCTGGAAGAAAAGCTATGACCAACCTAGACAGCATATTAAAAAGCAGTGACATTACTTTGCCAACAAAGGTCCATCTAGTCAAAACTATGATTTTTCCAATAGTCATGTATGGGTGTAAGATTTGGACTATAAAGAAAGCTGAGTGCTGGAGAATTGATGCTTTTAAACTGTGGTATTGGAGAAGACACTTGAGAGTCCCTTGGACTGAAAGATCAAACCATCTTAAAGGAAACCAGTCCTGAATATTCATTGGAAGGACTGATGTTGAAGCTGAAACTCCAATACTTTGGCCACCTGATGGGAAGAAATGACTCATTGGAAAAGACCCTAATGCTGGGAAAGATTGAAGGCGGGAGGATAAGGGAACAACAGAGGATGATGGTTGGATGGCATCACCGACTCAATGGACATGAGTTTGAGCAAGCCCTGGGAGTTGGTGATGGACAGGGAAGCCTGGTGTGCTGAAGTCCATGGCGTCGCAAAGGGTCGGGCCTGACTGAGTGACTAAACTGACTGACTGACTGATGTTAATATTCTTACCTATGGCATTTAGTTTTTAATGTTATTCAGAATATAATTCTGAACATTATTATCAAAATATCTTTAATTGTGTTAACCTGAGTCCTAATATTTTTTCCACTAGTTATTCTTGACTCGAGTCTTTTTCTCTGTTTTAAAAATATTCTGTTCCCTATTGTTCAATTGTTTTTAATTTTTTTCAACTTTTTAATTATAATTTATTACTCTTTAAGCTCAAACATATAAGAAATAAAATAGTTATTTAGGAATCAAATGTTACTTGTTAAAATTATCTTTTTTTCTCTGGATATCTATTCTTCTTGCCTGCCTTTCTAAAACATCAACCATGTGACACTAGTCAACAATCACTTGTATCATTTGTTTTCTGGCATGTTTTTATAAACATGAGAAATCACTATTTGATAATAACAACAAAAAAGTGTCCACTGTTAACTCACAGAATAAATTGGAAAAATATGTCATTAAAAACTGTAAATTCCCACACAAATAAATTACTCTTGTTTTCAGGATTCTTTTAGCTTATGATATTCAGGGGTATATGATTCCACATAAGGTTTTCAATGAAACACATCTCTGTTTTTCTAGACCTATTGAAAAGCATAGTGGGAGGGAGAAAGTTGATCTTCTTTTCAAGTTTGAGAAATATGTCTACAATAAAGTAAATTATAGAGAAAGCAAAAGTATTCAAATCATATTTAGTTTCTCATTTTTTTCGAGAACATTTATTTTTCAATTGGAAAAATGATTATATATAGCATCCAAACTGAACAAGTAAGCAAGATAAAATTCACGTGGCCTTTAGAAAGTGTAAATGAATTTATGTCTTCAAATAGTTACTGCTTAGACTTTGGAGAGAATTTGTATTTTTAGAATGTTTTCCCCCTACTACTAACCTCTGTTCCCACTTATGCTACCCCTTCAAGATTCAGCCTATGTGTTATGTCTTCTGCACAGTGTTCCCTTTCCTTTCATTCTGCACTCCCTCACCTGCTCTCTGTACTGGTACCATCTGTAGCACTTGACCCTGGAGAAAAAAATGGCAACCAACTCCAGTATTCTTGCTTGAAAAATCCCAAGAACAGAAGAGCCTTGCGGGCTACAGTTCATGGGGCTGCAAAGACTTGGACGCGACTAAGTGACTAAGCAACAACAACATAGCATTTGAAGGGGTTTCCAGGTGGCTCAGTGGTAAAGGGCCTGTCAGTGCAGGATATGCTGGAGATGCAGGTTGGATCCCTGGGCCAGGAAGAGCCCCTGGAGGAGGAAATGGAAACCTGCTCTAGTAATCTTGCCTGGACAGAGGAACCTGGCAGGCTAGAGTTTGTGGGGTCACAGAGAGTCAGACATGTCTGAGCACCCAGTACTTGAAACACTCTATTTCTATATTCCAACATAGAACTTAAAAAACAACAGTAAACTAATCTGTAGGTTATAAGTTAAGGGTATCATTGACGTTAGTATCATGCACATTGGTAAGGTATTGATAAGTGTTTCAGTTCAGTTCAGTTCAGTCGCTCAGTCGTGTCTGACTGTTTGCAATCCCATGAATCGCAGCACACCAGGTCTCCCTGTCCATCACCAACTCCCGGAGTTCACTCAGACTCACGTCCATCGAGTCGGTGATGCCATCCAGTGTTTAATTAATTGTAAAATCAATTTTACAAACATTTAAGAAATGATATAAGATGAAAGAGGCATTATAATATTTTTATCAATGAGTTCAAATGATTCCTTATAGATAGCACCTACCAGTTCCTTAGAGGTTACTTGGAGTGGAGTGTAAGCAGAGAGAGGAGAGGTCACCTGCTTATGCTATAAAATCCAGGCTTTCTCTCTCTTGTCACTTTGACCAAGGCAGCTTCACTCATTTTTGACTTATCTATTAAGGTTCTACATAACATTTTATATTAATAAATAACTTTGCTACCAAAAATTAAGATCTTAAATTCCAATTTTAGATGATCAAAAGATTGTTTTGAAAAATGGAAATTTATGTTGTAGAACTGCATTGTCTAATACGTTAACTCCATGGGCACATGAATCTACTTAAATTTAATTATAGTTAAATGAAAGTTAAATTCAGTTATTTAGTCACACTAGCACTGTTTCAAGAGCACATTACCTAATATATACTGGGTATCATTTTGAATACCATACAGCATAATATTTCTATCATCATACAAAACTCTGTTGGACAGCTTCCCCCCACCCTAAAATTAAGATTATTGAGTCTAATATCACTTATTGTAAAATTCAAGCATAATTCAAGAAATGATAGTGAGAGAAATTATTTTTAAAAGTTCTTGAAATATTTACTTGGTTTGTATTAATAGATGGGATCCATACTTATTCTCCAATATTTTCTAACATATTATTGGACAGAGGACTAGTGGACTGGTTGAAAGTGGGAAGCCTGGAGTGAGAGTCTTTAGGTTAGTCAAACACCATGTAACTTCAATCAAGTTACTTAACAGTTCTAAATATCAGTTTACCTTCTGAAAAATGGGTAGTGATAGTAGTTTGCTCAGAGGGGTGTTCTGATGATGAAATTAAACAAAGAATGTACAGTATAGCACAGCCCCTGAAACATATTAATAACCAAACTTATGTCATTACCCAATCAATGTTAGTCTACTACTGTGTTGATTAAATTCTCCTAGCATAAATGGTGATGTCTAAGGGTATTCTGATAGGTTAAAATGTTCTGCAGCACAACAAATTGGATTACTTGAAGACCACTAATGTAGCAGTAGAGAAGATAATACAAAATGTATTTAATAGTAAAATCCAAAGTGAGGGCAGCTGGAATCTACTGAATTTTAAGACTCCAGATGGTCAGGACTTAGTACTCCCAAATACAGGTTCTTGTATTACATAATCATGTTGTCAGAAAACAGAATCCGAGGGATCATAAAGTCTGCTGCTGCTGCTACTGCTGCTAAGTCGCTTCAGTCGTGTCTGACTCTGTGCGACCCCATAAACGGCAGCCCACCTGGCTCCCCCATCCCTGGGATTCTCCGGGCAAAAATACTGGAGTGGGTTGCCATTTCCTCCTCCAATGCATGAAAGTGAGAAGTGAAAGTGAAGTCACTCAGTCGTGTCCGACTCTTAGCGACCCCACGGACTGCAGCCTACCAGGCTCCTCCATCCATGGGATTTTCCAGGCAAGAGTACTGGAGTGGGGTGCCATTGCCTTCTCCTCATAAAGTCTGGATAGGCATAATTCTATTTTTTTTCTATTCATAATGTATACAACCAAATAAAGTATATTAAACACAAATATACTCAAACACAGATATACAGATACCAAAACTTATTTGGTGTTTTTAATATTAATAGCAGAGCCTCAAAAGTTACTGAGTGCCTTTATTATCTCATTTAGATGTATTTAAAACTATCTAACTGTATCAGTCTCATAAATATTAATTGATACTGAATAAAAGATAGTGATTGATAATGAGAGGTTAATATGTTAATGATATAGATTATTTTAAGGGTCATTTTTCTCTCTCTAATATCTAGATTCACCATACAGCTTCTTTCTAAATACGTCACAGCTTCCCATTTCCACAGGAAGTAAAGAGTTGGGCTCCAAATGACAGGGACTGAATCCTGACTCCACCAAAATGACTCTTTCTGTGTCAACAATAAGATCTTTGACCCTCCCAGATCTGCCAGTCTTAATTAACTGCATTTTCACTGGTTTTTGTTATTATACAGAATCAAACATTGTCTCTATTACTGAATAAGCTATTCCCAAGACATGTAGAAGTTTTGGCAAAAAGTAATAACTCCTGGTTGTAGTATTTCCTAGATGAGTGTCCAAATTTTATTCTTGACTGAATATTATTCTTATCAACTTTTGGAACCATTATCTCTATTATTAGTAGCAGATTCCAACTGTGAAAAACAAATAAATCCTACATTTTCCTGTGTCCCCTTTAGTGCTCCTCTATTGTGTATTTATGATGATTTCTAAGAGTTTTACTCTCAAGTCATTTAATTTTTCTTACATATGCCTTTGAAATAAAGAAAGATATGAGATACCTATGAAAATAAGTCTAACCTAATATAATCTCCATTTTCAAAGAATTGTATACAAAGTAACAACTATTGGCACAAATCTAGGATTTTAATTTCCATATGGCCTTTCCCTAACAAGTCTTCCATAATATATTTGAATAAAATCCAGAGACATACATGCTCAATTTAGGGAAGGGCTTTTAGTTGGTTAAGCAAAGATGCTAAAACAGTGCCAATTAATCAGTTCAGTAGAATAGTATTTAGTATAACAGGAGGTGATACTTATAAGACTCTTCCCCAAACTCCCAGTAGTATAATATCACATAAATAGACTAGGTATCAGCAAGATTCAAGGTGTATTCTGTTACCTAAGTTCACGAGTTTTTAACCTTCACTTAATGTTTTTAAGGAACACATAAATAGCTTTCCTATTAAATCTATAGGTGCACAAAAAATGTATAAGAAGAGCTAATGCATGACAGACTGGAGTTTAAAAACATGAATATCTAATACATACAATCCACAGCATAAAAGTTAAGACATGCATTTATGTTCATAAAATTAATTGCCCAAGTACAATGGAAAAAAAAAAAAAAAAGAGGGGCCCTGGTTATATAGCTGGATTTGTAAAAATCTACATCAAGAGTTTTAGTTATTGTGAAATATGACTTAAAATATTAATGTATTAACTCATTAGTAGTAATAATCTAGTTGAAAACAGGAAACATGCTACACATTCTATAATGATGAAGTGTATTGCGTTTAGTTGTTCAGTTATCATTTTTGAGGGGAACATTGAAAATATATGTGAGTACTCTACAGAGGAAGTCCAGAAGTAGTAAAGTGTGCAATAATATCATCAAAAGATGATTTAACAAAATGAGAAATTTTAGTCCAGAAATAAAACGCATACCATGGTCCGAATACCTGTTTTACATGACTGAAGGATTACCTTGGATGCTTTAGTTTGTTTGTTAGTTTCTACCCCTAACACAGTCTTACAGGGAAAAACGAGATCAAATGTAAGGGAGTTACATGGGAATATATAAGCCTAACTATAAGGATATGCTTTCTTACATTCATAAATGGCTAACATTGTGAATAATATCTCTCTATTCCCCATTCATGAATATATTCAAGGTAAACATGCATGTTGGAGGAAATAATCTTCATTGGGTGAAATGTATCACTAAATGCTAAATGAGAGTACAGAACAACTCAGAAAAATTTATAATACCTTGAGACCATGTGCAACATCATGTCTGTTATTTGGCAACTGAATTAAACTTTTAAACCATAATTAAAACTACCACTGTAAGAAAACATAGATGACTATGACACACACTACCAGAAAGTATAAAATATTGTGGGATATGATACAAACACTGACACTTGCTGAGAATTAGTTCCAAGTACAGGTGCTAGGCATTTAATATATATCAACACATTAGATCTGATGTGACAAATTTAAATAATCAAGGACAACAACTCTCAACCCATTGTGTTATTTACTTAGAGAAGGTATACACTGTAAACCAACAGGGAGAGTAACAATCAAAATGGTCTCTAAAAACTTTTATAAAATATCAGGTAAAGAAAAATTTAAATTCTAAAATCTAAAACAATGCCTCTGATGTATTCAGTGATTTTAGAATGTTTTTTGATGACTACCACATCACAGTGGTATTCAGTTCTCCTGTGCTAGGAGTCACACAGCTCTAAATCATCTGTTCTTTCTGATGTGATCAAGTGGTCTATGAGAAGAGCATTGAATTTATGTGTTTATAGTAACTAACTTTTTCCTACCAGTATGTTACTAACCAGCAAGTGCCCCTAACTAGCTGTGCTTTTTTGGCATATAACTTATTCTCCTGTATTCGGTTTCCTATTTATAAAATTATAGGGTTAGGTTGGCTGGCTTTTAAGAGGTCTGCTTTCTGAAATTATTTGATTCTCTGCCAGCAAAGTCCAAACAGATCCTATTTTCTCAGGGGAATTTTGATGACAGATGGCCTCTACCTTTTATCTACTCGGCAACACCAGAGAGGCTTATCCTAGTCTCTCTTCATCCTGTTATGTATAGGAATCATAGCTTTTCGTAGGTACTTACCAGAAAGCCTTTAGTCAGGATTCTTCTGTTTTGCTTTCCAAGAATTCAAGGAATCTGAAATCCACAGACAAAAATGGCCTTTTTGAATCCAGTTTTGCTTTTTAGTTTTTGCTGGCACCAAATAAGTTAAACTCAAAGGCTAGTGTGGCAGTCTGGGTTCTGCCCTGTTTGATGGCAGTTTTGCCTTATCAGAAAGCACCCAGAATGAGTTTTCTGCAAGATCGCTTTGCACTTTCAATTCCCCACCTGCTTCTTAGGACATGTGTAAAATGTATTTTGCTTCTGCTATCTCCAGTTTTAACACTTTCCCATTTCCCATTTTTAAGCTCATAGAATTTTAAAGTAGTGAATCCTTTTCCTTAATGAATATTTTAAAATAATTTGAATATTCAGAATATAGCAAAATAGTTGAAAGAAAAGTTTTTACATAAAAACAAGAACATGTTTTACAGACTTCACACTTGTTCCTTTTTTTACTTGCTTTAGTCTAAAATGACTTTTGGGTATAGACATAAACCTAGCTACCAGCTGTCTGGATTTCTTTCACTAAATTTTCTAAATTGAATTATTATTTGATGTCATGTGGCTAACTTCTGAAAATATTTAGTAGTCTGTAGCAGTGATTTTCTAAATAATTTCTGAAGAGATTAGAAATTAATATAACATTAAAAACTTCTAATATGTACCAAGAAGTAATTTATATAGCATATCAATTCAAGCCCAATTAAGAGACATAAATAACACAATACTATCAACAAAGAAAGTTTAGTATAAAGAATACTAAACTATGCTGGATATGCAGAAAAAAAGTTAACAGGCCTGAAATTATCATCCTCAGAAAGACCTTCTTGCAAGTCTGGCCTTCAATAGCCAGAGTGAGTTTTAGAAAGATTTTCACCATTCCTAATATGACTGGCTCCCTGTGCTTAAACTGGTGATACAAATAATATATTTTATGCTAAACACCAGCTTTCCTTCTGAGAATCTGGAGTTTTAGTGCTTACTAGGCAGAGGGTGCCTACGTGACCAGTCTCTATATGACCAGCCTATGTGAGCATCCTCGGCCATTGAGTTTCTAATGAACTCCTTGGTAGAAAATACTGCACTTCTATTACCATTCAAAGTTGCCAGTTGATGTAAATCAAGCCAAACCACACATTATGTCTATTCCTTGCAAATAAATACAAAATAAAATATATTAACATTTTTTCCTTTGGTCTAGGTGCTTTCACTGTCTGTGCCAGCCAGTTATCAGGTTATTGCCTCTCAGATGCATTCATCTGTTAGTATCTGATTTGAGATAATAAACTAGACTGTTTCAGCCTATCGCCTTTACAATGATCAGGATGTTTTTGTTGTTCAGTCACTCAGTCATGTCTGACTCTTTGCGACCCCATAGACTGCAGCACACCAGGCTTTCTTGTCCTTCACCATCTCCCGGAGCTTGCTCAAACTTATGTCCATTGAGTCAGTGAAGCCATCCAACCATCTCATCCTCTGTCATCCCCTTTTCCTCCCTTCAATCTTTCCCAGCATCAGAGTCTTTTCTGAGACAGCTCTTCACGTCGGGTGGCCAAAGTATTGGAGCTTGAAATTCAGCATCAGTCCTTTCAATAAATATTCAGAATTGATTTACTTTAGGTTTGACTGGTTTGGTCTCCAGTCATATTTGCTTCTTTCTTTGGTCTAGGTTTAATCTCAATACACACTATTCCTGATCCTCATTATTTTCCCAAACTGTATGCCTTTGACTTGCTTATGTATTTTTTAAATGGAAAATAAAACTGAAATTAATAAATATACAAACAATTTAAATCCTAAAATAGTCTGGAAGTCACTAGTCTCTCCTTGCTTCACTGTTTGTTGTAATGTAGTACTCAGTGATCAAGCTGGTTTTAGAAATGGCAGAGGAACCAGAGATCAAATTGCCAACATCTGCTGGATCATTGAAAAAGCAAGAGAGTTCCAGAAAAACATCTATTTCTGCTTTATTGACTATGCCAAGGCCCTTGACTGTGTGGATCACAATAAACTATGGAAATTTCTGAAAAAGGTAGGAATACCAGACCACCCGACCTGCATCTTGAGAAACCTATATGCAGGTCAAGAAGCAACAGTTAGAACTGGACATGGAACAACAGACTGGTTCCAAATAGGAAAAGGAGTACGTCAAGGCTGCTTATTGTCACCCTGCTTATTTAACTTATACGCAGAGTACATCATGAGAAACATTGGGCTGGAAGAACCACAAGCTGGAATCAAGATGGCCGGGAGAAATATCAACAACCTCAGATATGCAGATGACAACACCCTTATGGCAGAAAGGGAAGAGGAACTAAAAA
>NW_011494607.1:13268629-13296203 GCF_000754665.1 Bison bison bison
CATCTCACACGCTAGTAAAGAAATGCTCAAAATTCTCCAAGGCAGGCTTCAGCAATATGTGAACAGTGAAATTCTTGATGTTCAAGCTGGTTTTAGAAAAGGCAGAGGAACCAGAGATCAAATTGCCAACATCCGCTGGATCATAGAAAAAGCAAGAGAGTTCCAGAAAACATCTATTTCTGCTTTATTGACTATGCCAAAGCCTTTGACTGTGTGGATCACAATAAACTGTGGAAAATTCTGAAAGAGATGGGAATACCAGACCACCTGATCTGCCTCTTGAGAAATTTGTATGCAGGTCAGGAAGCAACAGTTAGAACTGGACATGGAACAACAGACTGGTTCCAAATAGGAAAAGGAGTACGTCAAGGCTGCTTATTGTCACCCTGCTTATTTAACTTATATGCAGAGTACATCATGAGAAACATTGGGCTGGAAGAACCACAAACTGGAATCAAGATGGCCGGGAGAAATATCAACAACCTCAGATATGCAGATGACAACACCCTTATGGCAGAAAGGGAAGAGGAACTAAAAAGCCTCTTGATGAAAGTTAAAAAGTTGGCTTAAAGCTCAACATTCAGAAAACAAAGATCATGGCATCTGGTCCCATCACTTCATGGGAAATAGATGGGGAAACAGTGGAAACAGTGTCAGACTTTATTTTTGGGGGCTCCAAAATCACTGCAGATGGTGACTGCAGCCATGAAATTAAAAGACGCTTACTCCTTGGAAGGAAAGTTATGACCAACCTAGATAGCATATTCAAAAGCAGAGACATTACTTTGCCAACAAAGGTCCATCTAGTCAAGGCTATGGTTTTTCAATTGGTCATGTATGGATGTGAGAGTTGGACTGTGAAGAAGGCTGAGCACCAAAGAATTGATGCTTTTGAACTGTGGTGTTGGAGAAGACTCTTGAGAGTCCCTTGGACTGCAAGGAGATCCAACCAGTCCATTCTAAAGATCAGTCCTGGGTGTTCTTTGGAAGGAATGATGCTAAGGCTGAAATTCCAGTACTTTGGCCACCTCATGCAAAGAGTTGACTCATTGGAAAAGATTCTGATGCTGGGAGGGATTGGGGGCAGGAGGAAAAGGGGACGACAGAGAATGAGATGACTGGATGGCATCACCGACTTGATGGACGTAAGTTTGAGTGAACTCCGGGAGTTGGTGATGGACAGGGAGGCCTGGCATGCTGAAACTCATGCGGTAGCAAAGAGTTGGACATGACTGAGTGACTGAACTGAACTGAGTACTTAGTAACTGAACAATAATAAAACCAATTTGGGGTAAAAAGAAAAAAAAAGTGCTACTTAATTTTTAGTCTGCATTCTGCTTGTTTTCTATTACATTTTACTCAGTTGGAACAACACAATTAGATTTCAGTATTTTTTTCTCCATTTTGTTCTCTTAGGCTACACTGAACATTTAAATTAGAAAAAACTTTATTGATTTTTTTCTTTTATCATGAAAATGTTCCTCTCTTATTAGGTTAGTGAGCGTATTTCTTAACCGAACTTAAATTTCCAACCTGAATTACTTTGTAGTACAACCTAATGTCCCATGCAATAATATTATACCTGTATTTGTGTCAAATCTAATTATGAAGTCTTGATTTGTGTAATGTGCGAGAAATTATTTCCACTTTCCCTACCATGCAAACAGATCAATTTTCTCATTAGCCGTTTCCATCAGTCTTGATTGCTTTAAACTTATGCTTTTCATATTACTCTGGTTCCTGGTCAAATTTTGTCCTTACTTCATGTATAGACAGATTTATCACATTTTAAGAAATTTATTCATGTGGACAAATTAACTATATAAGTCAGTAATAGTGTGATTTTTTTCACTATTTTAATTATTAATTATTTACTTTGTCCCATCATAGTCTTTCTACAATCTTGAATTGATTTATTTTTGCCTTTTACTTTATTTCATAATTTAAGAACAAATAAGGAGATGAGCCACAAAGTAGGTGACGATAAAAGATGAAGAGGAAAAGGGGCACAAAACTCATGTTAGGAGCACAGTTTTGGATAAAAGACTCTAAGGGGAATTCTTTGGGCACTATGCTCTGACGAAAGGAGTTATGTAGTGGTGAATAATTTTCCCACAGATCTTTTGTTCCTTGATGTATTTGATGCACAAATAAAAATATGGGTTGAAAGTTTGCAGAATGTAGTTTGTGTGTTTACAAAGGGGGCTGTAAAGTGAATGTGCTGATGTGTGTGAAATCAGACATGCTGTAGATAATGGGCACTATTAGGAAGATATGCTCAGAAAAGGGTGAATACTTCTGTGAATGCCAAATTGTATTTATTGTCCGCATGTAACAACCATTCACCAAGTCCATATTCAAAGTGTTTTTTAATAAATGCTTTCTTACAAGAAGGTTGATTCTGTTTCATCAGTGGAAAAATTACAGTAGTATTTCAGTTCAGTTTAGTCGCTCAGTCATGTCTGACTCTTTGCGACCTCGTGGACTACAGCACGCCAGGCCTCCCTGTCCATCACCAACTCCCAGAGTTTACTCAAATGTCCATTGAGTCAGTGATGCCATCCAACCATCTCATCCTCTGTTGTCCCCTTCTCCTCCTGCCTTCAATCTTGCCCAGCATCAGAGTCTTTTCTAATGAGTCATTCTTTGCATCAGGTGGCCAAAGTATTGGATTTTCAACTTCAACATCAGTCCTTCCAATGAATATTCAGGACTGGTTTCCTTTAGGATGGACTGGTTGGATCTCCTTGCAGTCCAAGGGACTCTCAAGAGTCTTCTCCAACACCAGAGTTCAAAAACACCAATTCTTCAGTGCTCAGCTTTCTTTATAGTCCAACTCTCACATCCATACATGACTACTGGAAAAACCATAGCTTTGACTAGATAGACCTTTGTTGGCAAAGTAATGTCTCTGCTTTTTAATATGCTGTCTAGGTTGGTCATAGCTTTTCTTCCAAGGAGCAAGTGTTTTTAAATTTCATGGCTGCAGTCACCATCTGCAGTGATTTTGCAGGCCCCCAAAATAAAGTCTGCCACTGTTTCCCCATCTATTTGCTATCAAGCGATGGGACCAGATGCCATGATCTTAGTTTTCTGAATGTTGAGTTTTAAGCCAACTTTTTCACTCTCCTCTTTCACTTTCATCAAGAGGCAGTAGTATATACATGATGAAAAACAGGAATGCAAGTTTGATGATTCCCTCCTTTACAGTTCCAAATCTTCAAGACCCTGGTACTCAAATATGATGCTAAAAAGACTCTCTTAATCTCTTTGTAGTTTCAGTAGAAACAGTTGTGTAGTTACTAGCAAATTTTCTTTTCTAGTCTATTTTTATGTTTATGTATGGAATTTATATAACTAAACCTCAAAAAATAAAATAAAATAAGGGGTAAAACCAAGACGTTTCCTGTTTAAAGTCCCAAACTGCATGATTTGTAGAACTGTACTTCTCAATCTATTCTTCCTCCAACAAAACCCATTAATTTTCTTGTGAGGAATCAGGATCATGATTAGGTCAAAAACTCTTTGTTGACACTGTTATATTTGAGAACCAGTACAGGGCAGTGTGTAGCAACATTTAGTAAATAAATATTTGTTGCATGAAAAGTAAGTGCAAAAGGAAATAATCCTACTATCTGCATCGTAATGCAGACCCTATGGTTTTCAAATGTTAATATTGTGGTTTTCCTGACTATCAAAAACAAATCTAAATTTAAGGCGAACTTTTTTCTAGTCACCTAGTCACTGCTGCCAAATAACACTCTGAATCTGGATTTATGTCTATTAAGGCTTATATGTGGCTAGGGCAAGACAACTTTTCTGCTCCATGGGAACAAATTTAGAAATCAATCTTGGATTTCTGACTGATGTATATGATGGAGCAAAAGACTATTGGGTTTATTGGAGACAGATTGTCTCTTGAACCAAAAAAGATTCCATCTTTATCTAAGTTCTGTTCAGTTCAGTTCAGTCCCTCAGTTGTGTCCGACTCTTTGCAATCCCATGGATCACAGCACACCAGGCTTCCCTGTCCATCACCTAGTACCAGGGGCTTGCTCAAACTTAGGTTCATTGAGTTGGTGATGCCATTCAACCATCTCATCCTCTGTCATCCTCTTCTCCTCCTGCCTTCAATCTTGCCCAGCATCAGGGTATTTTTTAATGAGTCAGTTCTTCGCATCAGGTGGCTAAAGTATTGGAGCTTCAGCTTCAACATCAGTCCTTCAAATCAATTTTAAAAACTGATTTCCTTTAGGATTGACTGGTTGGATTGCCTTGCAGTCCAAGGGACTCTTAAGAGTCTTCTTCAACACCACAGTTCAAAAGAATCAATTCTTTTGTGCTGAGTTTTCTTTATGGCCCAAATCACATATGCATACATGACTACTGGAAAAACCATAGCTTTGAAATAGTGGTCAAACTTCCACCCTTGGACCCCAAAGGTTGTCCAATGCTTTGAGACATTTTTTAACCTCATCACAGTTATAGGCATGCATTATATTTGATGGTCATTTGAAAATGACCATATCATTTGCCATTTAAACCAAGACCCTGCTGAGAGTGGAAGAGGTGCTGTTGACAATACTGGGAAACAGTAGAGGATGGTGGTAATACAGGAGTATCTCTCATTCCCTTTCTATGACCCCTCCTTTTGTTTTCCTCCACAATACTACAACACACTGTTGCATGGTGGTATTAACCTTTATTGAAAATGTAGAGCAAACTAAATTAAATCAAGGTGGATATTTAGATATATAAATTTTATTCACTACCCCTTATCTACATAACTTCCTAGTAGAAAGAGTCAATTGCCACTTGATAAGGCTCAGGTAGATTTTTAGATGAGAATATCCATAGGCTTCATTTCCAGTGAGATATGTGTGTTCTGGGGCAACTGGAAATATGAAAGGCAGAGATTACTGTATAGAAAGCAAAGAGGATGGAAAAGAGAAAGAATATGTCCTTCATTTGAGAGTTAATGGTAAAGTACAGTATTAAAGCATAGTGTTGTTGTTGTTTAGTCTTTAAGTCATGTCCGACTCTGCCAGCCCATGGACTACAGCCCACCAGGCTCCTTCATCCAGAGTATTTTCCAGGCAAGACCACTGATGTGAGTTGCCATTTCTTTCTCCAGTTAAAGCATACAACCCAATACAAATACCACTCCCCCACCCCCTTACACAAACACACCAAATTTGTATGCTTTTATTTCTGTTTGGAAAGGTGTTAGTAAAATACCAACAAATCAAAGTAATAAAGTGAATTTTTTGTTTTTTTCCTTGTTGATAAAACTTGGTGAGAAGAATTACTACAAAGCTATACAATTATTAAAACACCAGATAAATCACTACACTAACACAGAATCCAGGTCAAACATGGGTACACATTCAACACTGACCACTTTAGCTAACTGCATTATTAAACCAGAAAGTAAATAGTCTGAGGCTAGAAGACACTTAGATATTACAAGATATAAATCTCCCAAATTACTATAATGTGATTATTCTAAAAATGAGAAATATAATTACTAATTCATTTTGAAGCAGGGGGCAGGGCAAAAACTTTGAAAGACTGACATAGCCTGAGGACACAACATAAACTGATTTGAACCAAGTAAGAGCAAGAGGGCAGATCATCAACCTCCACCAGACCTTGCGCCCTAGTACATGCTCACTGTAACATATTAGCAAGCTAAATGACATACCCATTGGCGAAAAGCACGACAGTTCCAAGGCTGACCATAAAGACCAAAATGTGAGTAGTGGACCAACTCCTGGCAATCTCCACCCCTTCTCAAAAATAGTTGAAATAATTCTCCCACTTGTTAGCCCATGAAATCACCTAGCCACACCTTATTTTGGAGCCACTCTCATTAGATGGCCCACACTCTGTCTGTGAAATGTGTTTCTCTCTAAATAAACCCACTTCTTACCTATAATTTAATCTCCCACTGAATTCTTTCTGCGATGAGACATCAAGAACTTGAGCTTCAAGTGTTGAAATCAGATGTGTTATTTCTGTTGGAATACTATGGGGTTTGGCATGTGTTCAAGTCCCATACTGATTTTTGACCAGAGTTGAATCTTGGTTGAGTGGATTCAAGTCCCAATCTGAATTACACCGTTTCAAATTTGAATTTGAATATTTTTGTTGTGATACTCATTTTGGACAGAATGTATTTAGACCGTGACACATACATCATCATTTTCTATAGTTTTCTGAAGTTTGTGTAAAACATGCCATATGATCTCAATTTTAGTGGTAGTAAGCATCATACCTGGCTCTTGATTAATGTGGAGTCAGTGGTTGGCAGCAAAGTTGGAGAACAGCTTTTGTTTCATGGTAAGATTTCCCAGGGTCTAGATGGAGACAGCTGGAGGCAAGTATGGAGATTTAATCCATGATAATAGTAGGATGGACACCTGTTGACCAACAAAGAATGGTTTTGAGCAATGAGGAACTTTGGTAATTCTTATCAGAGTGTGAAATTTAACAAGGACACTTTAGGG
This sequence comes from Bison bison bison, assembly GCF_000754665.1. Taxonomy (NCBI): domain Eukaryota; kingdom Metazoa; phylum Chordata; class Mammalia; order Artiodactyla; family Bovidae; genus Bison; species Bison bison. Next base: position 13,275,139 of record NW_011494607.1, read on the forward strand.
CTTCCTAGCACTTAACTCTTTTTCGTTTTTCCAGCAGGACTCTAACTTCAATGAGGTCTTTATTCAGAATATCCTTCATTTTAACTGAGAACAAATGTTCATTTACCAACAGAAACAGAAGATTGTGACAATTGACTCTGTAAATCTTTACCTGAACTCCTTATGGAGGGACACATTTATTTGATTTTTCTTGTATTTTCAGTGGCGAGAATACCATCTGAGTAATTCTACTGGCCCCTCTTTGCTTCCTCTTTCTTTACCTTTAGCAAACCAGTCAATTTGAAAAAAGGAATTCAGTTCAGTTCAGTTCAGTTGCTCAGTTGTGTCCGACTCTTTGCCACCCCATGAATCGCAGCATGCCAGGCCTCGCTGTCCATCACCAACTCCCGGAGTTCACTCAAACTCACATCCATCAAGTCGGTGATGCCATCCAGCCATCTCATCCTCTGTCATCCCCTTTTCCTACTGCCCACAATCTCTCCCAGCATCAGAGTCTTTTCCAATGAGTCAACTCTTCGCATGAGGTGGCCAGAGTACTGAAGCTTTAGCATCATTCCTTCAAAAGAACACCCAGGGCTGATCTCCTTTAGAATGGACTGGTTGGATCTCCTTGCAGTCCAAGGGACTCTCAAGAGTCTTCTCCAACACCACAGTTCAAAAGCATCAATTCTTCTGTGCTCAGCTTTCTTCACAATCCAACTCTCTCATCCATACATGACCACAGGAAAAAACATAGCCTTGACTAGACAGACCTTTGTTGGCAAAGTAATGTCTCTGCTTTTCAAAATGCTATCTAGGTTGGTCATAACTTTCCTTCCAAGGAGTAAGCGTCTTTTAATTTCATGGCTGGTGTCACCATCTGCAGTGATTTTGGAGCCCCAAAAAATAAAGTCTGACACTGTTTTCCCATCTGTTTCCCATGAAGTGATGGGACCAGATGCCATGATCTTCATTTTCTGAATGTTGAGCTTTAAGCCAACTTTTTCACTCTCCTCTTTAACTCTCATCAAGAGGCTTTTTCGTTCCTCTTCCCTTTCTGCCATAAGGGTGGTGTCATCTGCATATCTGAGGTTATAGATATTTCTCCTGGCAATCTTGATTCCAGCTTGTGTTTCTTCCAGTCCAGCGTTTCTCATGATGTACTCTGCATATAAGTTAAATAAGCAGGGTGACAATATACAGCCTTCACGTACTCCTTTTCCTATTTGGAACCAGTCTGTTTTTCCATGTGCAGTTCTAACTGTTGCATCCTGACCTGCATATAGGTTTCTCAAGAGGCAGGTCAGGTGGCCTGGTATTCCCATCTCTTTCAGAATTTTCCACCCTTATATCTACTACTGTGGGCAGGAATCCCTTAGAAGCCATCATGGTCAACCAAAGAGTCTAAAATGCAGTACTTGGATGCAATCTCAAAAACGACAGAATGATCTCTGTTCATTTCAAAGGCACACCATTCAATATTACAGTAATCCAAGCCTATGCCCCAACCAGTAATGCTGAAGAAGCTGAAGTTGAATGGTTCTATGAAGACCTACAAGACCTTTTAGAACTAACACCCCAAAAAGATGTCCTTTTCATTATAGGGGACTGGAATGCAAAAGTAGGAAGTCAAGAAACACCTGGAGTAACAGGCAAATTTGGCCTTGGAATACGGAATGAAGCAGGGCAAAAGCTAATAGAGTTTTGCCAAGAGATTGCAAACACCCTCTTCCAACAACACAAGAGAAGACTCTACACATGGACATCACCAGATGGTCAACACCAAAATCAAATTGATTATATTCTTTGCAGCCAAAGATGGAGAAGTTCTATACAGTCAGCAAAAGCAAGACCAGGAGCTGACTGTGGCTCAGATCATGAACTCCTTATTGCCAAATTAAGACTTAAATTGAATTGAAGAAAAAAGAAATTAAGCTTGATTAATTCAGATGTTTGATCTCTTGTTGTTGTCTTGCTGTTGCTGTTGCTGCTAAGTCACTTCAGTCGTGTCCGACTCTGTGCAACCCCAGAGACAGCAGCCCACCAGGCTCCCCCGTCCCTGGGATCTCCCGGCAAGAACACTGGAGTGTTGTTGTCTTAGGAATACGAATATTTGGGAGAAACATACATTCCCTTTGGCTTATTCTAGTAAGTTTTATAGAAGCAGTGTTCTTAGGGAAGGCCAATGATTGTCCAGTCATACTTTTACCTGGATGGGAATAATCCTTCAGGGCTACCTACACTTTGGGCAAGCTCATTTACTTAACAGATTAAGTCATGCCATATGATCTACTCTTTATCACTGTAAAGGTTCTGAGCTGATCTTCTTGGCTGAATATTCTTCAATCTTTCAAAGGCTTTTAATCAGCTGAAGAAGTATGGATGACAATGAAGATTATATACATGTGATCCCATGAATTGCTAACACTTACTCTTAGTAAAAGCCTGACGTACTGCAGTTCATGGGGGTCGCGAATAGTCCAACATGATTTAGTGACTAAACTACAACAAATTACGAAGTCTGCCCCTTTTCCATAATCCTTAAAACTCTTTTAAAAATTGTAATATAATTTATATTATCTAATATGTTAAGGAAGTTTCATGTGAACTAATGTGATATTCTTTTCCATAGAAGAATAAATTGAAACCTAATGTATTTTTCTGTGCACATTAGTCATAGTTTAATAGTCACAGAAACACAGTATGTATATTTTGTGTTAAATATAGGGTACTATTAAGTCTTGTCTGATAAGAGTCTTAATGTCTTTTTTTTTTTAAGTTTGAAATCATCAACAAAGTATGTTAACTAAAAAAAAAAAAAGTGACAACTCTACTAAAAGGTTCAGGTTGACATTTTAAAACTTAGTTGAGCTAAACCACCAAGATACACTTAAGAGAAAAAAATGAAAGCTGAGTAAGAGCTTATACAAGACAGAATAAATCCTTTAGGATGATTAGCTCAGTGAAACATGAAGAATATTTTGTGTGCATGTCAGGTCTCTTGCTGGCCTCAAACTAATAATTTAGATTCACTTCATTATAGCCACTGAAGTACCCTAGCAGAGACTTTGAAGATAAGTGAAGAGCCAGAGAGAAAAAGCAAAAACACTTACAGAATGAAGTTGCTCTCATAATTCAGCTTCAGATAACTTAAACAAGCACCTTGCAAATGACAATGCAGGGCTGGGTTTCACTCAATATGAATAAAAATGCCTAAGACACAGGAGCCCTCTAGGAGTTCTCTCAATGGGCCTCAAAAAAGAATATTCCAAAGATATAGCTCATTTTTCTCTTTGTTTCAAGAGCTGATTCTTCCATTTTAAATCAAGGATACTTTACAAACCAATGATATCTGACACTTCAGCTGACTTTTAGTGTAATAATAAGTCCTATTTTGCTAAAAAACATGGATTTTTACACACTAGCAACCTGGTTAATGGTAAGTTCATATATATTTTTAACTGTTTACCTATTTTGTATTATCTTCCAATGAAAGTATCATGCTGCTGCTGCTGCTGCTAAGTCGCTTCAGTCGTGTGCGACCCCATAGATGGCAGCCCATCAGGCTCCACCATCCCTGGGATTCTCCAGGCAAGAACACTGGAGGGGGTTGCCATTTCCTTCTCCAATGCAGTATCATAGCATATGGTATTTTCTGAATGACCAGATTATGTATTTATCTGGCTCATTTAAAGGAAAACTTGATGTTCAAAGTAATAATTCAGTGATAATAAATATATTTGAATTATTTTTAAGCAAAAGAAAAGGAAGAGGGCTTGGTTGTGGGCTTTGGATTTAGACAGACATAGAAGTAAATTCTAGCACCCAGTCTTACTAATTGCATGACTGTGGCAAATAAGTTAACCTCAGTATGCAGAGAAGGCAATGGCACCCCACTCCAATACTCTTGCCTGGCAAATCCCATGGACGGAAGAGCCTGGTAGACTGCAGTCCATGGGGTCACGAAGAGTCGGACGTGACTGAGCGACTTCACTTTCACTTTTCACTTTCATACATTGGAGAAGGAAATGCCAACCCACTCCAGTGTTCTTGCCTGGAGGATCCCAGGGACGGGGGAGCCTGGTGGGCTGCCATCTATGGGGTTGCACGGAGTCAGACATGACTGAAATGACTTAGCAGCAGCAGTATGCTTTCATTTTCTAATCCAATCTTTAACATGGGATTGATACTATTCATATTATTTCCTCATACATTTGTGTGAATATAAATATAAATAACAATAAACCACTACTGAGTGTTATTTGATTGTATGTCGAACACTAAGCCAAGTGTGTTTGTGATTTAAGCTTCACAGTAACTGTTTCAAAGTATATTAACTTCCCTACCTAGACTACATTTTCATACATGGTAGCTGCCTTGCCCATGTGAAATACACTCAAGTTCTGACTTCTAATTCAAAACATTCTTATGGGCTTATATATACATATAAGACTTACATATACATATAACTCTTTTCTGCATTGTTCCATCTGGCCATCTGCTAAGCACCTTGATAACTATATAACCTCAGCTGTACTCATCATCTTTAATCCTGTCTCATTCTTTTGTTTATCCCATTTTCCTTGGTAAATGGTACCACCAGGGCTTACACCAGAAATCTTAAATTTATTCAATCTTCAAAATATAGTGATTTATTTCAAATAAATCTATTCACTCCCTGCAACAGTCTTCATCATCTTGAGGTATGAATTACTAGGCAATCAGTGTATAACTCTGAGACCTTGGTCTTGTTTTCAGTAAATATCCTGCTCCATTGTCCTGAATTCCTGGAATGTGTCTTTAGTCTGATAAATTATCAGCACTCAGATCCAGGGAAGGGCAGTAATTAAATTCTGTTCCATATGCTTGAGGGAAAAATAACTGGTGATCATTAATCTTAGCCTTACATCTGGTCCATGGCAAAATGGCCAGAGGGCATGAAAAAGGATGGTGACTTAATCCAAGGATCAACAGAAGCCATAAAGATGTTAAGTATCTTGACTTTTAAATTGATTGGTTAGAAATAATGTGATTTAAGGAAAGATACAAAAACTACTGCAAGTCCCACCTTGTCGGGGAGCTTTTTACCCCCTCTCAGTGTCTATCCTAAGCTCTTTGTACTTTCTTCCCCTTTAATAAATCCTATTCGATTGCTTGTGTGTTCAATGATTCCATTCTTTGGCTTCACAGATAAGAACTCAGATTCCAATCTCAATCTGACACCTTAACTATCTTTACAGCCTCATGACTGACCTTCCTCTAACGATGTCCCTCCTTCAGTCCCATAATCCATTAACTGTGTTTCAGACAAAGGGATATAATATTGCCCTATTGCACAATACATTTCAGTTCAGTTCAGTTGCTCAATCATTTCTGACTCTTTGAGACCCCATGAACCACAGCACACCAGGCCTCCCTGTCCATTACCAACTCCTGGAGTTTACTCAAACTCATGTCCATTGAGTTGGCGATGTCATCCAACTATCTTATCCTCTGTCGTCCCCTTCTCTTCCTGCCTCCAATCTGTTAGGTAGGTAGAATAGGGAAAAGGAGTCCAAAATGGCGGTGGCTAAAAGACAAGGAAGGTCCAAGGACCAGAGTGAAGACTTCAGGCAGAACAAACAGAACAAACAGCACTCCTGGCTAAGCCCAATTTGCATAGGGCAGGCCCAGGTGGAGGAAAAAAACGTATAAAAGGAGGAGCCAAAGCGCTTTCTCGAGGACTGTCTCCCGCGTGCGTGCTCTCTTTTCTCTCTCTCTCTCTCCTGCTATCTTCTAAATAAAATAGAGCTGTAACACTGATTTGCCTAAGAGCTGTAGCACAGTTTGTCCAAGACCCGAGAGCTGTGACGCACCGAGGGCTTTAATGTCCATTGCTCCAAATCTTTGTTGTGACGAGACAAAGAACCGGGGAACATTACACTCGCATGACAAATCTTTACTTAACATGAATCAACAAGTATATGAAAAAGCAGGTATCTATGCTGAATCAAGGCCTTGCTGACTTCTGCAACCTTACTGTACTTTATTTGGGACTCACTGCCTATGGCTCCATATCACTGTTCATGTTTCATTTTCTCAAAGACATCTTCCCCTATATTATCTCTAGACCTTCACTCATATCTTGCCACAGCCTGTAAGACTTTTTCTTCCTAACATAGCAGGGCTGATTGAGAGTCACAGCCAACTCTCAGAACGATGAGTAGGTTATTCCTTCCTCTACACACCCACAGGACTTTGTACTTCTTTGAGCTCTCATCACATTTGAAAATGCTATAACTGTCCATATCATCTGCTTGATTATAAACTCCATGATGATAGAGAATACATCTGTTTTCTCACTGTACACGGAGCATAGTGAATTGCTCATTGATCCTTGGGGGTGCTCAGTTATTCTCTGTTGGATCAAGACAGTCTAAATAAATAGGCATTTATAATTTGCTTCCTGACCTCCTAGGGGCTATGAATTGGTTTGGAACTAGAGAGATAAAAATCTAAATAACGATCAAGAGAGAGAGATAAAGAGAGAGAGACAAAGAGAGGATGAAGAGCATGGGAGATAAGATCATGAAAACTCAGGCATGGACAGTGCTGCTCTGAGATCAAGGTTTAGAAAGGGCAGAGGTCCTTCTTCCTTTCCAATCTGCTGCCTCCACTCTGCAGTGTGGAACAGCTTTAACCTAGTGATGGCACTGCCACTAGTATTTCTCATTTTACCTTACTGAAGACTTCCTATGGGTTTACACATATTACCACATTTAATCTGAATGTGCCCCTTTATTGTCTTCATTTTGTAGGTGCTGTGGTAGAAACAAAGAGGCTTTAAGTAACCCAACCCAGGGATACCTGGAAGAGCAGAGATCCAAACTCAGGAACTCTGACTCCAGAGCTTGTGCACATAACTATGTCCTCTCTGATCAGAATGTCTGTCGCTAGCACAGGGGACAGTGAGCACTAAACATTTTTGAGAGAAAATGGCCTGGGTAACCCCTGCAATGAAGACCTATTAAATTAACTGGCAGGGAATTGAAAGGGGGATGGCCATTTAGGTGAGTAACATAAGACAGCTCTTCAGAACTTGTTCAGGGCTCATTTTTGAAAGAATTGTGTGTGTATGTTTGTATATGTGTGTGTGTGCATGTGTGTTAAGATTCATCCAAAATCTGAAAACTAGAATTTAGATGACCTTTCTGGAGTTATTCCTTAACTGCTTATGAAAGACATGGATCCTCAGTCAATCAGTTCCTGAAATTCTGTATTAGTCAGCAACAGTTTCCATAATGAAACATCACAGGCTAGGGGGCTTAAACAACAGAAATTAATTTTCTTACAGTTCTGGTGAATTGAAGTCCAAGCTCACAGTATAAACATGTTTGATTTCTACTGAGAAGTCTCACCTTGGCTTGTCTCACCTTGGCCCTTTCACTGTGTCTTCACTTGGTCTTTCCTCTGTGCATATGCATATCTTGTCCTCATATCTTCTTATAAAGACACCAGTCATATTTGAATAGGATTCACCAATTCACCCAAATTGCCTCATATTATTTTTTTAAAGGCACTGTCTTTAAATCTGTAAAAACAACATCATTAGTCTCATTCTGATGTACTGGGGGTTAGGACTTTGATATGTGAGGGGTTATTGCTGTTCAGTCACTGAGTCATCTTTGCAATCCCATGGTTTTGCATGCCAGGTTTCCCTGTCCTTCATTGTATCCCAGAGCTTGCTCAAAATCATGTCCATTGAGCCAACGATACCATACAACCATGTCATCCTTTGCCACCTTCGTCTCTGCCTGCCCTCAATCTTTCCCAGCATAGGGTCTTCACCAATGAGTCAGCTCTTCACATCAGGTGGCTAAAGTATAGGAACTTCAGCTTCAGCATCAGTCCTTCCAATGAATATTCAGGGTTGATTTCCTTTAGGATTGACTGCTTTGATCTCATTGCTGTCCAAAGGACTCTTAAGAATCTTCTCCAGCACAATTTGAAGGCATCAATTATTTGGCGCTCAGCCTTCTTATGGGCCAACAGTCACATCTGTACATAACTACTGGAAAAATCATAGCCTTGGCTATATGGGCCTTTGTCAGCAAAGTGATGTTTCTAGGGGTGGGAAGAAAGTTAGCCCATAATACCATCTTTTCCATGAATGTATGCAACAATATAATAATAATTATTTGCATGATTAACTGGAACTAGGCAGTCTTAGACTGTGAAATCTTAATAGAATAAAGACAAAATCAAGTAGTGTTCTATGTCTTTGTTTTCATCAGTGACAAAGTTAGAGGCAGGAGCATACATAGAGACTGTTCCTTGGAACCCCTCTGGGGATCCCATTGCTTGAAACAATTGCAGTCAGTGTAAGGTTTCAGATGAACTGGCAGCTTCTTGGGATGGAAGGAATTAGTATTATAGTATCTAAACTTGAAATATGCAACTGATTTATTGCTTTTCTTTATGACAAGAATCACCAGGATTGAATCTCTCATGTGTATAAAGAAGCCTGAATATGGCAGACTCTTTTTATGGCCAACTTAGTCATTTTCACACTTTTCCACACTTGTTTATCTTTCTCTCTCTCTCTCTCTTTTTTTTTTTTTTGTAAAGAACACTAATTCTGTTCAGAAATGGGTTATATGGATAGTCATGAGCTTTGGTGAAGGAAAATCCCTTCATAATCCAGGAGTGGAAATATATTTGGTATATACCAATTGTGAAAACTTTTTCCTTCAGGTAATTAATGATTTAGAAAGGGTAACCATTTCTTATGAATGAGACATGAAGGAATATCTGCTGGGAAGAATTATGACAAATGCATTATTCATTCTGAAAATGAAAAAACAAGTAAAGACAGCTTTTTTTTCCCCCATAACTATGTATCTAGTTGTCTTGAGAAGATGATATCTGCAGCAGCAGCAGATTTATGCATATGAGAGAACAGGCAGAAGACAGTGCCCCCCCACCCCACTTGAAGTTCATGTCCATTCATGACCAGAACTTGTGAATGTGAACTCATTTGGAAGCAAGATCTTTACAGATATAATCACATTCAGAGGAAGTCATGTTTGATGATGACAAAATTTAGACTGGTGGTGACCGTATTAGAGAGAAATGGAGACACACAGGGAGAATGTCATGTTATGGATGAAGCAGAGACTGGAGTAATTCAGCCTCAAGACAAGGAACTTCAAGTATTTCTGGCAACAAGATAGGTAAAACAAGGAAGGATTCTTCTCAAGAAGGAGGATTTGGACTTGATTTTAACTTTTAAACTTCCAAAACAGTTAGAGGATACATTTACAACTTCTTAAAGCCATGGAGTCTGTGGTATTTTCCTTCAATAGCCCTAGAAAACTAGTTCACTAAGGTAGCACTCTGATAATGACAAGGTGGGCAATGAAAAGAACCCGGGTCCCTGATGATAGTAAGCCCAGGATAAAACTACACTATCTCTTATTTTCTTATTATTAAAGAATATTTTTCTTCCTGTTTTAGCCAATTCTAGTTGGTTTTGGTATATTTACTGTTGAGACATGTCAAAGTAATATGCAACATTTGGGATGTTGCAAATATTTGGGGAAGAACACTTGGAATGGCCAGGAATTCCCAACACTAGCCAAACTGGTGGAGGCTCCAAGTGCAGAGATTTAGGGTAAAGAATGTAAATGTGACCTCATGTGTTCTTACAGTCTGGTGAAACTTTGCACTTACCATTTACCTTCTGTTACTTACTATCACTTCACTGTTATCCCAGACTGATGCGGCCTGGGGAAATGCTAGCAAAATTTGCTTGGTGGCCAGGCACCAGGCAAGTAAATTCCATTTGCTTTGTATCAAAATCCTAGCTTGAGTTTTGATTAAAGATAAAGAGATGCAAAAATACCCAAATCACATGCATAAAAACAAAATGTCTGCTTCTTCAGATAGTTCTATTTTTGTGTCTATAATTCTGCTCACCAACTGCATGTGTAACCTTTCTTTAAATTTGCAAAATAATTCAGAAGTTTTCATGCTGCCAATTGCTAATCAAACCTTCTTCATCAACATCCACGCCCTCTTCCCATTTGTCATAGTACTGATACATTGCAAACAGTAGCTCACACAGCTCCTTTGCCTCAGGAAAACAACAGGCTGTGTAACCAAGGGAAGCTTATTAGCTGCTAAAAGCTCATTTTTAATGCTACCTAATCAGGTTGCTGACACATTTTAAATTATGAACCTTTAGAAAAAAATCCTAATTTAATGGCTCAAATATTAGTGCAGCTTGTCACACAGTGCCTTTAATATTGCTTGCTTCCTCTTGGAGAGTTCAAGTACTAACCCTTTGGCAGAATAAATGGGTAAACCTGTTTCTTTTTCAGTGCATATGGTGAAAAAAACCTATGAGATCTGATTTATATAAATGTAGTTGGCTGCTATTTTATATTTATCCAAATTATGCTATAAAGAAAAAGTAGGGCTCAGCTCCAAGAATAAGAATTTTTTTTTTTTTTTAATATAAGGACTGGACATGTTAGTGAATATGGCATGTGCAGACTTCATTATGACTCACTGACTAAATCAAGTTTATTTATTCTGCATCATTATTTGTTTTCATTATTAATGTATTCTGTAAATTAATGAATGAAAATGCAGGTGCTTGAAATGTTCATATATTTAAAATATGTTTTTAAAAGCTGCAACACTGTAAAGGTAATTTTATAGTGTTTGGAATTTTTATAACCTGAAATGTATTTTCATTTTTCAAGAAAAGGAAAGAACTGTGGCCACATTTGGGCATCTCTCTGCTTCACATTGTCACTATCAAGAAACCAATCTGAGGTTGTATTACCAACTAAAGGGCACTATACATTCCATCATGGATTGGACATATATGTAGGTCATATAAATTGACCTACAGCTAAATATCACTATGTAGAATCCAGTCTTAACTTTGCTGACTGTAGAGGAAATGATTTTAGGAGCTAATAGTGGCTATCCCTCAGAGAAGGCAATGGCACCCCACTCCAGTACTCTTGCCTGGAAAATCCCATGGGTGGAGGAGCCTGGTGGGCTACAGTCCATAGGGTAGCTAAGAGTTGGACTGAGTGACTTCACTTTCACTTTTCACTTTCATGCATTGGAGAAAGAAATGTCAACCCACTCCAGTGTTCTTGCCTGGAGAATCCCAGGGACGGGGGAGCCTGGTGGGCTGCCATCTATGGGGTCGCACAGAGTCAGACACGACTGAAGTGACTTAGCAACAGCAGCAGCAGCAGTGGCTATCCCTGGTGGCTCAGACAGTAAAGAATCTGCCTGCAGTGTGGGAGACCTGGGTTCAGTCCCTAGCTTGGGAAGATCCCCTGGAGAAGGGAACAGCTACCCACTCCAGTATTCTTGCCTGGAGAATTCCATGGACAGAGGAGCCTGGAAGGCTACAGTTCATGGGGTTGCAAAGAGTTGGACATGACTGAGCGATTTTCACTCACTTATCAGCAGAACATTAAATATTACTTATAGAAACAGCATCTGACATATGTTAAGTTTTGCTCCCTTGAAAAAGTTTTAAATATTTCAAAGTTAATCTATAATGGTTCAATTGATATATATATCTTAGCAGATCAACTATACTATTAATGTTGGAGGAGACTTCCAACAACCTGTCACCTGAGAACAAGAGATATTTGAACAATACAGAAGATAATTATCTGGTCTTCAACTGAAGACAATTATAGTGTTGCTCAATTTCATTTCTAAGGTCTTTCCACTGAAAATAGTTTTCCTTTCTGAAACATACCTCAAAAAGCTTATATCATACTCTTTTCCTCATGATACGCTTTCATATATTTGAATACAGTTATATCTTTGATAAATTCATTTTTAGGCTAAATAATCCCATACTTTTATCCACTTTGTCTTCTTCTTCATGCTCTTTAACTGCGATGCTTGGTATTAACATTAAATACAGCATTCCAGCTTGACGTGATCCATATGGGATATGGGATTATTATACCCTGGGGCATGTAGACTGTATATGGAGACATAGAGTGATGATTTTAAAGGAAAACTATATAATTATAAAAGAGAATAAGCTCTTCTTCCCTGGCATCTTCTCTCCCTTAATTTCTTCCTCCCTGCCTTTCTTCCTTCCTAAATGATTCGGTCTACATTCAATTAGGTTGGACTGCTAAGGGTAGGTTTTCTTATTCTGAAGAGAATGGTGGAGCAGCCTGGATATTGGATCCAAGAGAGAGGAGAAGAGCATCCCTGTGTATATGAGAGGACGGCAGTGGTTATCCACACTGGGATAGGTGTTGGAACCGAGGTGGGGTGAGAAAGTTTTCTGGGTGGAGGCCAGAAGACAGCATCATAGAGCTGTTCTTATCTACTTAGAACTTCTTTTATTTATTTCAGCAATATTTAGTAATATTTTTAGTGCAACTCATATATTTGTTTTGTTAATTTTAATTATTTTATTTTTATGCTATTGTGAATACAATTAGCTTCATAACTTCATTTTGGATTGTCCATTTTTAATGTAATGAAATACAGTTTTGTTTTATATTATTGACTTTCTGCAACCTTACAAAACTCATTTTTAGTTCTAACAGGTTTTTTGTATGTGTGTGTGTATTCCTTGGATTTTTCTATATACAGAAGCATGTCATCAGTTTTATTTATTTCTTTTTAACCTCTATATGATATTACATCAATTCATTTTCTTATTTATTGTCCTGGCTAGAACCTCAAGAACACAGCTGAATAGAAGTGGTGAGAGCTAACATTTAAAATTTCAATCGTAGGGGAAAATAGTAAAGCTTTCATGATTAAGGATAATATTAACTATGGGTTTTTATAGAAGGGTATTATCAAGTTGAGGACTTTCCTTTCTATTTCTAGTTTGTTGAAAGTTTTTATTATGGGAGTCATAGTAATGGGAGTCAGTCAATTTTTAAAAACTTTACTGAGATGACCTTTTTACTTTATTCTTCTATTAAGATATGATACAGTTAATAATAACCCACCAAATACATCCAGATACCCACATCCTTATCCCTGGAACCCATGAATATGTTATTTTAAATAGCAATAGGAAACTAGTACATATCTTGATACTTTGAATCACGGTGCCGCTCTAACAAATATCTACAAATGCAGAAGTGTCTTTGGAATTGGGTAGAAACTGGAAGAATTATAAAGAATATTATAGAAAAATCCTTGATCACCTTGATAACTGGAGTTTAAAGGTACCACTAGTGAGATTTCCGATGGAAGTGAAGAACGTGATAGAAAAAAAGCTCTACTGTCTTACAGAAACTTAATCAGAAATGGACTCTTGGAAGAAATAAGAGTGATGAAGGGGCTTCTGGTGGGGGTCCAAAAGGAAATGAGGTACATGTTTTTGGAAACTTTGAAGAAAAAGAGTCCTTGCTACAGAATTGTAAGAAGTTTAGCTGAAACTGTGTCCTCCAAGCTATGTGAAAAGTAGAACCTGTAAGCAATGAACTTAAATGATAAAATTTGGAACTTCTGACCTGGTAAGTCTTAGGTGAGATTTTAGACATGACTTGATACTGTACTGGGGACCTTAGGATGTGGTGCATGTATTTTGCAGGTAAAATGGCTATCTTTGGTACCAGGCAGAGCTCTGTGGTAGGCTGAACAATAGCCCTCGAAGATATCCATCTTCCAATCCCTAAACTCTGCAAAAATGTTATCTTATATAGCAATAGGAAACAAATACGTATTATGTTAAATTATGTTTAGATGTTAAATTAACTTTGTACTCCTTAGATAATTCCTACATGATTATAGTGTTTAATGTTTTCTATTTTTTCCTTTTTAAATAGCCAGATTTGGTTTACTAATATTTTGATTAAGATTTGCAATGAAATTTTAAAGGCTCCAATGTAATACTTTATTTTTATATCTGTTAAAATTCACCTATGTGTGCCTTTTCTAGCCGACTGAGACTGCCAACCTACAACTTGTCCAAGGGAAAGTTATAAAATATAATATAGAATGCATCACCTTTCTTAGGTGAACAACTATAATGCATCTTCACACATAAATCATTTATGTTTGGTTTTACTTTAACTTTTAATATTTGCATATTTCTATGGAAGTTGAAGACTTAAAAAATCTATACTTCCTTTCTCAATACCATCTGTGCTATTCATTTGGAACCAAGTATATTCTTGAAACATCATAACCTGTAATATGAGGTACACTCATTCTATCATGTTAAAAATAAAATATCCTTAAATACTCATTAGTAATATTAATTTATAGAAATCTGACTTTATATGTTCCTCACAACCACAGTGAGAACAATCCTTTAGAAAGCTAGGAGGGATGTGGCTGGTAGAGCTGGACAACCTCTTCAAAGTAGCCCGAGCCTTCAATGAAATAAAACAATTCAACTTCTGTCTCTTTTTCTTAGTTGTTCTGATAATGGTCACTCCTAAAATAACTTTAATCAGATTTTGGTTTTTCTTAATATTGTTTTTACTCCTATGTGCTTTAATCCCTCATAATATGGCTATCTTTCTAGGTTTAATAATCCCTATAAAATTTGTCTTCATTTCTATGATTTTATAATTGATTCTGTGCTTGGCCTATGGTTTATTCCTCTTACATTAGTTTATAGTTTTTCATTCCACACATGAGGACTTTCTGGTAAATCTAGATTCTATGACTTCTGGACATACTTTCCAGCTCTACTTAAAGGGCAATTAGATCCATCTGGATCTTTAGCTGTAAGACCTTCAACTTGGCCACTCTTTTGCCCCCTCTGGCTCCATTTGCCACTATTTCTACCAGCCTGACTCCTCGCATTCCTGTGGGCTTAGTCAGTCACTCAGTCATGTCTAATTCTTTGTGACTCCATGGACTATAGATCTCCAGGCTCTTCTGTCTATGGGATTCTCCAGGCAAGAATACTAGAGTGAGTAGCCATTCCCTTCTCCAGGGGATCTTCCTGACACAGGGATCAAACTCCAGTCTCCTGCATTAAAGGCAGATTCTTTAATCTGAGCCACCAACTAAGCCCCCCTAAATAATTGGGATTTTGTAAATACTGCTCCTTTCATAACACACTTGTTTATCCAGAAAGTTAAAAAAATAATTATTTAGCTGCATTTTATCACTATTTTTTGGAGAAGGCAATGGCAACCCACTCCAGTACTTTTGTCTGGACAATGCCATGGATGGAGGAGCCTGGTAGGCTGTGGTCCATTGGGTTGCTAAGAGTCAGACACGACTGAGCAACTTCACTTTCCCTTTTCACTTTCATGCATTGGAGAAGGAAATGGCAACCCACTCCAGTATTCTTGCCTGGAGAATCCCAGGGATGGGGGAGCCCAGTGGGCTGCCGTCTATGGGGTCACACAGAGTCAGACATGACTGAAGCAACTTAGCAGCAGCAGCAGCATCACTATTTTTCTTCAAATTCAACCTAAAAAGTTATTAAGTACATCAGTTAATGATATAAGGAAAATTCCTTATCTCCTTCAAATGTCATCATATTAAAATATAAATATCATTTGTTCAGTGCAAATAATTATCACTCTGTTGTAAGCCATTATAATAGACATTTAAATATATAGGTAACTATGCCTGGCCCAAACTCTCAAGGTGCTCATGATCTTTTATGGAAGAGATGATGGTAAATGAACAGTTGCTATCAATGACAAGGAAAAATAGTGTTATTTTTTAAAGTTTGATTACATTTACAAAAAAGGTCCATAAATGTTCACAAACTCTCATATGGGAAGACTTGTTCATGTAAATCATGAATACACAGGGATTTTAGCAAAGGGAACTGACATGTTCAAAGGTTGATTTGTATGACAGAGGTTTAGTTGGTATCTTCAGAAATAAAACCTGAGATAATATCTTGAATGCATGCAGTTTATTTTATGAGTGGTGGTGAACCTGATAAACAGGACTGAGGGAGAAAGCACAGTGAGGGGAAAAAGGAGTTAAAGAAAATATAAGGCTTCATTCTGAGTTGCTATTGCAGACAACAAAGCTTTAATTCTGTCAGTGCCTCAGAAAACCAAAGGAAAGGCCTCCCAAATTTTCCCCCTAAAAGTCAGGACAGCGGAACATTTACACACCACTTCTGCCCATTATTGGCTGAGGATTGCCCATGGGGGATAGGGGATAACATTCCCACACTAGCTGTGATGTTACCAAGGTCGATGGAGCTTCTGAGGCATGGGGAGAAGGTTCTACAACAGAATTCAGAGTAATGTTTAACCCACTTGAGGTATGCAATGAGACAGAGTTTACATAGAACTGCCACAGCAGTGTCTAAAGACAGAGGTGGAGAGAGATGGGACATAGGCTTTTGCTACAGCAGACTTTAAAGTAGTTTAATATACCTGAGGCATAGGACACATGCATGTGTGTGTGTGTGTGTTTGTGTATGTGATGTGTGTTTGGAGAGGGAGTATGGAGGACTGTTAGCAGTGAATGGCAGGCAATAGAACTGAAAAATCAGGCAGGAATAGGATTGCTGATTATTTAAGATGCCAAAGTATAAAATTTGAGCTTTGCCAGAGACAAGCATTGGAGACAAAATACTGGAGATTAATAGATGATAATTTTCAAATAGAATTAATGTAGTGGTATATGTGTGTGAGAAGGGTTACCCTGAAAGTGATTTTGGCAATGATATGAAAAGAAGCAACACTATGTAAGATGCAACTAGTGGAAAATGAAAGCGGTGTTTCCTTTGAGGGGTGACGGGACTCTGAACCAAGTGATATTGAGACTGGCAATAACGGACTATGGAACAGCAATGACATAAAGCATAGGGCAGGAACTAGGAACTAACCAGATATGGACATTAAAGAGAAAGCGAGAAAACAACACTGATTCTTTTCTTTGCAGATGTACATGAGGGATGGTGGTTCTATGAAGAAGAACTAAAAATAATTTCCTTGTTAGATACCCAGCTGATTAAGGTAAGAGGAGGCATTGGAGACTGAATTACAGAACAGGGTCTGGGTTGGAGTATGCGTTTGGAGTTTTCTATAACTGGGTAGTAGCATGATCTGTGAATATGCATGAGATCATCCACAAAGAATCACACAAAGAGAAGAGACAAGAGCTTATGAGTCTGAGTAACTGAAATATCTAAGGATTAAGTGGACAAAGAGAAGCCATAAATCATAGTAATAAGGGTGGAAAAAGTTATAGCAGGAGAGACAGTAGTTAGAAAACATGAGAGCCTAAAATTTATGTGATAGCTTATTAGAGTGCTTTAAATTTCAGGCATTTTAATAGTGCCAGCAGTGGTCAATAATGTAAAAAAACATATACATTCAAGTAACGTGAGAATGATAAGTGATAATTAGTTTTCTCAGATAGGCTATTAGTGATCTGTATAGTTGTGAGAAAGTTGTCAGATCACAAAGAATGAAGGGGAGAATGGAAGAGAAGGCAAAGTAACCCTGGTAGGACGGCAAGACGAGAAATTAACAGTAGAGGAGGTGATATAGGAACAAACTGGAACTTTTTTATGAGAGAAATTTGCACATATTTATATGCTTAGGAGAAAGGGCTAGCTAACATAAGAGAAAGGGGAAAAAATAAAATAATGGAGGAAGATCAGGAAGGTGAGAACAGTACTTTGACAGTTATGAATTACTATGGAAAAAGAAGCATCTTTCTTTGAAGCATGAAAGGACAAAGAAAGAAACAGGAAAAATAGTTAAGTTTAGTTGCTTCAATCATGAGAACATGGTAATGTCCAGCTATTTACAATGTTAATGGTGATAAAATTAGCTAAAACATATTTTTGGCTCCATGATGATACTGGTTATTAGCAAAAACTTCCTGTTGGTAGAATTTGTTAATGAGTTTCTAGCATTTCTACCCTAGGAGATCTTTAAGGACAACAGAGATAGCCATCAATCAGGAGTAATTTTGGTGAAGCCTAGCAATGAGGCTCCTGTTGATACCTCCCAGCACTCACATTCTATCAGTGGAATATATCAAATTAAGCTCATTTTGGAAGTGGCAGTTCTTAGCTCAGTTGTAGGTAAATGGCACACAGTAGGTACTTAATAAATAGATATTAACTTAATGATATAACATCATCCACATTTTAAAAGAAAGATATATCAATACTTTAATTAATTATTATCCTTGAACCAGAAAAAAAACTAGCACCCCTGGGGTTCTAATTAGGAAAATTATTAATAGAAAGACCTCCTATCTATAAGATTTGCTTAATTTGTATTTATGAGATAAATTTTACACATCTCCATAGTAATGTGTTTCCATGATTTCAGTCCCCATCTTTGAACACAGAAAATCCCTGTGTTTTAAACAATCAAAGAAAAAGCATTGCATCTCAAGTCTTGTTATTAGAAATGCAATGTCTAGGGCCCTATTGGGTCAGTTTCTGATATTGCCTGAGGCCTCAATGAAGTTGATCCAAAGATGGATATCTCATTTGTTCACAATAGGGCTCACACTCTCTTAGGCGGGGTCTCTTAAGAGGTAGAAACTTGAATAAAAAACTGCCCAGTCTACAATCAAGAGGCAATTGTTTTCTCAATTGAGAATTATTCACTTGCCCTGACCTCCCTTATGGGTTTCCTCATCACTCTGCAGCTCTAAAATGAAGTGGGGAAAACTGCTGCAGAATGTGGCTGTCTATCTGGTTTTTACTGAAATTATAGAATTCTTTTCATGTCAGGAGCACAAATCTGCGTTCAAAGTATGAAAAGCAGATCCATGCCTAGTTTGTCGAACCTTCAATACCATAAAACATAATTCGGAGTTTTAACTTCTATAATATTTTGGCACAGGAACCTCACTGACTGACATATTCTTCTCACACCTTAGCATTTTATTTCAAACCAGTTATTTAGAGAATGTTCTCCTTTAAAATAAAAACTAAAACAACTATTTAAAACTTTTAACGTACATAGGTGGCATAAAAGATAAAATTACGGTTTCATTAGCAACTATAGAAACTTATTATTTTTTATTGCAAAGGGATTAATTTAAGTATACATTAGGAAGCATTAACATGACCATAAGGAGAGAAACAACTTCCCCTCTTGCAAGTTGCAGAGATAGTAAGAAGAATATGCATTAGTAAAGTGTATCACAGCTGGATAGAACCAGATCTTTCTAAGATATCATTGTCCACAGGGATGGTTTTATCTGATGCAATTATAGTTTTCAGCTGGATTCTCAAAATCCAGAGGTTTTTTAAGTTTGGAATTTAGAAAGGCAAACAAAAAGCATACTGAAAATATTGAATACACACTGTAGAATGAGGATGATTTTTAGTTTTTCAAAGCAATCTACTTACACATAATATTTTATACCTCACATTATCCATGTTCTAATGTATGATTCTGCCCCACAGGCACTTTCTGTGCTTAAAGTTACTCAATTCCAAATCATCACAGTCCTGCATTATTTTATATAATTTCAGAGAAAATTTTTAACCACTGTTCTTTTGGTGAAATAAGTGTAAGTGTAAGTGTAGTCGCTCAGTCGTCTCCGACTCTTTGCGATCCCATGGACTGTAGGCCACCAGGCTCCTCTGTCCATGGGATTCTCCAGCCAAGAATACTGGAGTGGGTTGCCATTTCCTTCTCCAGGGGATCTTCCCAATCCAGGGATCGAAACTGGGTCTTCCGCATCACAGGCAGATGCTTTACCCTCTGAGCCACCAGGGAAGCAAAATAACAAGTGACAATTTCTTTAGGCAAGCTTTAGTTTCTGGTGGTCCCTGAGTATCCTACTCCCTTATTGAGAAGAGCTATACTCACTAATGGAGAAGGAAATGGCAACCCACTCCAGTGTTCTTGCCTGGAGAATCCCAGGGACGGGGGAGCCTAGTGGGCTGCCGTCTATGGGGTCACACAGAGTCAGACAAGACTGAAACGACAGCAGCAGTAGCAGCAGCAGCTCTGTTTTTAGGTCCATCTGAAATCCATTTTTTTTCCCAAAGGAGTAGGATATCCTTCCACAAACTGTACAAAGCAGTCAATCACACTTGATCTCTGGCTTCTAAATCATATGCACACACAAACACTGAGTAGCACTAAGCATTAGCACTCCAAGTTGTTATCAGAGAATATCATTTTGGACTAGTAATTATTTTTCCTAAGAACTAGAAAAACATTATTCAACTATAGATGGTATTCAGCTATAGATGGTACATTTGTGTGTGCTAAGTCGCTTCAGTCTTATCCAACTCTTTGTGACTCTGTGGACTGTAGCCAATCAGGCTCCTCTGTCCATGAAATTTCCCAGGCAACCCACTGGAGTGGGTTGCCATGCCTTCCTCCAGAGGATTTTCCCAACCCAGGGATCTAATCTGTGTCTCCTGCCTTAGTGGGTGGATTCTTTACCACTGAGCCATCTGGGAAGCCAAGAGGATCCTTGGCTGTAGCTTTCCCTTTCAGGATTTCAAATATATCATGGCAATCCCTTCTGGCTTGCAATGTTTCTGCTGAAAACTTGATTGATACTTTTATGTGAATCCTCGTATTTCTCTTGCTGCCTTTACAATTCTCTCTTTATCTTCAATTTTGTCAGAATAATTTTTATATTTCTTGGTGTGGGTCTCTTGGGTTCATCTTTATTGGGACTTTCTGTTAATCCTGGACATGGATATGTTTCCTTCTTTAAGTTAGAAAAATTTTCATCCATAATCATATCAAATACATTTTCTGCCCCTTTCTCTCTCTGTTTTCCTTCTGAACCCTTATAACACAAATGCTTGATGTTGCCTCAGTTCAGTTCAGTTCAGTCGCTCAGTCGTGCCCGACTCTTCACAACCCCATGAATCGCAGCACACCAGGCCTCCCTGTCCATCACCAACTCACGTCCATCAAGTTGGTGATGACATCTAGCCATCTCATCCTCTGTCATCCCCTTTTCCTCCTGCCCCCAATCCCTCCCAGCATCAGAGTCTTTTCCAATGAGTCAACTCCTCGCATGAGGTGGCCAAAGTACTGGAGTTTCAGCTTTAGCATCATTCCTTCCAAAGAACACCCAGGGCTGATCTCCTTTAGGATGGACTGGTTGGATCTCCTTGCAGTCCAAGGGACTCTCAAGAGTCTTCT
>NW_011494607.1:13296303-13302514 GCF_000754665.1 Bison bison bison
AAAAGCATCAATTCTTCAGTGCTCAGCTTTCTTCACAGTCCAACTCTCTCATCCATACATGACCACTGGGAAAACCATAGCCTTGACTAGATGGACCTTTGTTGGTAAAGTAATATCTCTGCTTTTCAATATGCTATCTAGGTTGGTCATAGCTTTCCTTCCAAGGAGTAAGCCTCTTTTAATTGCATGGCTGCAGTCACCATCTGCAGTGATTTTGGAGCCCCCCAAAATAAAGTCTGACACTGTTTCCACTGTTTCCCCATCTATTTCCCATGAAGTGATGGGATCAGATGCCATGATCTTCGTTTTCTGAATGTTGAGCTTTAAGCCAACTGTTTCACTCTCCTCTTTCATCAGAGGCTTTTTCATTCCTCCTCACTTTCTGCCATAAGGGTGGTGTCACCTGCGTGTCTGAGGTTGTTGATATTTCTCCCAGCAATCCTGATTCCAGCTTGTGCTTCTTCCAGCCCAGCATTTCTCATGATGTACTCTGCATATAAGTTAAATAAACAGGGTGACAATATACAGCCTTGACGTACTCCTTTTCCTATTTGGAACCAGTCTGTTGTTCCATGTCCAGTTCTAGCTGTTGCATCCTGACCTGCATATAGGTTTCTCAAGATGCAGGTCAGGTGGCCTGGTATTCCCATCTCTTTCAGAATTTTCCACAGTTTATTGTGATCCACACAATCAAAGGCTTTGGCATAGTCAATAAAGCAGAAATAGAATTTTTCTGAAACTCTCTTGCTTTTTCGATGATCCAGCGGATGTTGGCAATTTGATCTCTGGTTCCTCTGCCTTTTCTAAAACCAGCTTGAACATCTGGGAGGTCCCTTAAACTATTTTTATTTAAATTTTCTTTTCCGATTAGGTGATTTCCACTATTCTGGTCTTACTGATCACTTATACATTGTTCTGTGTCACTTAACCTGACATAAAGTTTTTCTAGTGTATTTTTCATTTCAGTTATTGCCATTTTCAGATCTTATTGGTTCTTTTTATGTTTTTTAGTTCTTTGTTGAAGTTCTTTTTGCATTCTCTGTCCTCTTCCAGAGTTCAGTAAGCATTTCTATTGCTATTGCTTTGAATTCTTTAACAGGTAAATTCAGTTCAGTTCAGTTAAGTCATTCAGTCATGTCCGACTCTTTGCAACCCTATGAATCACAGCACGCCAGGCCTCCCTGTCCATCACCAAGTCCCGGAGTTCACTCAAACTCATGTCCATCGAGTCGGTGATGCCATCCAGCCATCTCATCCTTTGTTGTCCCCTTTTCCTCCTGCCCACAATCCCTCCCAGCATCAGGGTCTTTTCCAATGAGTCAACTCTTCGCATGAGGTGGCCAAAGTACTGGAGCTTCAGCTTTAGCATCATTCCCTCCAAAGAACACCCAGGGCTGATCTTCTTCTCCATTTTAGTAGGTTTTTTCCCCTAGGGTTTTATCTTGTTCTTTCATTTGGAACGTATTCCTCTTTCTTTTTTTAAATTTTTTTTTACTTTCAAAGATTACCTCTTTGAAATTGAGCAAATCAGTTACATATCCTGGTCTTGAAGTCTTGTCCTTGTGTAAGAACATCTCTATGAGTCTGCATGTGCCCAATGGTTTAACTGGGAGAACTGAATCTGAAGTGAGCACTGACCACATCTTTTCCTGGGGTATACTGGAAGCCACCTTGAGGGGGATGCATAGGTTTGAAGTTGCAGCTAGATGTGAACTAGGGCTTCTCCCAGGCTCAACAGCAGTTGCCACCCTGTCAGAGTGGGGCCAGGGATCAAGGACCTGGAGCCAGAGGATACAAGGAGCTATCCTTTTTTCCCAGCATGAGGATGGCCTCTGCCTTGGTTGGGGGAGATGATGGAGTGGCAAAAGTGAGCTAGCTCCATTTCTCCCCACTACAGTGGTAGTCTCTACGTAAGTCAGGACTCTGGACAAGTAGGGATCCAAAGGGCTAGAATTGCATTTCTGAGTTAGCTCTGTTTCTCCCTTGCTTGATGGCAGTCTCTGCTTTTCTTGGGGGTGAAGCCAGAGACCAGGGGCTTGAAGCAATTATTCTAAAGTAGTTCCACCCCTCCCCAGCAAGACAGTTGTCTTTTCCTTGGTTGAGAGTCATGCTGGAACAGAAGAGGCTGGAGCAGGGCCGGGTGTAGGCTGGGGAGTGTGTTGGGGCAATCCTCGTTGGCTGGCAAGAGGGGCAGACTGTTTTCAATCTGTTGCTTCTGTGTTAGGACTGGGGGCAAGCAGGTCTGTGTGTATGCTTTTCAATAGCAGTTTCAGTTTCTTACAGCCCTATCCGGTAAACCCTACTGGTTTTCAACTGAGCCAAAGGATCTCTTCTTCCTAGTGCTGGGCCCCAGCACAAAGGTCACCAATGTGAGACTTAAACTCTTCACTCCTCAGGGAGGATACCCTAGCCTGTGGTATCCCCTTCATCTTACGCATCTTTTCCCAGGGATGTGGGTCCCAACTAGATTGCCTCTTCTCCTTTCCTACCAGACTATGTGAGGTTCTTTCTTAAGACTATATGTGGTTGTGGAAAGGCCATTCTGCTAGTATTTAGGTCATTTTCAGAGAGAGTTGGCTCTACATATAGTTGTAGTTTGCATGTATTTTGGGGGGAGGTGAGCTCAGGATCTTCCTACTCTGTCAAATTGATCCCTAGCCCTGACTTTTGTTATTCTAAGCTGACAAATGTGGTGATTAGAATATTTAACTGAGATCCTTTTAATTTTAACAGTTCTCTGATATCGTATCTTTATATTTAAAAAGTCATAATAGTGAATGGTAAGTGATAGTTCTTTGCCTCTTTGACTTGAAAGCCTTAAAACAACTGGAAAAAGAATTGTATGAACTTTCCAAAATTAATGAAACAAATAACTTGAATTTCTCCAGACTTAACTGGTAAATCTAAAAATACATAAATATTTATTTCAAAAATGTGGCCTTTAACCTCATGTTAATAACTATTTTTTTGACATTTTTCTTTTTTTTAAATTTTATTTTATTTTTAAACTTTACAATATTGTATTGGTTTTGCCAAATATTGAAATGAATCTGCCAGAGGTAAGGTAAAATTTTATTGATAAAATTAATATGCTTAACATGAAAATATTCTTCTGTTTCTTATTTGTAAATTTTAGGATAGCATTTGTGAGGTTTTAGCTTTACATTTTACAAAGGTAGGAAAATATTTCCATGTATATTTGCTAGAGTATAATCATTCATCATTTAAGAGTTTAAAATTATGTTCAAATGTTTTACATTATTTTTATAATATGTATAAACGTGTGTGTGTGTGTGTGTGTGTGCATGTGCTTGTACATACACACAGTTGTTTCCAACTCTATGACACCATTGAGTGTAGCCCACCAGGCTCCTCTATCCATGGAATTTTTAATATAAAATATACAAGCATTACGGTCATTATATGCATGCCACAATTATATTAAAAAACTACAATATGTAATAATAGTAGATTATAAAAAATTCAATTTGATTCTAATTTAATGAAAGCACTTGAGCTCTTAATTATTCACTTTGCTTCATAAAACTCTAAGGCTATTTATTATAGATCAAGTAAGCCATGCAATCCAAAGAAATTAACTTGGGTCATCTAAAAAAGAGAAACTTGCCTGAGGGCCAAGCAAAATCTTAGTGGAGGGAAAAAAGAAGAAAGAGAACTAAGTTTACCATATATGCTCATTTTTCAGTCCTGTTTCTATGTTCATTCAAGAAAGTTGGAATCTAAAGAAGAAGCAATTGAGTTGATTTGGGACTCAATAAATATTTGGTAATAAACCTCTGCTTAATTTAATTCCTGGAACACATAACAGTTTTAAGATGGTCATCAGTGACGGGAAGAACCTTTCTTGAGGCAGATTTATTTTGTTTGTTTCTTTTTGCCCAAATTTTTGTAGTAAGGGGAAAAAAAAGTAGTCAGAGGTGAAACGTACTTTTGTTGTTCTCATGTGATTTATCGTGAAATTTAAAAGTTTCAGTGTTTTTGCTTTCTGGCAGTTAGTGGCCCAGAAGAACCAGAAACTGAATAACTGAATTCAGATGTTTATCCAACAGAAAAAGAGGTAAATACAAAGGACAGTGATCAGAATATCAAAGAGATAACTGCACCACTGCCTTAGCCATTGCAGCATTATTCACAGTAGCCAAGTTATGA
Organism: Bison bison bison; assembly: GCF_000754665.1. Classification (NCBI taxonomy): domain Eukaryota; kingdom Metazoa; phylum Chordata; class Mammalia; order Artiodactyla; family Bovidae; genus Bison; species Bison bison. The sequence continues at coordinate 13,300,474 of NW_011494607.1, forward strand.
AAACATAAGTGTTCATTAAGCAATGAATGGATAATGTATATATACTATAATGAATTGTAAAAAGATACTGTATGGCATCACTTTTATGTGGAATCTAAATAAAAAAATTAAAATCATAAAAGAGAAAGTAGAAAAGTGGTTGCCAGACCACAGAGGAGCTGGGGAAATAGAGAGAAGTTAGTAAAACGGTACAGACTTTCAACTTTCAGGTGAAAAAATCTGAGGATCTAATGTATAACATGGTGACCTACAGTTGATAAAAGAGTATTGCAAAATTAAAATTCGCTAAGAAAGCAGAACTTAAATGTTTACACCTAAATAAACATATATTTGAGGTATACATGTGCTTGAAAGTGAAAGTGATGTCGCTCAGTCTTGTCCGACTCTTTGGGACCCCTTGGACTGTAGCCCACCAGGGTCTTCTGTCCATGGGATTTTCCAGGCAAGAGTATTGGAGTGGGTTGTCATTTCCTTCTCCAAGGGATCTTCCCAACCCAGGGATTGAACCTGGGTCTCCTGCATTGCAGGCAGACGCTTTACCCTCTGAGCCATGCTTACATGTGTTAATTGGCTGGGTTGGAGGAATCTTTTCACAACTTATACATTTATCAAATTACCATGATGTATGCTTTAAATATCTTACAATTTTATTTTCCAATTCAGTTCAGTCACTCATCTGTGTCTGACTTTTTGGGACCCCATGACCTGAAGCACACCAGGCTAACCTGCCCATCCCCAACTCCTGAAGCTTACTCAAAGTCATGTCCATCAAGTCAGTGATGCCATCCAACCATCTCATCCTCTGTCCCCTTCTCCTCCCACCTCCAATCTTTCCCAGAATCAGGGTCTTTTCCAGTGAGTCATGTCTTCATGTCAGATGGCCAAAATACTGGAGTTTCAGCTTACACATCAGTCCTTTCAATGAATATTCAGGACTGATTTCCTTAACAATGCACTGGTTGGATCTCTTTGCAGTCCAAGAGACTCTCAAGAGTCTTCTCCAACACCACAGTTCAAAAGCATCAATTCTTTGGTGCTCAGCTTTCTTTATAGTCCAACTCTCATATCCGTACATGACTACTGGAAAAAACATAGCTTTGACTAGATGGACCTGTGCTGGCAAAGTAATGTCTCTGTTTTTTAATATGCTGTCTAGATTGGTCATAGCTTTTCTTCTGAGGAGTAAGCATCTTTTAATTTTATGGTTGCAGTCACCATCTGCAGTGATTTTGGAGCCTAAGAAAATAAAGTCTGTCACTGTTTCCATTGTTTCCTCATCTATTTGCCAGGAAACGATGCGACCAGATTCCACGATCTTAGTTTTCTGAATGTTGAGCTTTAAGCCAACTTTTTCACTCTCCGCTTTTACTTTCATCAAGAGGGTTTTTAATTCCTCTTCCCTTTCTGCCATAAGGGTGGTGTCATCTGCATATCTGAGGTTATTGATATTTCTCCCAGCAATCTCAATTCCAGCTTGTACTTTGTCAGTTATATCTTATCCTGGAATGTGAAGTCAAATGGGCCCGAGAAAGCATTACTACGAAGAAAGCTAGTGGAGGTGATGGAATTCCAGTTGAGCTATTTCAAATCCTAAAAGATGATGCTGTGAAAGTGCTGCACTCAATATGCCAGCAAATTTGGAAAACTCAGCAGTGGCCACAGCACAGGAAAAAGTCAGTTTTCATTCCAATCCCAAAGAAAGGCAATGCCAAAGAATGCTCAAACTACCACACAATTGCACACACTTCACATGCTAGTAAAGCAATGCTCAATTCTCCAAGCCAGGCTTCAGCAAGACGTGAACCGTGAACTTCCAGATGTTCAAGCTGGTTTTAGGAAAGGCAGAAGAACCAGAGATCAAATTGCCAACATGGACTGGGTCATCGAAAAAGCAAGAGAGTTCCCAAAAAACATTATTTCTGCTTTACTGACTATGCCAAAGCCTTTGATTGTGTGGATCACAATAAACTGTGGAAAATTCTGAAAGAGATGGATGGGAATACCAGACCACCTGACCTGCCTCTTGAGAAACCTATATGCA
>NW_011494607.1:13302614-13302854 GCF_000754665.1 Bison bison bison
AACGAAGATCATGGCATCTGGTCCCATCACTTCATGGCAAATAGATGGGGAAACAGTGGAAACAGTGTTAGACTTTATTTTTTGGGGCTCCAAAATCACTGCAGATAGTGACTGTAGCCATGAAATTAAAAGATGCTTACTCCATGGAAGAAAAGTTATGAGCAACATAGATAGCATATCGAAAAGCAGAGACATTACTTTGCCAACAAAGGTCCATCTAGTCAAGGCTATGGTTTTTCC
>NW_011494607.1:13302954-13303348 GCF_000754665.1 Bison bison bison
AGAACTGGACATGGAACAACAGACTGGTTCCAAATAGGAAAAGGAGTACATCAAGGCTGTATATTGTCACCCTGCTTATTTAACTTATATGCAGAGTACATCATGAGAAATGCTGGGCTGGAAGAAACACAAGCTGGAACCAAGATTGCGGGGACAAATATCAATAACCTCAGATATGCAGATGACACCACCCTTATGGCAGAAAGGGAAGAGGAACGAAAAAGCCTCTTGATGAGAGTTAAAGAGGAGAGTGAAAAAGTTGGCTTAAAACTCAACATTCAGAAAACGAAGATCATGGCATCTGGTCCCATCACTTCATGGCAAATAGATGGGGAAACAGTGGAAACAGTGTTAGACTTTATTTTTTGGGGCTCCAAAATCACTGCAGATAGTG
>NW_011494607.1:13303448-13312291 GCF_000754665.1 Bison bison bison
TATATGGATGTGAAAGTTGGACTGTGAAGAAAGCTGAGCGCTGAAGAATTGATGCTTTTGAACTGTGGTGTTGGAGAAGACTCTTGAGAGTCCCTTGGACTGCAAGGAGATCCAACCAGTCCATTCTAAAGGAGATCAGCCCTGGGTGTTCTTTGGAAGGAATGATGCTAAAGCTGAAACTCCAGTACTTTGGCCACCTCATGCAAAGAGTTGACTCATTGGAAAAGACCCTGATGCTGGGAGGGATTGGGGGCTGGAGAAAAAGGGGACGACAGAGGATGAGATGGTTGGATGGCATCACGAAGTAGACGGAAAGTGAGTTTGGGTGAACTCTGGGAGATGGTGATGGACCGGGAGGCCTGGCGTGCTGCAATTCACGGGGCCGTAAATAGTCAGACACCACTGAGAACTGAACTGAACTTAACTGAAAGCTAAAGGCTAGAGAATGAGGGTTGTGTGCTAGGTAGAAACAGTTTTATTAAGTAAGATATGAGGTCATCATGTGAAAGGAGAAATTAATGGCAATATTAAGGTGAACTCGGAGAAGGTAATGGCAACCCACTCCAGTACTCTTGCCTGGAAATCCCATGGATGGAGAAGCCTGGCAGGCTGCAGTCCATGGGGTCGCTAATCGTCGGACATGGCTGAGCAACTTCATTTTCACTTTTTGCTTTCATACATTGGAGAAGGAAATGGCAACTCACCCCAGTGTTCTTTCTGAAGAGTCCCAGGGACAGGGGAGCCTGGTGGGCTGCCGTCTATGGGGTCGCATGGAGTCGGACACGACTGAAGCGACTTAGCAGCAGCAGCAGCAGCAAGGTGAACTACTAATCCAATAATTGGCGGTCTTACAATACAAGTTCCCTAAGATCAATAATCCTAGAGGAATGGTTTGCTATTAAAACAACAACCACCACAAAAATATTTAAATTTGCACAGACTTCTTTGTGTCTAGTAATAAGAACTCAAAACACAAAGGTAGCCAATGAGTAGGCAAATAAATATCTATTTCATCCAAACTTTTTGATGTGGATCACCAGTCCACATTAAGCTTGATGTCCTAAGGAAGAATAAATAATAGGAAACACAATTGCCTGCTAAATGGATACCCCTGTTTACCAAAGTTTTATTATTCAAAGAGATTTCTGAGATATATCATAATTATTTGTGATTTCTTGGGTTGGCCTATATTTCATAGACTTTATTTTAGCAGCCATAACAGTCTATTGATTATAATGGATTCAAATTTATTATTCTCTGTCTGTTAAATTTATGTTCATACCTAAAGCCATGCTCTTGTCTTGCTTTCAGTCAGTTCAGCTCAGTCGCTCTGTCATGTGTGACTCTTTGTGACCCCATGGACTGCAACATGCCAAGCTTCCCTGTCCTTCACCAACTCTTGGAGCTTTTTCAAATTCATATCCATAGAGTTGGTGATGCCATCCAACCATCTCATCCTCTGTTGTCCCATTCTCTTCCTGCCTTCAACCCTTCCCAGCATCAGGGTCTTTTCCAATGAGTCAGTTCTTCTCATCGGGTGACCGAAGTATCAGAGCTTCAGGTTCAGCATCAATCCTTCCAATGAATATTCAGCACTGATTTCCTTTAAGACTGACTGGTTTGATCTCCTTGCAGTCCACTGGACTCTCAAGAGTCTTCTCCAACACCACAGTTCAAAAGCATCAATTCTTCAGTGTTCATCTTTCTTTATAGTCCAACTCTCACATCCATGCATAAGTACTGGAAAAAACCATAGCTTTGACTCCTATAAATAATAGGAAGATACCTTGAATAGTTCCAAACTTGGATTTATACTTTGTGTAATTCAGTTTAAAATGAAGTGAAGTGAAAGTCTCTCAGTTGTGTGGAGTCTTTGCAACATGCAAACTTACATTACCGTATGTAAAATAGATAGTCAACAGGAATTTGCTGTATGGCTCAGGAAGCTCCAATAGGGGCTCTGTATCAACCTAGAGGCTTGGGATGGGGAGGGAGATGGGAGGGTGTTTCAAAAGGGAGGGGATATATGTATACCTATGGTTGATTCATGTTGAGGTTTGACAGAAAGTGGAAAATTCTGTAAAGCAATTATCCTTCAATAAAAAATAAATTAATTAAAAAAAAAGACAAAGAAGTTAGAGTTTTGTGAACATGAACACGAGTTTTAGGATTATGATCCTTATCTGTGTATTCCAGAAAGTGTGTGACAGTTGTCATGTTTTATCATGCCAGCCAAGTGTAAGAACTAGTGTTGCAATACAGACATTCTCATTATCAACTACTCTAGTGTCATGAATAGAGTATGAGCTGAATTTCTTTTTTTTTTTTTTTTTTTTTTTGGCTGAATTTCTGATGGTTGATAAAATATTGTATGGGCCACATGTCAGAAATACTCAGCCCTGTTCAATAAATGACATAGCAGGTAACAGAATTTAGTTACTTTTGAAAGTGAAAGTTGCTGAGTTATGTTTGACTCTTTCCAACCCCATGGACTACAGCCTGCCAGGCTCCTCTGTCTATGAAATTCTCCAGGCCAGAATACTGGAGTGAATAGTTGTTCTATCTTTCCAACCCAGGGATCAAACCCGGGTCTTGCACATTGCAGGTGGATTCTTTACCATCTGAGCCACTAGGGAAGTTACTTTTCATGGATATATTTTGTATAATGAGATTACAATTTCTTTTTCATCAGGTAAGTGATGGGGTAAGTATGATTTATTTTCATGGGGTAAGTGATGGGGTAAGTATGATTTATGTCAGTACATCATTTAGCCTTATTAATATAATGGTAATTTTGTTAGGGGTAGAAAATATTCAGTTTCTCTAGTTTCATTGCCTCTAAGGATAGCTATGTGACAAAATTCTAGCCAAAATGATGGAATCAGAAATTGATTCTGCGTGGGATGGTCATGAAAGTTATTTTTTCTTGAAATAAAGGGACATCTGAGCTGGCATAAGCCTGATGAGCTCTGCCTTTGTTTCTATAGTTTAGACTCTGATTTAGGCAGCAGCTTGTCAATGAGAGTAAGGAAGGAACTCAGTTGGTCCCTTTTTGCAAGATGGAACTGTCCTGAATGACATGTTCAAGACTTGTGCTATGTAAAAAAATATATTGCTTAAGCTGGATAATTCTTTCATCTGTAGCCAAGTATAAGTCCAAGAAGTGCACTTTTCAAATCAAATACAGAATATGGTAAGAGAAGTAAGGTAACAGCATCCTTATTATCCATGGTCAATTGTCCTTAGGGACACTGGTGGTCATAATTTGTTCAATAAAGGTTTCTATAGCTATTGTCCACTGAAGAGTATCAAACTCTGCTAAGGCTAAGGTCAAGTCAGTATTAGACTCCAGTAAGTTTTCCATTCTCTTGTGAACCAAGATCTTCCAAATTTGAAATCAGAGAAAGAATTTTACTGGGATGATTAATGAAACATCACTTTTTTGGTATTTGCTTTGAGCACAATGCCTTATGTCAAGAATGGAAAAGATAAATGACTGACAGATCATTAACTATTAACTGAGAAAAAATAAAGTGAATTCTAATGCAAACAAGTCATGTACATATTATTACATACTTCTAGCATGTATTCTAGTATTACTACATATTTCTAGTATGTAGTTCCATTAAACTTTTTGGAATGAGGCCTGCATTTTATGATTTAATTATTTGAATCATTTGAACTTCTATTTTTTAAATGATGTTTTAACTTTTAAAATTTATGTTGTAAATAATTTTCTCTCGTCATATATTTGAAATTTTTAGTAATGTATCCATTAAATAATCATTGAAAAAATATCACGTGTGCTAGACATTATCTTAGTCAGGCTTGTACAAGCTATTGAAAGGCTTTTGTGTTCCTCTCTTCCCAACTCGGACTTGAGTGGCATCACATTGTTAGCTTAAATTCTGCTATACTGGGAATGCCTATACCAAAGAAATTAACAAACACTGCAACTCAATCTATGTGTGTGTGTGTGATTTGCTTTGCTTAATTTTGGGGGAATAGAATACTAGTTGTTGAACATTTACTGCACACCACTACAAAGGATATAAAGTTAAATAAGACAATCAGTTCAGTTCAGTTCAGTCACACAGTCGTGTCTGACTCTTTGCAACCACAGGAATCGCAGCAAGCCAGGCCTCCCTGTCCATCACCAACTCCTGGAGTTTACTCAAACTTATGTCCATCGAGTCGGTGAAGCCATCCAGCCATCTCATCCTCTGTTGTCCTCTTCTCCTCCTGCCCCAATCCCTCCCGGCATCAGGGTCTTTTCCAATGAGTCAACTCTTCACATGAGGTGGCCAAACTATTGGAGTTTCAGCTTCAGCATCAGTCCAAAGGACTGATGTTCATTGGAACAATGAACACCCAGGACTGATCTGCTTTAGGAAGGACTAATTGGATCTCCTTGCAGTCCAAGGGACTCTCAAGAGTCTTCTCCAACACCACAGTTCAAAAGCATCAATTCTTCAGCGCTCAGCTTTCTTCACAGTTCAACTCTCATATCCATACATGACCACTGGAAAAACCATAGCCTTGACTAGACAGACCTTTGTTCACAAAGTAATGTCTCTGCTTTTGAGTATGCTATCTAGGTTGGTTATAACTTTTCTTCCAAGGAGTAAGCGTCTTTTAATTTCATGGCTGCAATCACAATTTGCAGTGATTTTAAAGTGCCAAAAAATAAAATCAGTCACTGTTTCCACTGTTTCCCCATCTATTTCCCATGAAGTGATGGGACCGGGTGCCATGATCTTAGTTTTCTGAATGTTGTGCTTTAAGCCAAATTTTTCACTCTCCTCTTTCACTTTCATCAAGAGGATTTTTAGTTCCTCTTCCCTTTCTGCCGTAAGGGTGGTGTCATCTGCATACCTGAGGTTATTGATATTTCTCCCTGCAATCTTGATTCCAGCTTGTGCTTCATCCATCCCAGGGTTTCTCATGATGTACTCTGCATATAAGTTAAACAAGCAGGGTGACAATATACAGCCTTGATGTACTCCTTTTCCTATTTGGAACCCGTCTGTTATTCCATGTCCAGTTCTAACTGTTGCTTCCTGATCTGCATATAGGTTTCTCAAGAGGCAGGTCAAGTGGTCTGGTATTCCCATCTCTTTCAGAATTTTCCACAGTTTATTGTGAAAGATGGTGGTGACCTCCCTCAAAAGATCCCAGGCATGTAGTGCTACAGTCCATGCCCCAAACCCTGTCACAGGCCACCAATGACCCATGCCTTCGCTGGAGATTCCCGCACACCCACAGGCAAGTCTCCTGTGGGGTCACTATTCCTTTCTCCTGGGTCCTGGTAAAGAAGGTTCTGTTGTGCCTCCAAGGATCTACTTCCCGGTCCTATGTAAGTTCTGGCAGCTCTATAGTGGGGTTAATGGCGACCTCCTCCAGGAGGGCTTACTCTATACCCACACTCAGAGCCCCTGTCATGTGGCAGACCACTGCCGACCCATACCTCCACAGTAGATACTCAAACACAGTTCTGTCTCAGTCTCTGTGGGGGCCCTGGGTCCTGGCGCACACAACCTTTGTTTGAGCCCTCTGAGTATCTCTGGCAGGAATGGGGTTTGATTCTAAACCTGAATTTGCCCCTCCTACCCTTTTGCTGGGGCTTCCCCTTTGCCCTTGGTCATGGGGTTATCTCCACATGGCTGGTCCAGTGAAGCACAGCCACTGCTCCTGAACTTGAACGTGAGGTATCTCCTCCCAGCCACTTGTCAGTCCAGAGCCAGCAAGATAGTAGGAGGGGCAAATTTACATTTAGAATCAAACCCGATTCCTGCCAGAGACTCCAAGAGGGCTCAAACAAGCTTTGTGCACACCAGGACCCAGGGACCCCACAGAGACTGAAACAGAACTGTGTTTGAGAGTCTCCTCTAGAGGTACAGGTCAGCAGTGGACTGCCCCAGGTACAGGGGCTCTGGGTGCATCAGACTGGGTATAGAATAAGCCCTCATGGAGGAGGTCGCCATTAACCACACCATAGGCCTGCCAGAACTTACACAGGACTGGAAAAGAGTCTCTTGGAGGACACAACAGAACCTTGTGCAACAGGACCTAGCATAAAGGAGTAGTGGCCCCACAAGAGACTGACCCAGACTTGCCTGTGATTATCCAAGAGTGTCCAGCAGAGGCGTGGGTTAGTGGTGACCTGCTATAGAGTTGGGGCCACTAAATGTAGCAGAACGTGCATGGGATCTTTTGAAGGAGGTCACCATTATTTTCATTACCTCCACCATAGTTTAGAAAGAAAGAAAGTGAAGTTGCTCAGTCGCATCCGACTCTTTGCAACCCCATGAACTGTAGCCTATCAGGCTCCTCCATCCATGGGATTTTCCAGGCAAGAGTACTGGAGTGGGTTTCCATTTCCTTCTCCATCATAGTTTCAGTTCAGTTCAGTTCAGTCACTCAGTCGTGTCTGACTCTTTGCAACCCCATGAATCGCAGCTTGCCAGGCCTCCCTGTCCATCACCAACTCCTGGAGTTCACTCAGACTCACATCCATTGAGTCAGTGATGCCATAGTTTGCCCCAGGTAAATAACATGGAAGGAACACAGCTCCACCCATCAACAGAAAATTGGATTAAAGATTTACTGAGCATGGCCCTGCCCATCAGAACAAGACAATTTCCCCCTCAGTCAGTCTCTCCCATCAGGAAGCTTCTATTAGCCTCTTATCCTTCTGCATCAGAGGGTAGACAAACAAAACCACAATCACAGAAAGCTAACCAATCTGTTCACATGGACCACTGCCTTGTCTAACTCAATGAAACTATGTGCCATGCCTTGTAGGGCCACCCAAGATGGGCAGATCATGGTGGAGAATTCTGACAAAATGTGGTCCACTGGAGAAGGGAATGACAAACACTTCAGTATTCTTGCCTTGAGAATACCATGAACAGTATGAAAAGGCAGAAAGATAGGACACTGAAAGATGAACTCCCCAGGTTGGTAGGTGCCCAGTATGCTACTGGAGAGCAGTGGAAAATAACTCCAGAAAGAATGGAGGGATGGAGCCAAAGCACAAACAACAGTCGGTTGTGGATGTGACTGGTGATGGAAGCATTTCTGATGCTGTAAAGAGCAATATTGCATAGGGACCTGGAATGTTAGGTCCATGTATCAAGACAAATTGGAAATGGTCAAACAGGAGATGTCTAGAGTTAATGTCATTTTAGTCCACTGATTTTAGGAATCAGTGGACTAAAATGGACTGGAATGGGTGCATTTAACTTAAATGACCATTATCTACTGCTGTGGGCAAGAATCCTTTAAGAGAAGTGGAGTAGCCATCACAGTCAATAAAAGTGTCTGAAATGCAGTACTTGGATGCAGTCTCAAAAATGACAGAATGATCTCTGTTTGTTTCCAGGGCAAACCATTCAATATCATGGTAATTCAAGTCTATGCCCTGACCAGTAATGATGAAGTTGAGGTTGAATCGTTCTATGAAGGCCTACAAGACCTTCTAGAACTAACACCTCAAAAAGGTGTCCTTTTCATTACAGGGTACTGGAATGCAAAAGTTGGAAGTAAAGAAACACCTGGAATAACAGGCAAATTTGGCCTTGGAGTACAGAATGAAGCAGGGCAAAGGCTAACAGAGTTTTGCCAAGAGAATGCACTGGTCATAGCAAATACCTTCTTCCAACAAAACAAGAGAAGACTCTACAATGGACCTCATCAGATGGTCAGCACCAAAATCTGATTATATTCTTTGCAGCCAAAGATAGAGAAACTCTATGGAGTCAGCATAAACAAGACTGAGAGCTGACTGTGGCTCAGATAATGAACTCCTTACTGCCTAATACAGACTTAAATTGAAGAAAGTAGGGAAAACCACTAGACTACTCAGGTATGAACTAATCAAATCCCTTACAATTATACAGTTGATGTGAGAAATAGATTTAAGGGACTAGATCTGACAGACAGAGTGCCTGGTGAACTATGGATGGAGATTCATGACATTGTACAGGAGGCAGGGATCAAGACGATTTCCCCACCTCCCCCCCAAAAAAAATGTAAATAAGCAAAATGGCTGTTTGAGGAGGCCTTACAAAGTGCTATGAAAAGAAGAGAGGCAAAAAGCAAAGGAGAAAAGGAAAGATACACCCATTTGAATGCAGAGTTCCAAAGAGTAGCAAAGAGAGAAAAGAAGGTCATCCTCAGTGATCAGTGCAAAGAAATAGAGGAAAACAATAGAATGGGAAAGACTAGAGATCTCTTCAAGAAATTTAGAGAATCTAAGGGTACATTTCATGAAAAGATGGGTTTCATGAAAACATAAATGATATAGACCTAACAGAAGCAGAAGATATTAAGAAGAGGTGGCAAGAATACACAGAAAAACTGTACAAAAAAGATGGTCATGACCCACATAATCATGATGGTGTGATCATTCACCTAGAGCCAGATATCCTGGAATGTGAAGTCAAGTGGGCCTTAGGAAGCATCACTACGAACAAAGCTAGTGGAAGTGATGAAATTTCAGTTGAGCTATTTCAAATCCGAAAAGAAGATGCTGTGAAAGTGCTGCACTCTATATACCAGCAAATTTGGAAAACAGCAGGGGCCACAGGACTAGAAAAGGTCAGTTTTCATTCCAATCCCAAAGAAAGGCAATGCCAAGGAATGCTCAAACTACTGCACAATTGCACTCATCTCACATACTGGTAAAGTAATTCTCAAAATTCTCCAAGCCAGGCTTCAGCAATACATGAACTGTGAAGTTCCAGATGTTCCAGCTGGTTTTAGAAAAAGCAGAGGAACCAGAGATCAAATTGCCAACATCTGCTGGATCATCAAAAAAGCAAAAGAGTTCCAGAAAAACA
>NW_011494607.1:13312391-13317813 GCF_000754665.1 Bison bison bison
CATCATGAGAAATGCTGGGCTGGATGAAGCACAGGCTGAAATCAAGATTGCCAGAAGAAATATCAATAACCTCAGATTTGCAGATGACACTACCCTTATGGCAGAAAGTGAAGAAGAACTAAAGAACCTTTTGATGAAAGTGAAAAAGCAGAGTGAAAAAGTTGGCTTAAAACTCAACATTCAGTAAACTAAGATCATGGCATCTGGTCCCATTACTTCATGGCAAATAGATGGGGAAACAGTGGAAACAGTGGCTGACTTTATTTTGGGGGGCCCCCAAATCACTGAAGATTGTGAATGAGCCATGAAATTCAAAGACACTTACTCATTGGAAGGAAAATTATGACCAATCTGGACAGCATATTAAAAACGAGAGTCATTACTTTGCCAATAAAGTTCTGTCTAGTCAAGGCTATTGTTTTTCCAGTAGTCATGTATGGATGTGAGATTTGGACTATAAAGACAGCTGAGCACCAAAGAATTGATGCTTTTGAACTGTGGTGTTGGCAAAGACTCTTTACAGTCCCTTGGACGGCAAGGAGATCCAACCATTCCATCCTAAAGAAGATCAGTCCTGAGTGTTCATTGGAAAGACTGATGTTGAAGCTGAAACTCCAATACTTTGGCCACCTGGTATTAAGAGCTGACTCATTGGAAAAGACCCTGATGCTCAGAAAGATTGAAGGCAGGAAGAGAAATGAAAGACAGAGAATGAGATGGTTGGATGTTGTCACTGACTCAATGGACATGAGTTTGGGTAAACTGTGAGTTGGTGCTGGACAGGGAAGCCTGGCCTGCTGCAGTCTATGGCGTCACAAAGAGTCAGACATGACTGAGCGTCTGGACTCAACTGAATCTATGGTGGGGACTTCCCTGGTGGCTCAGATGGTAAAGCATGTGCCTACAATGTGGGAGACCCAGGTTCAATCCCTGGGTCAGGAAGATCTACTGGAGAAAGTAATGACAACCCACTCCAGTATTCTTGCCTGGAAAATCCCATGGACATAGAAGCCTGGTAGGCTGTAGTCCATGAAATCGCGAAGAGTGGGACAAGACTGAACAAATTCACTTTGATTCAAACTATGGTGGAAATAATGAAGATATTGGTGACCTCCTTCAAAAGATCCCATGCATGTACTGCTACATTCAGTGCCTCCAATCCTGAAGCAGGCCACCACCCACCATGCCTCCCCTGGAGACTCCTGGACACTCCCAGACATGCCTGGGTAAGTCTGGGTTAGTCTCTTCTGGGGTCACTGCTTTTCTCCTGGGTCCTGGTGCACACAAGGTTCTTTTTGTGCCCTCCAAGAGTCTATTTCCCAGTCCTGTGTAAGTTCTGGGAGCTCTCCAGTGGGGTTAATTGCAACCTCCTCCAAGAGGGCTTATTCCATAAGCCATAATTTTCATTCATGAAAATTTTTATTGAATGCCCAGTATAAGCAGTTATATACTTCTGCTACTTGAACTTTACATTCTTGTGGGCAACACCCTCCATTTAAGGTGTTTACAACATAGCGGGCAATATTTCATTTGTTCACCAAACACTGTAACACAGGCAATGTGTGATAAGAACTGAGGGAAAATGAAGTCAGCAGGTAATGTAGCTCTGACTTGGAGAGAGCACTTGTGAGTGATCTGGAAAACTGTACAATGCTTCACTGAAGTGGTACCATTGGTCCTGAATATTGACATTTGTAGAAGAAATCCACAGATGGAAGTGCATGTGTATAATGGCCAAGTGCTATTTGAAACTCATTTCTGTTAATATCTCATTTTTTATTGAAATGATTTCTATGTATCTTTTCTCCCATTAGACTTTGAGAACTCTTCACAAAGCAGACGATGAATTCTAATCTGTTTTGTTTCTTGGCACAGAAACTGTCACAGTCCAAGTCTTCAATAAATGCCTCCAGACTGAATTCAGTTTTGAGAAATAAAAGGAAAATGCAAGCTCTGTTTAAGAAATAGTGAGCAGTGGAATTTAGCTGGATGAAAGATTGTGGGGAATAAGGTGTATTACGGGAGATAAATAAGAAAATGAGGTGAAATCAGATTATGAATTTATTGCAAAGACAGAAACTGACCTTTACTTTTAGTGGGGAGTTAAAAAGTATCTAGTATAGTAGTAGGGGAGAGTAATCAAAGTATGCTGTAGAATGAAGCTCTGACAGCTGTGTTTGAAGTTGTATTAAAATGTAGAGGCAGTAATGAACATTTAGAAAAAAATGAAATACTATAGGTAGCAAATCAAATGGACTCAACTACCAAAGGAGCAAAAAGGATTAAAAAGATAGAATACATCAGACTTAAAGGTAGCTAAAACAAGAATTTGGTATCAATATTGTATAGGACAGGAGGCTGAGAAGAAAAACACATAGATACCCTTAGAAGTTTTGAGTCAAAGTGACTAGGAACTTGAGGAATTTATGTGAAAAACCAAGGAGATCAAAAAGATACTTTTGTTTTTGTTTGTTTATATTTTCAAGGATAAGAGTGTTTTGTTTTTTTCATGTTGAGTTTGCTATTTGGTGCTTTATAAATATGTAATATATTCATTGAGAAAAATGAAAATTCAATAAATTGGTCAATATGTATATATACTTATAGTCACAGTTATTTCCAAAATAGTAATAGCATATATTTAAAAGAAAGTCTTATTTATAACATACTGGATTGGTCACTGAAAACATATAGCATAAACTAAATATAGTACCTGATTTATTTTATCCCTAATGAAAATTTTTATGTCCACCAAAACCAGTGAGGCTGCAAAAAAAAATTTGTCCAGATTCCATTAGGTCATGAAATACTGGGAAAGTTTCCTAAGTATACTTTGGGGTCATTTAGTTGCATTTATTCTTTAATATTAAAAAATATATATATGACATGGCTAATCAAACTGATGTATTATTTACTAAATGAATAAAATACAACTGATTTTCAAAAGTTCCACTGAACTCATGTGAGCTTCAGATAGAGCATGATTAGCTTTGTTTCAAGTTTAATTGAGGTATAACTGACATACATCACTGTTTAAGTGTATCTCATAGTGAATTGATTTTAGATTGTGACACAAGTGTACCTTGTGCCATAAGAACATATTTTATGAAATTGATGATTTTTATTTAAATGGCAATGGAACAGAAATTCAAGTTTCATATATTAATACAATTAATCCACTTGCTCGACTTTAGTGTGAAATGGCTGTATTGATTCTTTCTGCATGGAATGTTAACCATTTCTTGCTAGTAGTTACTTACTAAAAATGGTTATTTCTCATTTTCTTTGTTAAAATAAGTCCTGTTAAAATATTACCATGTCTATAAAATCATCTGTGAACTCACTTTTTCCATTAAGTAAAAGGCACAGAATAATACTCAGTCTTTTAGATCTCAGAGAAATATTTTGGGGAAAGAATAATATTTTTCAATATTTTGAATTGTTAAGAAAAACAAATTCTGCTCAATACTTCCAAAGTATTATTATGATGATGAACATATGAAAACAATAATATGAACAGTAATTTTATAATTCAAGAAACACTAGAAAAGACCCTGAGAGCTAAGCACTTAAAACTGGTAAGTAGTATGATATGAGATTTACTTAAGTGCTAACCAAATTTTTAGGGTCTTAGATATGCTCAATAAAAATGAAAACATATTAATATTTGATTTCTCATTGATAAAAAAAGACATCATGTCTAATTTTAATCAGGACTTCTGTTCTATTTTGAAGTTTAAAAAGTTTTTATTTTAGGAATATATAGCTATGGGATGTGAGACTGTGTATTCGTATGTGTACATGATTGCTAGGAGTGATTATTGTTAAAATATATATAAATATGAAGAATTATGAACCTGAATGAAAGAATCCTCTGATAACAGCAAATATTAACAAGGCACAAGTGACTATTAAAGGGATGTATAAAAATATACAAGACTATGGTTGAAGAAGGAAATGTCAACCCACTCCAGTATTCTTGCCTGGAAGAGTCCATGGACTGGGGAGTCTGGCAGGCTACAGTCCATGGGGTTGCAAAGAGTTGGAGATGACTGAGCACACACAGCCATGGCTGAAATATAATTAAAATAATGAATATATTGGAAAATATTTGAACTGCTTCTTTCCTGTCATATGCATTTAATAATATTATTCAAACGAGACTCAGTATCACATACAGACACAATCTGAGATTTCTCTAAATACAAACTAAGTGGCATAATATTCATTTGGAAGGTGAGTAGGCCATTGTGTATCTCTGAATTTTTATTTCTGACATTAATAACCCCATGATTTTTTTAGATTCTACTCAAAGTGTACATGTAAGTCACATTGTACTTTGTAGTTGACCCTTGACCAACAAGGGGTGGACTATGATTCCACTTATACTCAGATGTCTTCAATAAATTTACAAAAATATACATTTAGAACATAGTATGCGAGACTTGCTTTGAAGTGGATAGCCCATCTTTACATCAGCATAGGCACAAAGCAAGTGATATTAAATACACAATTTATAATGTGTCAGTTTTCTTTTCTGTCTTATAACTTGCTTTCAAAGAATTACACTATGACACAATATGCTTCTCTCTCACATAAGTGGAGAAACTGCATATCAGCCTGTCATCACAGGTAAGTGTTTTTTCTTTTTTAATTAACAATATTTCCAATACTGTATTATGAATAGGACTATAATACTACATGAAAAAAATTTTATAACAATACAATCATCAGTGTATAAACTAGGCTACTGTGAAACAATCATATCAGCTAGACTAGGCTAACATAAAGTAATCATATTGCTGTCTTTGTTATCAATCCATGAATCATTATGATTCATATTATATTCATATTATATTTAATTTTATGTCTCATTTTAATAATATGTATAACATCTATAATATTCTGTATCATATGAGATACTATCAATGTAGTAATGACAGACTATTCATCTGGGAAACAGATAACATTAACTTATGGTATTGATAAAAACAGCACAGGACTGCAAATGTACACTAAAATGTAAATTAAATTTTCCCTTTCTTACCATATTCTTAATAGTATTTTATTTTCTTTCAATTGGTTTATTATAAAAATTTAGTAAACAACATATATAATTTACAAAACGTGTTACTTTACTTTATGTTATTGGTTATATTATCAGTAAGGCTTCCTGTCAATAGTAGTAGACTATTTGTAGTTAAATTTTAGAGAATCAAAAGTTACAAACAATTATAAATAGTGTGGAAAAGCAATCATATATAAATGGAATGAAACACTACTCAGCCATAAAAAGAGAATGATATTTTGCCATTTGCAGCAAAATAGATGAACCTGGAGAGCATTATGCTAACTGAAATAGGTCAGACAGAGAAAGACAAATAAGTGATATCACTTATACGTAGAATCTAAAAAATGCAAC
>NW_011494607.1:13317913-13341710 GCF_000754665.1 Bison bison bison
CTGGTTTTAGAAAAAGCAGAGGAACCAGAGATCAAATTGCCAACATCTGCTGGATCATCAAAAAAGCAAAAGAGTTCCAGAAAAACATCTATTTTGGCTTTATTGACTATGCCAAAGCCTTTGACTCTGTGGGTCAGAAGAAACTGGAAAATTCTTAAAGCAATGGGAATACCAGACCACCTGACCTGCCTCCTGAGAAATCTTTATGCATGTCAGTAACCAACAGTTAGACAGGACATGGAACAATAGACTGGTTTCAAACAGGAAAAGGAGTACATCAAGGCTGTATATTGTTACCATGCTGGTTTAACTTATATGCAGAGTACATCATGAGAAATGCTGGACTGGAAGAAGCACAAGCTGGAATCAAGATTGCCGGGAGAAATATCAATAACCTCAGATATGTAGATGACACCACCCTTATGGAAGAAAGTGAAGAGGAACTAAAAAGCCTCTTGATGAAAGTGAAAGAGGAGAGTGAAAAAGTTGGCTTAAAGCTCAACATTCAGAAAACGAAGATCATGGCATCTGGTCCCATCACTTCATGGCAAATAGATGGGGAAACAATGGAAACAGTGAGAGACTTTATTTTGGGGGGTTCCAAAATAACTGCAGATGGTGACTGAAGGCATGAAATTAAAAGACACTTGCTCCTTGGAAGAAAAGCTAAGACCAACCTAGACAGCATATTAAAAAGCAGAGACATTACTTTGCCAACAAAGGTCTGTCTAGTCAAAGCTATTTTTTTTTCAGTAGTCATGTATGGATGTAAGATTTGGACTATAAAGAAAGCTGAGCACCAAAGAATTGATGCTTTTGAACTGTGGTGTTGGAGAAGACTCTTGAGAGTCCCTTGGACAGCAATGAGATCCAACCTGTCCATCCTAAAGGAAATCAGTCCTGAATATTTATTGCAAGGACTGATGTTGAAGCTGAAACCCCAATACTTTGGCCACCTGATGTGAAGAACTGGCTCTTTGGAAAAGACCCTGATGCTGGGAGAGATTGAAGGAGGAAGGAGAAAGGGACGACAGAGGATGAGCTGGTTGGATGGCATCACCGACATGACGGACATGAGTTTGAGTAAGCTCCGGGAGTTGGTGATTGACAGGCAAGCCTGGCATGCTGCAGTCCTTGGGGTTGCAAAGAGTCAGACACGACTGAGCCACTGAACTGAAAATCTAATTTTCCCATCAGAAACAAATACCTTTATGGCAGCTGGACAGAGTCATTGATGATGTAGTGAATGAATGGAGACTATCATTCTCATTATGCAGAGGAGGGTAGTTAAGTGAATTTTAAAATGGTAGTCTAAAATGGATCCAAATTTAATTTACTCTGGTAGTTAAATAAAATATATTCATGCTTCAAAAAAATGGTAGAACAAAATTATAATTCTTAGTTTAATTAATAATAACTCCGACTCATTAATCATATCTTAGTGGCTTTTATTTTTGGACTTTCAATGATGCCAAAAAGAATCTGAAAACCTTTTCTTATCACTCTGGTCAATCCTTGAATGCCTTTGGCTAGAATTATTGCAATGAACCCTTCTCCAATTGGTCTCCCCACCTCTACTTTTCATCCATACAAGATATTCTCAATAGAGTAACCAGAGTGATTTTTTTATCCAAGATTAGACCAAGGCCAAAATTTCTACATTATGTGCCCTGCACTGCAAACTCATCTCTTCAGCCTTATTTTTTTGCTGCTCGTCTGTCTCACATCTATCCAGCTGCATTGGTCTTGCTTTCTATCACCTTATTTGATGTGTTTCCGCACTGCTTAGTTCCACACTGCTTGGTCCCTCTCCTGAAACACTTTCCTCATATCTATATGTTCAACTCCCTCATGCCTTTCCAATCACCTTCTCCTCAAAGGTATTCAAACCATGCTATTTAAAATAGCATTTTCCACCTAATACTTGTGCCCCTCTTCACTCTGTTCTAGTTTACTTCATAGTATTAATCACCTCCTAACTTGCATACTTTACTTGCTTACTATGTTTCCCTGATGGAATGAAAAGTTTACAAGAATGGAGCTTTTCTCTTGTTTTGCTAACTGATGAATCCAAAGACTTTAAAAAAGTGGAAAATAGTAGATGTTCAATAAATATTTGTTAAATGAGTGAGTAAAGAATTTATTACAGTTATAGTATTGGGAAAAATAATAATCTCTTACTATATCAAGAAAAACAATTAAAAATAAAAGCTAGAATACTAAATAGTCAATGAGTATAAATAAACTGCTCCTGGGAAAAATATAGGGAATTATTGAATATCTGCTTTCCTCTGTATGATTTATTAATACATGTCTATCCTATGTCTAGGCAGATTGTAGTGAAAGCTATCATGTGTCATTTCATGCAAAGAGACCTTGGTTGAGCTTAATCAGAGAATTACTTACAAAAGGGGAAAAACAGCTATTTTCTTAAATGCTGAATTCAATGTAACACCATACCCAGTATATTTCAAATAATCATGAAAATGTATATATTAGATAATAATGCAGATAGTCAATACATGAGAAGATAATCATCAGGAAAATGAAAATCAAAACCACAATGAGATATCACATCACATCTGTCTAATGGCTATCTATTATCATGAATACAAATAACAAAGGTTGGCAAGATGTGGAGAAAAGGGAAACCTTGTACATTGTTGGTGGGAATGTAAATTGGAATGGGCACTGTGGAAAATGTTATGAAAGTTTCTCAGAAAGCTAGAACAAAACTACCATATAACCCAGAAATTCCACTCCTGACAATAACAAAAACACGAATTCTAAAAGATGCATGCACTCCAATGTTCATAGAAGTATTAGTTACAAATGCCATTGTGGAACTAATCTAAGTGTCTATCAACAGATAAGTGGATAAAGAAATATGTACACATACTACAATGGAATACTACTCAGTCATAAAAAGAACAACATTTTGCCATTTGCAGCAACATGGATGGATTTGGAGAGCATTATGCTAAGTGAAAAGAAGTCAGAGAAAGAAAAATATGTGCAGTATCACTTATTTGTGGAATCTAAAAAATATAACAAGATAGTGAGTATAACAAAAAAGAAACAGATTCACAGATATGGAGAACAAACTAGTGGAAACAATAAGGAGAGAGAAGAGGGAAGGGGCAAGACTGGTGTGGGGAAGTGAGAGGCACAAACTATTGGGAGTAAGACAGGCTACGAGATGTATTGTACAACATGGGCAATACAGCCAATATTTTGCAGTACTATAAATGGAGTGAGACCTTTAAGAATTGCAGAAAAATTTTTTTTAAAAAGTGAGCTCCAAGTATACATACACATGCACACACACACACACAAATATATATATATATATATATTTATCTTTTAAGGTCCTTCACTTACAGTGATGATCATATAGGAACATGATACAGTCGGTGGTACAGAAAATGTTTGATATTTCAGTTTCTTGAAGAGGGTCTGTGATATCATGGAAAGCCAGTATTGGTTTAGATTCAGATGGTCTGTAAACTCATCCAGTTGAAATGTCTCCTAGCTTCCATTGTTTGAAGAATATAATTTTTTCTGGCAAAAATGAGTCCCATTAGAAAAGCAACCAGAGTGTCTCTCTGTCAGGCCGGGCAGGGAGATGCTCTCTTGTGCTGAAGTCCACCGAAATGGTTGGAAGAAACTCTGTGAACTTAAAGTCAATCATTGTAATATTCATAAAAGCAAATGAAATTAGATAAAAGCTGCATTCATTAAAATATTGTTTCATTTTGAATATGAGATAAGTTAATTCTAGTTGCTTTAACCGGACATTTGGCCCAGGGTCATGATATAGCAACTTAGGTTTCCTTTGGAAAAAGTGTAAACAATATTTCAGCTCCTTTCTCCTTTTTTAATTAAAAAAGCAAGTAAAAGAAGTGAATACTGCTTTTCAAACTTTATCTAACTAAGCACAAAGCACAAGGAAAGATGCATAAATGTAAAATTAACTTTTTGCTGTTTAGAAAAAGAACTTGGATTTCAGAGTAAGTGAGCTAAAATAAAAACATGCATAATTTACACTACAGATGGGTATATTCTTTGCATTAAATGATACCTAGCAATTTCAAGGAGAAAGAAAATAAACTGACAATCAACATTAAGAAGGTGGCAGAAGTAATCAAACACATGCCATGCGTAAGAAAAGGCATAATGAAGTTTCCATAAGAATCTTTTTTTCATGACTCAGACACCAAATAACTATTTCACGAGCTTCAGCAGAAGTTCCCAGTGCACTTATCAATAATGCATCCAGCCACAACTTTAGATATTAAAACAAGAGGAAGTTGACTGTATCAAAGATCCAAAGTTCAAACACATTACACTATGGAGCTTAAAGCCAGACAAGGAAAATGTGGGGGTGAGGGAAGTGGATTCTTTGCAGATGCAAAACAAGACTTTTGTTGAAGGTTGAGGATAAATTCATAATAGAGTACAAAACCTTAACTTTTATAACTCAGAGTAATACCAAAGATTCCATAGCTGTGAAAAATATTCATCATTTTAAAAAATATCCATTAGGTAATGGAAAGATGAGGATGACTGTAATTTAAGTATTTAGATTGCATGAGATAATTCCATTGACAGCAATCACTGTGTTTGTTGAAAATCTCAACAGAAAGACAAAGACTATAATGTAGATTTTTAGATTTAGAATTAAACCACATTAATAAAGCAACAAAGTGAAGTTTGCATTGCTAGGCTTGATATTAATCGCTGCATAGTTGCAGAGAGGGATTCAATCTGGCCCTAGTCATAATTCATAAATAAAATATTATGGTAAAAAGTCATCAACATAAGTATGACTAAGAACATTGTGTGTTGTGCATTACCAAATATTACAGTAAGTACATGATATTTTAATTGACTTGAAGAAGTGAAGTGAAGTTGCTCAGTAGTGTCCAGCTCTTTGCAACAACATGGCCTGTAGCCTATCAGGCTCCTCCGTCCATGGGATTTTCCAGGCAAGAGTGCTGGAGTGGGGTGCCATTGGTCCTTACTATTTTCTATTACTTTCTTGTTTACAACTATATCACCAAAAACTTTTGATAATATTTCACCACATTCTGGAGAGTAAAGCCTGCAAAATCAATATCTTATGGTACTGTAAGTTTCTGATAAATATCTGAAAATTACTTCTTGATTAATTAGTAGGGCAAATAAGCAAAATAAAAATCTCTTGCATTATATTTGCTTCTATGGAAATTAGCCAAATAAATTTCAAGCCCAGATAGAGCTATTGGTTTAGTTGCTAAGTTCTATCTGATTCTTTTGCAACCCAATGGACTGCAGCCTACTGGACTCCTCTGTCCATAACATTTCCAGGCAAGAATACTGGAGTGAGTTGCCATTTCCTTCTCCAAGGGATTTTCCGGAACCAGGGATGGAAACTGTGTCTTCTGCATTCATGCAGATTCTTTACCGCTGAGCCACTGAGGAAGCCCAGATAGAGCTGTTAAATAGTAAAATTTCAGAATATTCAGCAGACAGCAATTGTATACGTAAAATTCATGTTTTTAATGTACAAAACCTTTTAGTTTATATATGGCTTAGAAACTTGCTCTTCAGATCAGATCAGATCAGTCATTCAGTCATGTCCGACTCTTTGCAACCCCATGAATCGCAGCACGCCAGGCCTCCCTGTCCATCATCAACTCCCAGAGTTCACTCAGACTCACATCCATCGAGTCAGTGATGCCATCCAGCCATCTCATTCTCTGTCGTCCCCTTCTCCTCCTGCCCCCAATCCCTCCCAGCATCAGAGTCTTTTCCAATGAGTCAGCTCTTCACAGGAGGTGGCCAAAGTACTGGAGTTTCAGCTTTAGCATCATTCCTTCCAAAGAAATCCCAGGACTGATCTCCTTCACAATGGACTGGTTGGATCTCCTTGAAGACCAAGGGACTCTCAAGAGTCTTCTCCAACACCACAGTTCAAAAGCATCAATTCTTTGGCACTCAGCCTTCTTCACAGTCCAACTCTCACATCCATACACATCCACAGGAAAAACCATAGCCTTGACTAGATGAACTTTTGTTGGCAAAGTAATGTCTCTGCTTTTGAATATGCTATCTAGGTTGGTCATAACTTTCCTTCCAAGGAGTAAGCGTCTTTTAATTTCATGGCTGCAGTCACTTGCTCTTCAGCATAAAGCTGAAGGGCTATTATTCAGTTTGGTATCTTAAAGTGTTTGCTTGATTCTTTGCTATAGTCTCTGTCCTCACTTAAAAATGTTAAATCTGATAAACTTTATATCTGGATATTCCCAGGCTTCACTGATTCAGATCACACTGCATTTAAATACAGTAATACTGTATTTCTATGTAACTTCTTCATCATACTTAGAAATCTTAGCTCCAATAAAATTTAAGAGAGAAAACTATGCACCAAAATAAAATAAAACAAAACCCAAAGGTGTCTGCTGATATCTTTGTGTCTATTTACAAGTCATGCTTAAAATAATGTTATTTGACCCCCAACTATTAATATATGGTTTCTAGTTAGAAGAGTGATGGCTTTCTAACAGGAAAATAACTCAAACTCATACTTAAAAATAATTTCTCTTGATATAAACTTGTTTTAGGTACTAAATCAGCAGCAGTGCATTTCAAATTGCTATATTTTTAAAATATGAAGACCTCTTTCTCAATGGATTGCATATTCATTAAAAATCAAGAGGGATAGATTGAAGAGAATATGTTCTATTTGTCTTCACAGAGATCTAAAAACACTTAATAATTTTAATATGTGGTTTATTCAACCTTAAAAAGAATAGGATGTTTGGTGTCACTGACAAACAATTTGTAATAGAACTTCCTAAGACACTATTTCCAGGTCAGGTGGTTTCCCTGCAATTTGGACAATAATGAGCAAGTATGCAGAAGTGCACTGGGTTATGGAGAACATTTAGCAGTACCACATGTAGATTTATGAGAAATTAAACAAAACATCTTTGCTACCTGTTTTTTTCTTCTTTTCTAAAAATGAATCTAAGTAAAAATGATTATAAATAATTATGTATTGGTATTTCAGTCCAAAACTAAGTGCAATATGAATTAAAATTTAAGTAAAGAAACTTTAGAAATATTGACTTCGATTGCTCTTGAGTATATCCTAACTTCCTTTGATTTTCACTTCAAGTACTGCGTCCAATAATAAAAGATATCCTAAATTTCTTTCCAAAATATATAACCACTGTAAGCCAATTAAGATATAGGTAGAAATAGTTATTTGATGTAGTTGAATTAAAAAATGCTTTCTAAAGCCTAGTTATCAGATTTCAAAAATTAAATTAATATACATTTTAATACTTTTCATAGATATCAAATATACTACCCTAAATATTTCTATCAGTCAATAACTAAATTTCATTCTATTGAAAAGAAAGACTAGAGTGTACCAAATAAAAGCAAGGATACTAAAATCAAAGTATCTTGGATGGAATCCTAGAAATTCCATTACATTATTTCCAGTCTTGGGGAAATTATTTCAACATTTAATGTCCCCATATCCTCTGAAAAATAAGGATAATGATCTTACATAGAAGTGTTATATGGTTTGCTGCTGCTGCTGCTGCTAAGTCGCTTCAGTCGTGTCCGACTCTGTGCGACCCCATAGACTGCAGCCCCACAGGCTCCTCTGTCCCTGGGATTCTCCAGGCAAGAACAACGGAGTGGGTTGCCGTTTCCTTCTCCAATGCTTGAAAGTGAAAAGTGAAAGTGAAGTCGCTCAGTCGTGTCAGAGTCTGTGCGACCCCATGGACTGCAGCCTACCAGGCTCTTCCATCCATGGGATTTTCCGGGCAAGAGTACTGGAGTAGGGTGCCATTGCCTTCTCCTGTTATATGGTTTAAGAGTTAGCTAAAAAGAGCAGTAATAATGCTGCCTGACATACGGTAAGCTGTCACTAAATGCTAATTACTATAAAATTTTAAAGTATTTTTTATTCATATTCAAATATAAATTCTCAAGGAAGCTGAATATTTCTACTGAAAGATGGAAAAATATTTCATGCAAGGTATATTTTAAGTTTTTAAACCTAGCCAGTGAGTACTTTAACTACTCTATAAAACCATGGTTTATATGGGTCAATTAGATGAAAACATCACACATTGTTACTAATATCTGAAATAGATGTAATGTTTTTAGGTTTGATTTTGCTATCTTGGTGTAATATTTATTTTTTTCAGAAATATTTCATTCTAGTCCCAAAGAGGGCAGTCCCAAAGAATGTTCAAAGTACCTCACAATTGCATTCATTTCACATGCTGGAAAAGTAATACTCAAAATTCTCCAAGATGGGCTTCAACAGTATGTGAACTGAGAAATTCCAGATGTACAAGATAGATTTAGAAAAGGCAGAGGAACCAGAGATCAAATTGCCAATATACACTGTATTATAGAAAAAACAAGAGAACCAAAAACATATCTACTTCTGCTTCATTGACTACACTAAATAAAGCCTGTAACTATGTGGATCACAACAAACTGTGGAAAATTCTTCAAGAGATGGGAATACCAGACCACCTTACTTGCCTCCTGAGAAATCTGCATGCATGTCAAGAAGCAACATTTAGAACCAGACTTGGAACAATGGACTGGTTCGAAATTGGGAACAGAATACATCAAGACTGTATATTGTCACCCTGCTTATTTAACTTATATGCAGAGTGAAAGTGAAAGTGAAGTTGCTCAGTCGTGTCCGACTCTTTGCGACCCCATGGACATCAGGCTCCTCTGTCCATGGGATTTTCTAGGCAAGAGTACTGGAGTAGGTTGCCATTTCCTTCTCCAGAGAATCTTCCTGACCCAGGGATCGAACCCAGATCTCCCACATTGTAGACAAATGCTTTACTGTCTGAGACACCTGGGAAAAAGGGTACATCATATGAAATGCCGGGCTGGATGAAGCACAAGCTGGAATACAGATTGTTGGGAGAAATGTCAATAACCTCAGATACACAGATGACACCACCCCTATGACAGAAAGTAAAGAGGAACTAAAGAACCTCTTGATGAAGGTGAAAGAGGAGAGTGGAAAAGCTGGCATAAATCTCAATATACCAAAAAAACCAAAATGAAGATTATGGAATTTTGTCCCATCACTTCATGGCAAATAGATGGGAGAAACAATGGAATCAGTGACATACTTTATTTTCTTGGGCTCCAAAATCATTGCACATGGTGACTGCAGCCATGAAATTAAAACATGCTTGGAAATTAAAAGATGCTTGCCCCTTGGAAGGGCTTCCCTAATAGCTCAGTTGGTAAAGTTTCCACCTGCAATGTGGGAGACCCCAGTTCAATTCCTGGGTTGGGAAAATCCACTGGAGAAGGGATAGGCTACCCGCTCCAGTATTCTGGCCTGGAGAATTCCATGGACAGTACATAGGGTCGCAAAGAGTTAGACACGACTGAGCAACTTTCACTTTCATTTTGCTCCTTGGAAGAAAAGCTATGACAAACCTAGACAGCTTATTAAAAAGCAGACATTACTTTACCAACAAAGGTCTGTCTAGTCAAAGCTATGGTTTTTCCAGTAGTCGTGTATGGATGTGAGTTGGACCATAAAGATAGCTGAACGCCAAATAAATGATGCTTTTGAACTGTGGTATTGGAGAAGACTCTTGAGAGTCCCTTGGACTCCAAGGAGATCAAACCAGTCAGTCCTAGAGGAAATCAGTTCTGAATATTCATTGGAAGGACTGATGCTGAAGCAGAAGCTCCAGTTTTTTGGCCACCTGATGCGAAGGGCTGACTCATTAGAAATGACTCTGATGCTGGGAAAGATTGAAGGCAGGAGGAGAAGGGGACGACAGAGGACAAGATGGTTGGATGGCATCACTGACTCAATGAACATGAGTTTGAGAAAGCTCTGAGAGATGGTGAAGGACAGGTAAGCCTGGTGTGGGCAGTCCATGGGGTCTCAAAGAGTTGGATATGACTGAGCGACTGAACAACAAGAATTCTCATCAGCAAAACATTTAGACAAAATTTTTAAAATGACATAATAGATAAATTACAACTCTACTTATAAATTAACAATATGACTAAGGCAAGATGTATGTAATGAGCATACTGCACTTTTACAATCAAATGCACCATTTAATTTTAATTTCTCCTAGCCCACTTGATTAATATGGGTTACTTTAGTGTAACCTGGGAAAAGAACTGTTTCAGGTATAAACAATGCTATTTCATTGCTCTATTTAGCTAAATAAAAAGTAACACTACACTGATTAAAAGTACCCTGAATTGTCTTTTATATCATGATTGCTTTTTTTTTTTTTTCATTACTACTAGGAGCTGGCTTTTCTCTATAAACTTTCACTATTATCTAGCATTCTTTGTGCATGGATATTATGTCTTCCCAATGATTAAATGGGCTTTTTGTATATAAAGAGGATTTCCCCAGTATCTAGCAATTCTTTGTTTCATAATTGAAGTGAGTAAAAACAATCAAGTACCCAGGGAAAGAAAAAAAAAGAATAAAAGGGAACTGTTGAAGCTAGAAGTTGAGAAATCCTTGAAAAAAAAATAGCACTTTATTATAATCAGTAGAATTGTTCAAAAATAGATCTAATCTATTTTAAATCTGAGCAATATGCAGCAGTTCATTTTATCATAAACACATAAAGAGCATTTCTCTAGGTTGAACAAAGAAAGGATTCTGATTATTTTTCAAAATGTTTATAGTTTTAGAACAGATGTTATTAGGCAACTTGAAACATCTTGTATACTCATTCAGTTGCCTTTAATGATTTTACTATCTCATTGTGTATATATTCCCAAGCATGAAAACAAATGATTGTGCTAAAAGATAATCTGTGTAGTGAAGTGTGCAGTATTATCACTGATTTCAAATGAAAGCAATTTGTAAACTGTAAACATAAAAAGAAAATAGCTGTCAAAATATTATTATGCTTATCTATTAAAAGATAGCTTTTTTTTTCTACATCTATAGTGAAATTCAAGGTTTATTATGAGTGCAATATTTAATGAATTATTTTAAAAAATTTCATGGAAAAGTAGATTTCTTAAAATGCAATTGAACTATCATTGAAAGAAAACATAAAGATGGATACACAATACTATGCTATAATGATCCAATTGTTTTTCCTTAGTCTGGAAATAATAAGCAATTTCCACACTTGGGAATATGGTGGGATGTTATTTACACAGTTTGATTTTGATTATATAGTAAACTTTTTTTCCCCATTTCTGGACCTATTCTTTTCTCCTTCTCTATCTCTGAGTTAAAAGTGACATTTCTTTCAGCCTGCTGTTTGACTTGACAAACAACATTGTTCCTTCATCTCCTGGGATTGACTTGATTGAAGGAGATGCATCAAGTAGGGAAGTGAAAAAGTTTGTTTCCCTATTGCTCTGGTAGTGTCTGCCACTGACTCCTCATAAGAGAAATGACAGCAGCTTCATACAGTCTTTGTGATCTCATATTTGCCTGAAAGAAGGGACATAAAATTTAAACCACTTATAGGAGCAATAAACAATCTGGATTGGAAAGAGAGGCAATTCTATTTAAACTTAATCCTCCCTTTCAATGTGGCAACTCTCTCAATGAAGAATGTTAACATCTGATACTTACCATACAGGAAAGGAGGTATGTTGTTTTGATGAACAGAGAAACATTTTTATATTTTACCATTTGTCTCCCACAAAAAGACATTGATTTGCTAGTTGAATTCTTAGTCCTTAGAAATACTAAATTGATTTTATTTATTCAGCTATAGAGCATAAACAGTTTATATTGCATGTGGAAATGGAGAAAATATATTTGATTCTGAAAATGTTGTTTATTGTGAAGTCCATGAATTAAATTTAAAAATAGTAAAAAAAAAAAAAAAATATATGAGTTAGTCGAGTTTGAGAAAATACAGTGAAATAATATTCTGAAGGACAGGGATTTTTTTTTTTTTCTGTCAAATCGTTTGGTTTAATGCAATTCTGTTTATATTCATACAACTGACATTACTAATCATAACCACATGAATTTTAGTTTGTTAAAGGAAACAAGAATAAAAAGAGCCTGCTTTTCAGATATCATTTATTTCATTCTTGATTTCTAGAACTCTAATTTTTATTCATTATTCAAGCCAAAGGCAGGCTTATTTATTGAATGAAATGTGATTTCTGTCATGTACTTTTTAAGTACTCAGATATTTTTAAATGTGCTGTCTGGTCATTTGATATTGTGACATTTTGGTAAATGCTAAGTGGGTGTACACTCTCACAAAATCTTCAAGGACACTGAAAATTAATCTTCTAATGCTTGGGTTAAGACAATGTACTTAGTTATATTAAATCAATGTAAAAAATACAATATTAGTAATTGTTTCTCTTGGAGGCACCATAACAAAATACCATTGATGGCCTATTATGTTCACCTTAGAGCTGAGGTATTTAATATGTTTGCAATGGTAATGTATATATTTTTTATATTTTTTAAAAATGTTTGAAAATATAAACTGTAAGTAATTGAATAATTTTTAAAATTAAAAATAGATTGTTTAGATTATTTTTATTTATTATTTTATACAAGTTATAGATTACCAAATAAATCAGAACTTTAGAGTTCTAACTATACTTACTCTGTACTCAATCACTATTGCCCATAAATGGAGTAGCATCAATTTTTTTTGGCCAGAAGATAAATTCATCCTTTACTGAGTGTTTCCAATATACTCAGATATTTAGAAAATTAATGAATTTCAAGCCTGAGCATATCTTAACAGGAAAGCCAAAAGAAGTCAAAGGAAGTTTATAGAGGAAGAAAAGGGTACATAGAGATGTAGAATCATTTATCCCAATTTACACAGCTAACATGGAGATAGAAAGAGGATATCTATTCTTTCTGTTACTGAAGGAAGATTGATGCAATCTGAAGGAAGAGGTGCCGTGACCACTTGATTTTCAAAAACTTTTGAGGAGTTTGTGACAGAGAACATAATTATGTTAATTGATCTTTTAGCCAATAATTTTTCTATGCAAGACAAGAAATTAACTGAAGGTATTTCTTTAGTTAGTAGAATATCAAAGGGAAATGAAAGAAAAGTTGGCTCTTTGCGACTGGACTAGATAATGTACAAAACTGAGAGCTGGTTGAAGACAAATATGTATCTATTGACTTCTTTAGATACTGGGAAAGCATCTGACTTAGGAATACAGGTTCTTTGGAGACTAAGTGATGAAATAAAATAATTTTCATTGGAAAAAATTAAAATACTCAGTGGTATACTTTGTTAGCTTAGTAAATACAACATTGGAAATAACAAAGTACCTGTAACCAATATGTACAATTTTTATGAGCTATAACAAGCTATAAAAACAAGAGTCTCACTTGGTAGTTATCAACACTTGGATTTTTTTTAATGTTTATAGCAAATATATCTTTCATTGTTGTTGTTGTTCAGTTGCTAAATCCTGTCTGACTCTTTGAAACCCCATGGGCTGCAGGATTCCAGGCTTTCCTGTCCTTCACTATCTCCTGGAGTTTGCCCAAACTCATGTCCATTGAGTTGCTGATGCTACCCAACTATCTCATCTTCTGTTGCCCCTTTTTCCTCTGCCCTCACAATATTTTCCAGCATCAGGGTCTCTTCTAACGATTCAGCTCTTCACACGATGTGGAGAAAACATTGGAGCTTCAGTTTCAGCATTCATCCTACCAATAAACATTCAGGGTTGATTTCTTTACAATTGACTGCTTTGATGTACTTGCTGTCCAGGGGATTCTCAAAAGTCTTCTCCAGCACCACAATTGAAAACCACCAATTATTCAGCACTCAGCTTTCTTTCTGGTCCAACTCTCACATCTGTACATGACTATTGGAAAAACCATAGCTTTGACTATATGGACTTCTGTTGGCAAAATGATGTCTCTGCTTTTTAATGTGCTGTCTAGGTTTGTCATAGCTTTCCTTCCAAGGAGCAAATGTTTTTTAATTTCATGGCTGAAGTCACCATCCGCAGTGATTTTGGAGCCCAAGAAGATAAAATCTATCACTGTTTTCACTTTTCCCCCTTCTAATTGCCATGAAGTGATGGGATCAGATGTCATGATCTTAGTTTTTTAAATGTTGAGTTTTAAGCCAACTTTTTCACTCTCCTCTTTTGCCTTCATCAAGAGGCTCTAATTTAGTTCCTCTTCACTTTCTGCCATTAGAGTGATATCATCTGCATATCCAAAGTTGTTGATATTTCCCCCAATAATCTTAAAACCAGCTTGTGAATCATTCAGCCTGGCATTCTGCATGAGGTAGTCTGCATAGAAATTAAATATACAGAGGTACACTATAGAGCACATGGTATGCTGTATGTATGTGTATTGGCATACTGTATGTATATTGGTATACTCCTTTCCCAGTTTTGAACCAGTCAGTTGTTTCATATTCAGTTCTTACTGTTGCTTCTTCTGCATACAGGTTTCACAGGAGACAAGTAAGGTGGTCTGATATTCCCATTTCCTTAAAGATTTTCTGCAGTTTGTTGTTATCTACAAAGTCAAAGTCTTTAGCATAGTCAATGAAGCAGAAGTAGATGTTTTTCTGAAATTCCTCTGCTTTCTCTATGATCCAAGAAATGTTGGCAATTTGATCTCAGATTCCTCTGTTTTCTCTAAACTCAGCTTGTACATCTGGACTTTCTCTTATACCTCTTATATATTATCATGCTAAAATTTTGTGAGTGGTAGCCTGGTGTAATGGAAGTTACACATATTTTTGGGTCAAAGGACTGAAGTTCACTTTTTTTTTTTTTTTAAACACATACTAAATGGTATTTTTAACAATTTATTTAACTTATATAGCTTTTGCAATTTAATATAAAAATAGGAAGAACAACTAACTCATGAGTTAATTGTGAAGCTGAATTAAAGAAATAAAAGTGTTTTCAAAATGTACTGTGAGCTCTGATATATTTACAAATGCTAGCTACTTATACTGTATAGTACTGTCATTTATTCTAATGCATAGCTATTTTTCAGTGATCTGTATTTCCATTTATTTTAAGGTTTGGCCCCATACAATATTACAGTAAAGTTTTATTTGAAATGTCTTTGTAAGGAAAAAACTCTATGTGTGTGCAATACTTAAGCCAATATCTGAATAACAAGCAGCTAGTTAAGCAATTTTGGGTTCACAATCCAATTATGAAATTGATATGCAGTTCATGTTGAAAAAGTAGACAGATGGGTCAAATAGGCAACCAGATAAGAGCCTAAAATCTATCTATACAAAAATGGTTGAATAAAGTCCTCCAAACATATTCCCCTTGAAAACAGTAAAAAGAACACTGGTAAAAGTGGTCAGAATCAATTTTTAAGAAAAATTAACAGAACTCTTAAATAAATTTCAAAAGCATGTGTTCAATAAAAACAGCTTTCACTCAAGAACAGCAAAGTTGGTGTTATTTTAACTTGCCTTACTACCACCATTCCCTTCTTAGCTCTGCAGAAGCCTTAAAACCCACAGCCTTGATTGTGTTAAAGACCTACAGCCCAGCAGGGTCATAGGAGAGTTTGAGCTGTTTCAAAGATTTATTGCCAAACAATACCCATTATTTGATCTGACTAGCAGTTCACTGAAAAATCCTACACATAAGGATGTTTTTATTTGATCTGACTTATTTAAGGCAGACAGTCTTTTCACCTAGAATTGCTTGTCAAAAACAACCAGTGACAATAACAAAATACCCCAATGGCCTAAGGCATAATTGGGGCAAAAACAAGCTAACCAAAATCATAACAGGAAAAGTCGAAATAAGAGATCCCCAAAGGGAACACTGAAGGAGCTGACATATTCTTATGGATTTAGAAGCCCACACTCATGTAGAGCTGGATATATACACAGACATGTATGCATGCTCAGAAGAGCACTGAGAAGGTCCTAAGTTCTCACCTCAGGCTATCCTGAAGATCTGTATAAGCAGAAATGGAAAGATGATGCAGAGGTTTAAACTATCCAAATGATTGCTGAAAGCATGCCCCTCAAAACATAGAGTCATTGGTTAAAAAATGGTAGGTATTAATTCCAAATATATATATTATATATTTGGAATTATATATATCTATATATCTATATCTATATCTATATATAAATATATATATATATCTTTTCAGTCATTAGCTGACAGCTAAGCTAGGCAGGCAGAGACTTCAATGGCCTACTGTAACAAAGAATACAATATTTACAGAATGAGTTTCAAAGATTGAGATTATCCAGTCTGAGGAACATAAAGAAAAATAAATAAATAAACAGAATCTAGGAGACACATGGGGGCCCACTAACATATACTCAGCAAGAGTCCCAGAACCAGAGGAGAAAGGGAAAATGGCAGAAAGAGTATTTGAAGAGAAGTGGTTGAAACTATCCCCCAATTTTATGAAAACATGAACATGTGCATTCTAATATTCAAACAAACCCAAGGCAGGATAAACTCAAAATAATCCACAACAAGATAAATCATAGTCAAACACTCAACAGCCAAAGCCCAAGAGAGAATCTTGGAAGTATTAAGGTCAAACTGAATTATTGTGTGCAAGGGATCCTCAATAAAATTGAGAGCTGATTTATCATCACAAACTACAGAGGCCAGAAGGTAGTGGGATAACATATGCACGGTGGTTTAACAAAAAAATAAAGGAACATCAACAAAAATTTCTATACCCAGTGACAACATGTATCAAAAATATAGTGAAAAGTTAAGATGTTGTAGAGAAAACTGAGTAAAAGTATCACTAGCAGTTCTTCCCTACAGTTCAATTCAGTTCAGTCACTCAGTCATGTCAGTCTGTTTGTGACTCCATGGACAGCAGCACACCAGGCCTCCCTGTCCATCACCAACTCCCAGAGTTTACACAAACTCGGGTCCATTGAGTCGGTGATGACATCCAACCATCTCATCCTCTGTCATCCCCTTTTCCTCCCGCCTTCAATCTTTCCCAGCATCAGGGTCTTTTCAAATGAGTCAGTCCTTTGCATCATCAGATGGCCAAAGTATTCTTCCCTACAAAAAATACTAAATAAAGTCCCAGCTGAAATGTAGGGACAGTAGACAGTATCGAATCCATATGAAGAAGAAAGCAACACTGGTATAGGTAGCTCACTAGGTAAATATAAATAAAGGTATAAGTGCATTTTTTTGTAAATATTTCTTTCCTTCTATATGACATAAATTACAACTATATAAAGCAATAATAAATATTTGTTCATGGATAAACAATAGGGTATCTGTCATTTGTATCTATATAAAAACAATAGCACAAATGTAGAAGAGATAATGAAGCTACATTTGATTAATTTTCTTTATACTATTGAATGAAGTTGGTATTAATATTAAAGAGACACTTACAATGCCTGTAATCCACAGAGAAACCAATAAGAAATAAAATTCAAAAAGGTTAATAATAAGTGACAAGGGAATTTATTGTTACATTTATCAGTATTTACATTAAACATAAATGAATGAAACATTCCATTTAAAAGACAGAAATGGGCAAGATAGTTTTTATAAAAACAATCATACTCAATTCAACAATACACTGTCTACAAAATACACATTTAATTTTAAAGACACCAAAAGACTGAAAGTAAGACGATCAAACAACATGCAGATAGATAGCAAAGAAAAAAGTAGCCACACTAATAGCACAAAAAAATAGCTTTAAAAAAAAAAAACCCAAAAACTATTCATAGGAACAAAGCAAGGCATTTTTATAGTAAAAGTTTCAGTATATCAAGAAGGTAGAAACAAAATAAAAATATACACTTTTATTTACTTATCTGTGTTATACAATATGTAAGTAAGTATAAACATACTTACCACCAAGACTCCAAAATACATGAAGATAAAACTGAAAGTATGGAAGGGAGAAAGAGACAACTGAATAATATTATTTAAAGATTCAAATATTTCATTTTCACTATGGACAGATCAACTGGGAAGATCAAAAAAAAAAGAGAAGATCTGAAATGACCAGAGCTAATAGGAATCACCTTAAGCATGATGATCAGAATGCACATTTTTCTCAAAAGTATGGGACACATTCTCCAAGACAGATCCTATTTTAGACCATAAGAAAGGCCTCAATATAATTAAGATGATTGAAATAATACAAAGTGTATTTTCCAGCTCCAATTGAATACAATTGCAATTCAAAACCCCTGGAGAAGGAAATGGCAACCTGATCCGGTATTCTTGCCTGGGAAATCCCATGGACAAAAGCAAAGAATGTGGGGATATTCACAAATACGTGGATATAACACATCTTGAAATAATTATAGGGCTAAAAACTTACAAAGAGAAATACAAAATATTGAATACTTTGACGATCGCAAATCAGTAACCTAAGCTTCCACTTTAAGCCACTAGAAAAAAGAGGGAACACAACTCAAGGCAAACAGAAGAAAGCAAACAGTAAAGATTAGATTGGAAATAAATGACATAGAAAACAGAAAACCAATAGAGAACATCAACAAAACAAAGTAGGTTCTTTGAAAAAAAATTTTTAAATGACTAAACCCATAAGTAGACTAATCAAAAAAAAAAAAAGCAAAAAACAAACAAAAAAAGGATTCTAATTACTAAAAGCAAAGATTCATATAAGAAATATAAAGATTAGAAGGAGCTTCCCAGGCTCAAATGGTAAATTGCAGGTAAATGCCTGCAATGCAGGAGATCCCAGTTCAGTTCCTGGGTTGGGATGATTCCCTGGAGAAGGGAATGGCTATGCACTCCAGTATTCTTGCCTGGAGAATTCCATGGACAGAGGAATCCGGCAAGCTACAGTCCTTGGGATTGCAAAGGGTTGGACATGACTGAGCAACTAACACTTTTACTTTATTTCAATAAGTGATAGAAAGGACTACAAATAACAAACATATGCCAAAATGTCAGTAAACCCAAATGAAATGTACAAATGCCTAGAGAGACACAAACTACTGAAACTGACTCAAGAATAAATATAACATCTGAACTGATACATAATAACTAAAGAGATTGAATTAGTAATACATCTTCTAAAAAATAATCAAGTCAAAATGGCTTGATTGGTAAATTCTGCTGGGATGGCTATGATTAAAAAGACAGATAATAACAAGTTCTGACAAGGATGTGGATAATGAACCCTCATACATCAGTGGGATTATAAAGGCTCACAACTACTTTGGAAAACATACTAGCAAGGTCAAAAAATATTAAACATAAAATTACCATATGACCCAGAAATTGACTTACTTTGGACAACAATGTCTTAAAAGATGAAATTCAAGCAGAAGTTTAAAATGTACTTGTTAGTTGGAATTGCTTACGTCTGCTCTGTAATTAATATGCACTGAATGTGCCCAGCCTAGTCCAGTGATCCCAAGAGGAAGAGGAGAAAGGTGTGAATCAGCTCTATTTTGGAGAATCCTCATGTACATCAGATATGACCTATAGCTTCTCGGCAGCCAACCAACATATGAGGCTACTGAATGGACACTTATTATTTAAAATCAATGATACTGTGTGGCTTATTTTGCCCAGTAGAAACCAATCTATTTAATCTTTTTTCTTAGCTGTTCATATAGTTTGGAAGTAAAATTATTGGATTTCAAAAAAAATGGTACAATTCTAAAGAATATTGATTATAGTACTATATCACTGAAACAACCTTAAAAAATAGTAAGTGGAACATGATCCATATAGTCATCTAGATATAAATAACTTCTTGAAACATGTGAAATTTAATATATAATGACAAATAAATTTCCATAAATCAGATAGGTTTTAAAATTTATCACTGATTCCGTTTCATTACTCAGTGTACAGCATGTTGTCTTGTTCTGAATTTCCCCAGTTCTTCTCTTTCTAAATTCACATGTCTTTTGTGCCAAAATTTAAACTTTTATTTAAAATAATATGACATCATCAAATTAGATTCTAAATTGTCTTAAACATTATAGACAGTCTCCTTTATGCATTCATACATATTGTATAAGATCAATTAACACTTGTATATTTCACTTGCTATGACTGGCATTACAAAATTTCAACTAGCTAAGGCCTACCCCATATCCAAACATTAAATATAATTATTGTTTTAAATTTTTATGTAATTGTATTTACTCTAAGTCCTCAAGCCAGACATTACATTAAACTCTATTTTATACTATTTTACTCAACCAATTTCTTTCCTTTTATTACTTGTAAATCACTTCAACTTTGGGATTGAAGATTCTTGAAAAGGTTATCTACGAAATATTCTGACTGATACACTGTTCCTCTTAGATGGAATATTTTGCTTCTAATCCTCTAAAATCTGCAGCGAGTGCTCATTTTAGCTCTTTATATTTTAAACTGTACATTTTTTTCTCATCAGATGAACCAGAATGATATCATAATGATCTTTGTGTAGTTGCAAAGAATCATTCATGGAAAAATTTTAGTATTGAAGCTATAGCCATACACAAATACACATGCCCAGATTATACTTTTAAACCATTTTTTTGAAATGTAAAATATGTTTCTGTAATGGAAGTTTCAGACAGCTTTCACTGTATCTGAGATTCTGAAGTGAATTGAAGTTTATGTAATCTTATATTAAAGCAAAAGGAAATAAGGAGAAAAAATACACTTTCTTTAAGACTTACATTTCTAAAGTTAGTTTTATCCCTCATCCTCAGTATCCTCAGATGCTATAGCAACAAAATATTCTTTATGATTCAGAAAAATTGTTATTCACCTGCCAGACAAGCTGCAGCTTTAATGCATAATGGTTAGGGAAGTAGAGTAAGGAAACCTCCTCACCCAAAGATTCATAGATCCTTATGGTATCTGTTAACTCCATGCTTTCCACACAACAACATATTTTTCAAACTTATTCTGATGTTTTCAATGAGAGAAAGAGATGCCATATTCTATCAAATAAACTTTAAAACTGAGTACATACTGTGTGACTGGCTGGGCCAGGAGCACACCACAGATATTTTGCTACTTTCTTTATCTTGTATATCAATCTGCAAAGGACTTAGACATGAGCAATAGAAGAAGAAACTATTTTTTCTTGTTCATTTTATAAACTTTGTTTTCAGAATACCCTCTGTGATTCACATAGTCAAGTTAAAATGTTATGCAGAAACTATTGTGTTTGGTAAAATAAAGTCCCCTGCAAGGTATACCAAAGGCAAAAGGGGCTTTGTCCATGTAGGTAATTCAAGGATACTGAAATGGTAATATTATCTTGAATATCCAAAATGGCCTGATGTAATCAGGAGAGTTCTTATAAGAAGGAGGCATATGCGATGATAAAAGCAGAGGTAGGAATTATGTGGGACTGGAAGCCAAGGAAAGAAGGAAGCCTCTAGAAACCGAAAAAGCCAGGAAATAAAGTCTTCCCTCCAGCCTACAGAAGGAATACAGTCTTGACAACACCTTGATTTTAGCCAAGTAAACTGATTCCATGAAAACCCCTATACTCTGTAGGTGCGAATATAAACTGATGCAGTCACTGTGGAAAACATTATGGAGGTTCCACAGAAAACTAAAACAGAACAACCGTATGACCGAGCAATTCCACTCCTATGTATGTATTAAAAAAAAACAGTAATTTGAAAAGATACATGCATCTGAGTGTTTGTAGTACCATTATTTACAATTGCCAAGACAAGACATGGAAGCAACTTAAGTGTCCTTTAACAGATGAATGGGATACACACACATACAATGAAATAAAGTGCTGTGCTGTGCTTAGTCACTCAGTCCTGTCCAACTCTGTGTGACCCTATGGGCTGTAGCCTGCCAGGCTCCTCTGTCCATGGGGATTCTCCAGGCAAGAATACTGCTGTGGATGACCATGCTCTCCTCCAGAGGATCTCCCCACCCCAGGGATTGAACCCAGGTCTCCCACATTGAAGACAGATTATTTACCATCTGAGCCACCATGGAAGCCCAAGAATACTAGAGTGGGTAGCCTATCTCTTCTCTAGGGGAACTTTCCAACCCAGGAATTGAACCAAGGTCTCCTGCTTTGCAGGTGGATTCTTTACCAGTTGAGCTACCAGGGAATAGTTCGTAGCCATCAAAAGGATGAACTTTTGTCATTTGAAGCAACATGGATGGATTTGGAGAGTATTATGCTAAGTGATAAGAAACTTATCATTAAGGACTTCCCTGTAGCTCAAACAGTAAAGAATCTGCTTGCAATGCAGGAGACCAGGGTTTAATCCCTGGGTAGGGAAGATCCTCTGAAGAAGGGAATGGCAATCCACTCCAGTTTCTTGCCTGGAGAATTCCAAGGACAGAGAAGCCTGGCCGGGGGAGGTGGGGCGTGGTCACAAAGAGTTGGATACAACTGAGTGACTAACACATACATGCTAAGTGAAATAAGTCAGACACATAAAGACAAATACTGTATGGTATCACTTATATGTGGATCTAAAAATACAACAAAATAGTGAATATAACAGAAAATAAGCACACACAGATATAGAGAATAAACTAGCATAAATTAGAATAAAGTACTAATGGTGTGAGGGAGGGAGCAGGGTTATTAAAAGGGTAAGGGATTAAGAGATACAAATGATTAGATTTAAAATAAGCTAAAGACACATATTGTATAACAGAGAATATAACCAATATTTTATAATAACTCATTTCACATGCTAGTAAGTTCATGCTCAAAATCCTCCAAGATCAGCTTCAACAGTACATGAAATAAGAAATTCCAAATGTACAAACTTGGATTTATAAAAGATCAAATTGTCAACATCCATTGAATCATATAAAAAGAAAGAGAATTCCAGAAAAACATATGCTTCTGCTTCACTGACTATGCTAAAGTCTTTAACTATGTCAACAAACTGTGGAAAATTTTTCAAGAGATGGGCATACCAGACCACCTGACCTGCCTCTTGAGAAACAGGTCAGGAAGCAGCAGTTAGAACTGGACATGGAACAACAGACTGGTTCCAAATAGGAAAAGGAGTACGTTAAGGCTGTATATTGTCACCCTGCTTATTTAACTTATATGCATAGTACATCATGCAAAATGCTCAGCTGGTTGAAGTACAAGCTGGAATCAAGATTGCCAGCATAAATATCAATAACCTCAGATATGCAGATGACACCACCCTTATGGCAGAAAGTGATGAAGAACTAAAGAGCCTCTTGATGAAAGAGGAGAATGAAAAAACTGGCTTAAAGCTCAACATTCAGAAAACTAAGATCATGGCATCCGATCCCATCACTTCATGGGAAATAGATGGGGAAACAGTGGCAATAGTGGAAGACTTTATTTTCTTGGACTCCAAAATCACTGCAGATGGTGACTGTAGCCAAGAAATTAAAAGATGCTTACTCCTTGGAAGAAAAGTTATGACCAACCTAGACAGCATATTAAGAAGCAGAGACATTACTTACTGACAAATGTCCATCTAGTCAAGGCTATGGTTTTTGCAGTAGTCATGTATGGATGTTAGATTTGGACCATAAAGAAAGCTGAGGGCCGAAGAATTGATGCTTTTGAACTGTAGTGTTAGAGAAGACTTTTGAAAGTCCCTTGGATTGCAAGGAGATCCAACCAGTCCATCTTAAAGGAAATCAGTTCTGAATATTCTTTGGAAGGACTGATGTTGAAGCTGAAACTCCAATACTTTGGCCACGTGATGCAAAGAGCTGACTCATTGGAAAAGACCCTTATGCTGGGAAAGATTGAATGTGGGAGGAGAAGGGGACGACAGAGGATGAGATGGTTGGATGGCATCACTGACTTGATGGACATGAC
>NW_011494607.1:13341810-13385414 GCF_000754665.1 Bison bison bison
CCATCCTAAAGGAAATCAGTTCTGAATATTCATTGGAAGGACTGATGTTGAAGCTGAAACTCCAATACTTTGGCCACGTGATGCGAAGAGCTGACTCACTGGAAAAAGACCCTTATGCTGGGAAAGATTGAATGTGGGAGGAGAAGGGGAAGACAGAGGATGAGATGGTTGGATGCATCACTGACTTGATGGACATGACTTTGAGTAAGCTCCAGGAGTCAGTGATGGACAGGGAGGCCTGGCGTGCTGCAGTCCATAGGGACACAAGGAGTTGGACATGACTGAGCAACTGAACTGAACTGGACTAGACTTCAAGGAGATCAAATCAATCAATCCTTAAGGAAATCAACCCTTAATATTCATTAGAAGGACTGATACTGAAACTGAAGCTTTAAAACTCTGCCCACTTCATGGGAAGAGCTGACTCATTGGAAAAGACTCTGATGTTGGAAAAGATTGAAGATAGGAGTAGAAGGGAATGACAGAGGGCAAGATGGTTGGATTACATCATGACCTCAATGGACATGAGTTTGAGCAAGCTCTGGGAGACATTGAAGGACAGGGAAGCATGGTATGCTGCAGTCATAGCATTGCAAAGAGTCAGAAATGACTGAACAACAACAATAAGTGGAGTATATCACTTTTCAAAATTGTGAATCACCAAATCATTCACCTATAATTTTTCCATCCTATTATAATTGTCATTAAGAGATAATACATCTGGGAAGCTTACTAATAATTATAGCCCCTCATGGACTATCCCTAAATTGATCAACATATACCTTCTAGGAGAAATATAGAGAATAATTTAAATGCTCCTTACAATTAACTTATTCTGTGTGATGGTATTTCATTCAAACATAAAGCAAAGCAAAATGATTTTAGTACACACTTAGCAATAAAAATCTGTGTAGTTTTCATAGTTTTCTCTTAAAATAGAGATCTTCTCTCAACTGACCTTTTTTTTTCTTATAAGAAATGACAATGAAGTTTATCGGAAAGTATTTATTTAAAAATCTTTGCAATATTTTATCACTCCATCTTCTAAAAATCATTATCATTTTTTATGAACCTCAGTTCTGAAAGCAAGAAAATGAACACACAAGAGTGCATGTGCATGTGTGCATACAACCACACACACACACACACACATTCACAGTCTTTCTTACCAGCCAGATGTAAATTTGGCATTAGAACA
Source organism: Bison bison bison (assembly GCF_000754665.1). Classification (NCBI taxonomy): domain Eukaryota; kingdom Metazoa; phylum Chordata; class Mammalia; order Artiodactyla; family Bovidae; genus Bison; species Bison bison. Next base: position 13,343,009 of record NW_011494607.1, read on the forward strand.
CACCCAAGTAAAAATGTATTTTTCTCACAAAATCTGAAACACATTTTCAAAACACCTCACTTTCTTTTATGTAAACTGGAAAAGACAACACACACACACACACACACACAATATTTAAGGTAGCAGGGAAGAATAAGAGAAAGTCATATAAATTGAATGTAATTGAATATACTGTAACAGAATTGACCTATGTTATCTCCATTATTATTCTTTCAAATAAAACAACTAAGAATGGTTAGTCTACTGAGTAAAAACATTTGAAATTAAAATGTTGAAGTGTGCCAGTGAAGTAGAAGGCAAAGAACGTGAGGATACGCTCTTGTTCTACTTTAATGTAACTTATGTTCTCTAATTGCAGAGTTCGCGCTGTGAGCCCTGTCTGCTTTGGTTACTGTTTTATCCCTAACTTCCTTTCTATATATTTTGTCTCTCTTCTTTTGCAATCTATGCTGGCCTTATTTTTCAAAACCCAAACCCAAATGCAGGTTTGATCAATAAGTACATTTGAAAGAAGGAAATACAAAGTTTTTGGTTAAATTGTGTAATATTTGTCTCCTAATTCAAAAGTAGACTGGTGACTACAGGTAAAGAAAATTTTGCCTGTCAAAACTGGATGGAAAGTTAAAATATTTACTTGAGCTTCAATTAATTCATCCACTTAAATCTCTTTTTTTTTTTTTTTTTTTTTTTTTTTTGCATTAAATGTATGCCAGACAATAGGGCTGAAGACACAATGGTGATAAAACAAAGTTTGTCCTCATGAAACTTAAACACATCTTTCAGAATATTAAAAATGTTATCCAGCTACCTCGTCTGACAGTAATAGTTTTTATCTAAATCATGTTTTCTCTTAAAGTCTCTATGAAACTATGGACTATGACAGTATCGGAAATCTTTCATGGCTAATCAATATGAGGTAGAATAACTCTGTTTCCAGAAAGCAACTGACTTGATATACCTTTTTCTCTCCCTTTAAATGTGTAAGAAAGGAGCAAAACAACATTTTTTTTTTCTTTTTCAGCTTAGTCTTCTCCAATTATTATATGAGTACCATGGCTTTTGAGAATTTATCCACATAAGGTTATTACTGCCTCCTCTAAACTTTCCTTGAAAGAATGTAGACTGGAATTATTTGGCCAAGCTCTTAAGGTGCCATACAATTACATAGATTCATCTTCAGTTCACTTGCAAAACATATTAAGTTTATGTGCAAATAACTTATTCACAAACAAAACCAAGAACCACTAACACTATAACTAATCTGTAACTTGTGAACTGCTAAGTCATGTCAGTTGTGTCCGACTCTGTGTGACCCCATACACGGTGGCCCACCAGGCTCCCCTCCCTGGGATTCTCCAGGCAAGAACACTGGAGTGGGTTGCCATTTCCTTCTCCAGTGAATGAAAGTGAAAAGTGAAAGTGAGGTTGCTCAGTCGTGTCCCACACTTCGCGACCCCATGGACTGCAGCCCACCAGGCTCCTCCCTCCGTGGGACTTCCTAGGCAAGAGTACTGGAGTAGGTTGCCATTGCCTTCTCCAAACTTGTGAACTATCAGCTACTAATTCTTAATATAATCTTCCAAAATCTGGAAGAACAAGGATGGTCACTCTTCAAACTTTAAGGAAAAACTTTTCTAAATGAAAGTTATACCAACCTTTTGATCAGATGTTTGTAAATTATTTTTGTTAATTTCATTTTTTTTATGTTTCTAGCACACTTTTTCTATCATGTCCTTTCTGTTGAGTGTGTAAGATACCTTTATGATAAGATTTTAAAAAGTGTAGCCTTTTCTTGTGTTATATATGCTTTAATAATTGTTGAGCTTTCTTCTTTTTCATTTTAAATCAGTTTGTGTTGTTTTGGCCAATGCAATTTTATTGGCATTGCATTTGAATTCACAGATAAATTTAGGGAGAATTGACAAAATTGTGATTGAATGTTCTCATGTAGAAATTTACTCAAGTAAATTTATGATCCTTAGGACATGTTTAAAATATTCTTGATAAAAATTCTGCTCTTTTCTCATTCCTTAGTATTTAACACTGTGGCTTACAACTATAGATGGGATTATTCAAATAAACTCATCCTCTAAATGAGATGTGTATTAATATATATTGCCTTTTGAATTTGTGTACATTCTTTGTAGTTTATGACTTTATTCCACTAGTAAGACATTTTTGTCATTTAATATTATGATTCTTGTCAGAACAAATTAATTTATGTGTACATGAAGAAAAAGGTACAGAAATTAATACATGGTTGATTTTATGCTTCATCTTGAGATTCAACATTTTAGGATATATCTGGGTATTGGCATATGTTCATAAGTTTTGTCTGCAAAATAGTAAGCACTTTTGCTTTACATGTCTGTAGAAGGTGGCTCTTCAATATAGTTGTCACAAACCATATGTTCTTAATTCAATTTTAAATAATTGAATTAAGTTAAATTAAACTAAAAATTCAGTATTCCAGTCGTATCACATTTGACACATTTAGATTGGACGGAGTAGAATAATATTCTTATTATTGAGAAAATTCCTACTTGCCTGTGTTGGCATAGAAGGTAGAGGCTATGGAGTCAATCTGACTGTCTTTAGATTAGAGCTCCATCACTTCATAGCTATGAAATATTATTTTAGTTGTATAAAATCTTTAGGCTTTAATTTACTTATCTGTTAATAATGCTACAAAGATTTTTAATGGGATAATTTTAAGGTTAGCATAATAATATTTGCAAAGAAACTAACATAATGCCTTGCACATAATGATTCCTTGGTATATGTAAGTGAATATATTGCTATCTGTTATAATAGATAATATAATACTATTTATTTACTTTCATTTGTTTTTATTCTTTAGACTAATCCCTTTACCATATATATCCCTCCATTGTCAATTTCTTATTCACCATCCAACATAATTTAATTTTCCCCTTGCTTTCTCAAATGTATTTTTTAGCAGCAATAATTTTATTAACAAAAATGAAGCAATCACTTACAGCATTTGCTCCATCTGATAAATATCAACTCACTTAAGTACTTAATGCAAATTTCACTAAGTACTTACTGAAAATGAAATGCAATTTCATCTCCACTTTTACAGATAACTGGGAGACAAAGAGGTTATTTAAAACTTAAGTGGCAAAACTATCAGAAAATTTACAAACAATAAATGCTGGAGAGGGTGTGGAGAAAAGGAAACCCTCTTATACTGTTGGTGGCAATGCAAGCTAGTACAGCCACCATGGAGAGAACAGTGTAGAGATTTCTTTAAAAATCTGGAAATAGAAGTGCTATATGACCCAGCAATCCCACTGCTGGGCATACACACCAAGGAAACCAGAATCGAGAGAGACATGTACCCCAATGTTCACTGCAGCACTGTTCACAATAGATAGAACATGGAAACAACCTGGGTGCCCAACAGCAGATGAATGGATAAGGAAGTTGTGGTACACACACACAATGGAATATTACTCAGCTATAAAAAGAATGCACCTGAGTCAGTTCTAATGAGCTGGATGAAACTGGAGCCTATTATACAGAGTGAAGTAAGTTAGAAAGAGAAATACCAATACAGTATATTATTGCATATATATGGAATTTAGAAAGATGGTAATGACAACCCTCTATTCAAGACAGCAAAAGAAACACAGATGTAAAAAACAGACATTTGGACTATGTGGGAGAAGGCGAGGGTGGGACAATTTGAGAGAATAGCATTGAAACATGTATACTACCAAATGTAAAAATAGATGACCAATGCAAGTTCGATGCATGAAGCAGGGCACTCAAAGTCAGTGCTCTCGGACAACCCAGAGGGATGGGGTAGGTAGGGAAGTGGGAGGGAGGTTCAGGATGGGGGGTACCCATGTACACCCATGGCTGATTCATATTGATGTATGGCAAAAAGCACCACAATATTGTAAAGTAATTGGCCTCCAATAAAATAAATAAATAAATTTTAAAAATGCACACTAGAAAAATAAACCAACAAAAAACTTAAATGGCAAAACTAAGATTCAAACTTAGTCTGGCACATGGCCAGTCTGAAACACTGGCCATGTGACACGTGTATTTTTTTTTTTTCCTTTGTCTTTTGGAATAGTTTCTAAATATCGTACTCCAATATGCTTTGATTTGCCATTTTTTATTTACTATTTACAATTTTTTTCTTTAAAATTAATGTTTTATTAATAGATTCTAATATATACTTGTATTTTTCTAAACCTCTTTTTAACAAACTTTTCCTATACCAATTAAATCTGTCTGTTTTGTGGTATTTTGTTTCTGTTTTTGTTCTTCTTGTTGCCACATCAGCTTCCCTCAGCTTTCAGTGGGGAAAGCTGGTGTGTTGATTAAAATCATGGGCTATAGAGTCAGGTTACCTAGGCTCAACTACTAAAATGATGAGGAGATACTCACTTTGAGCCTCAGCCTCTTCATCTATAAAATAAAAATATTTATAGTAGGGTAGCTGAGACAATGAGATGTGATAATACATGTAAATGCATTTAGTACATTATAGAAAATATAGTAAGAGTAACTTTGATATTATTATTATTGTTATTTATGGATCCACAGAATTTATCTTTGGTTTGATTTTCTTGAGAGCATACAGTTGCTCCATAAAGTATACTTGGCTTCTCTTGAACTGATTCCCTTCACAAGTAGCTTTCTTCTTTCTCTCTTGATTGTTATGTTTCTTCCTTTAATTCCTAGGATGTTTAGAGAGATGCCATCCTCATGTAAGGAGTGTAGAGACTATACTGACCTGAGAGTGGTAAAGACTATGATTAACACTATTTAGCCAAAGAGCAGTACCTTCTTTACATCATGCTCCCAAGACTCTGGACTCTGTGTTTGGTTCACCTATACCCAAATGTGTACTCTCCAGGTAAAAATATATTTTCTGTGAATTCTTCTCAGGTCACTGCCTTACTGACTCAGTGCTATTTAAAAAAAAAAAAAAATCTTCCTATAGAATTTACATGTAAGGATGGAGGAATACATTTGTGTTTCTGGTCCAAAACTTCAAAGGCTCCATCCAATATTTGAGGGAGACTATGGAAAATGGGCATGAGTTTGAGCAACAGACATGAGTTTGAGCAAAGCTCTGGGAGGTGGTGAACAACAACAAATGGAAAACCTTGGAAGGTAACATTATCTCTGGTTAGATTTTTTATTGAAATTTTGAAACTACTGCACAAATAGGTCAACCTTTTTTACCTTTCTTTTTAATTGGCCTTGTTGAGGCTCTAGCTACACATTGCACAACATCTTTCCAAAAGACTCCATCTTCTGAGTTGGGTCAATGGTACCTGTATTACTTTCCTAAAACAACTGTAACAAACTTCCACAATCTGAGTGATTTAAAGTAAGAGAAACTTGTTTTCTAGAGGCTAGAAGTCCAAAATTAAGGCATTAAGGAGACACACTCTCTTTGATAGCCATTGGGGAGAATCTGTTCCATGACCTTCTTCAAGCCTCTGGTGTTGCTGGCAATCCTTGGCATTCCTCGGTTAATAGATGCATCAGTCCCATCTTTGCTCTGTCATCACATGGCATATTTTTTTCTGTGTCTCTGTCTGTATAGGTCTTGTCTTATTAGGAGATATGTCATATTGGATTAAGGGCCAACCCTATTCCTTTATGACTTCATCTTAACTACAACAACCTTATTTCCAAATAAGGTTACATTCTAGGGTTTGAGAAGAATACAAGCTTTGAGGAGAAATTCTATGCAACTCAGTACTGTTGCCAACTATTCCTGACTGGGTGTGCTCTTACAGGATAGCAAGTGATTTTTCCAGTTATAAGTAAGCTGACTATACTAATCCACAGACTGATCAACTTGCTTCTGATAATTGTTCATCTTAACGTGGCAATGTGTTTCCAATTAGAGAGTCCTTTGCCTTTTCCCTGGACCTGTTACCTCAAATCCTAGCCCCTCAAGTTTACATTGGATTGCTTTGGCTTCATGAAATCTTTTCACTGTGCTACATTAAGACCATAATTTAGGAAGGTCTTTTGATGTATAACATACTAGGTTAGTGTGAAAATAATCACGGTTTTGGACTGTGAATTTTTAATCATTATAACTAGGCTCAAACATCTTCATTAATTAAAATAGGAACCATTACAATCAACACATTTTTTCAAACAAGAAATAAGTTTATTCCTGTAGCATAAAAATCTGTGCTCTGGGATTCGATGAACCATTGGAAAGCATTTTCTGTGTCCTACTGGCTGTTGAATTTTCCCTGCAAAAGTTGTTGAGCTGCTTGAGGAAGTGGTAGTCAGTTGGTGAAAGGTCAGGTGAAAATGGCAGATGAGGCAAAACTTTGCAGCCCAATTCATTCAACATTTGAAGCATTGGTTGTACGACATGTGGTCAGGTGTTGTCGCAGAAAAGAATTAGACCCTTTCTGTGGACCAATACCAGCTGCAGGCATTGTGGGTTTTGGTGCATTCCATTGATTTGCTGAGCATACTTTTCAGATGTAATGAATTTGCCAGGATCCAGAAAGCTGTAGCAGATGAGACTGGTATCAGACAACACAACAGTGACCATGATCCTTTGTGTGTGTGTGTGTGTGTGTGAGTTTGGCTTTGGAAAGTGCTTTGCATCTTCTTCTTAGTCCAACCACTGAGACAGTAGCCACTGGTTGTTGTATAAAATAGACTTTTAATTGCATGTCACAATCTGATTGAGAAATGATTCATTGTCATTGCATAGAATAAGAAAACACTTGAAAACGGCAATTTTTTTGACTGATGGTCAGCTCATGAGGCACCCACTTATTGAACTTTTTCATCTTTTCAATTTGCTTCAAATGCCAAACAGCCATAGAAAGGCTGATGTTGAATTCTTGGGCAATTTCTTGGGTAGTTGTAAGAGGATCAGCTTCAATGATCCTCTTAGTTGGTGGTTGTCAACTTCCAATGGCCAGTCACTGTGCTCCTCATCTTCAAGGCTCTAGTACCTTTTAAAAATCTTCTTGAATCACCACATTCCATTAGCAGTTCCTGGGCCAAATGCATTGTTGATGTTGTGAGTAGTCTCCACTGCTGTATGACCCATTTTGAATTCAAATAGGAAAATCACTCAAATTTTCATTTTGTATAATATCATTTCCATAGTCTAAAATATATATAAATTAAGCAGCAAGTAATGATTCATTAGCAAAAAACATAAAGGAAGAAATGTGCATTAAAATGATGTATAACAAACCACATTTGTTTAAGATGTATTCCAATATCTAATGAAATATTTCAATAATGTAAAACCAAAATTACTTTTGCACCAACCTAATAACATATGTTTCCTCTTCTATTTCTATTTTGATGGCTTTGAAATGCTACTAACTCATAAGAATGAAAAGGGTAATTGATTTTGAAGTTGTTTGTCTAACTAACATCTTCTAACATGGAAGGGCATTTGCTAACTTATCCCTAAGTAAATAAAGTTAGGTCCTTCTATTGGGAAATTCATCCTACTTTTCTTGAATGAGGGATGGGTAAACATGATAAAGAAGGAAGAAGTCACCTGTCTAACCACCTAGATAAAGAAATTAAAACTTGGGGATTGTTTGGCTTGATTTTGTCAGAGTGGATTACGCTCATATATTTGTTCCACAAAACACTTATTTTAAGTGACAGAAAAGGCAAAGATCGAGTTCTTCCCTATTCATTTTACAAACACTAATAACAATACAAAAGTATCTAAAAAAAAGCTTAGTCATTAATTTAAAGATGGAAGATTAGATACATGAAAGGCTCACTCAGAGCACCCCAGAAAATGGGAAATAAGTCAAGAAAAATCTACACATTTGGAGAATAGAAAACATTAAAATAAAATTTTCATAAGTAAAAACAGATGAGCAAAGAATACCTGACTTATCAGAAGTGAGAAAGTATCAGAAAGGAAAGGAATATGTTTGCACAGCCACCCAAATGGATATAGATTGGTGGCAAAAGGAATCACTGAAGAAGGACCGAATTTGGTGCTTAAAACCAAAGAGTTAATTACAAGTCTGTTTTCAGACTACCAAGGCTCCTCCCCAGTGATGGTAGATGAGCAGTTAACAGAGGGAATATGGATTGAAGGACACTAGGCCCAGTGTGGGGCTGACATAACATGCTCAAAAGAGGGTAATAAAGAGAACATTTTCATGCTGAGTTTTGTGATTCCTCACCACTATGCTTTCATCCATGTTTAGAATGTTAACAGTCACGTTTATTATTCAAGGTATAGGATTAGGAATTTTGCTTCTCAAAATCTAACCATTGCAAGAAGAGATATTTGAAATGGTCCAGTCACAGGAGCCAAAACTGCAGTTCATATTTCATGTGCTGTGCCTGCACTCAGGATTTCCAAATAGCTTTTCAGTATTTTGTTCTTAACTAAGTGAACAATTAATGATTTTCATTTACCTGAGAAATAAATCTAAGCTGAAAGACCAGAAGGAAAAAATAAACAAATAAATAACAACAAAATTTAGAGGAAATATGTTTTGTAGGAGAAAGAGAATTTGAAAAAGAGAGAAAGCAAAAGCTTATTTTACAGATGATTCAGAGACTGAATTTCAATTCGGGTTTTACTGGGATAGAAATACTTTGGAAGAACATCCAGTTGAAAATGTATAGATCTTAACAACAAAAATTTTTTGATATCAAACATTAAGAACATAGTAAAAAGAAAAAAATGACAGTTTAACAACAGGTGATTTTTAAAAACTTTATAGCCATTACTAAAAATCATACATGCACATCAGCATTATCCTAAAAAATGGAATAGGAACTTATCTGAAACTGAGTGAAACAAAACTATGTCCTTCTGTATCCCTAATCTGATGAGTAGCATTGGATGAACTACTTCCTTCTTTGTCATTCAATTTCCACATATTGTATTGTCGATCTCTGATTTGTTTCAATGTTCAAACATCCTATGATTTAATACTAAATGCCCCCTAAAGCTGTTGGATATGTGTACAGTGCATATACATATACAGATAGAAAATATTTCTGCTTTTCCTAGAGGCAATTGACCATGCACATAATAGTGCTGGCATTACGTTGCTTCTGAGCTATTCACACTGGACACTGTCTCCAGTTTATTCACTCCTGATCTTGCCAGTTCTGTCTTGTTTTAGGCCTGCTGCGCCGTGGCCAGCTGCTCAGTAAGACTTCAAAGTGACACTGAATTGGTAAGAAAAGTTGATAAATGATACAGAATGAGGGCCACTTTGAAGTCCTGCAGTGTCACCAGAAATACCACAGTGAAACCAAAACAATGAGAAGTAGGGGGCCGGGCAGGGACCACCCGAAGAAATGGTCCTCAGGGGATAGAAAAACAGTTCCCAGGGGAAGTATTAACAGGGGAAGGAGATGGTAGCATAAGGGAAAAGAATAAAAGTAATAAAGAACATATAAACCTTTAGTTTTATTTATATAATTTTCTAAATGATGAATCAGCCTCAGACACTTCCATTTGGTGCACTGCTGATGCTGCTGTTTCAACATATCTCCCTGTAAATTGTGAGATAACAGTGCTGATAGACACATTATGTGAACTTTTATTCTGAGCATTGTCTTCTCTGTTTCATCATCTGTTTCATTTTTGAAAAGTACGCTTGACTATTGAAGAAAGGGTCAGGAAAAGCAAAGGGCGTAGTGATGAAGTCTATTTAGTGATATCTGGATCCACTTGATGTGAATTTCCAAAAGCAGAAGTGAACACACGTGATCTACCCATAAGAAATCACCAAGAGTGTCAGGTGCACGTGTATCAAGCAACAGAAATAACCCTTGTTAGGCCTACATCTGTTTATTGAGTTTTCCCCACTTTGGGCTCCAGAATCAATGTGAGAGTCAGGTCAAGACCTAAAGTATAAATGTCAGATACCTTTTACAGGATCTGGAGAAATGCTTCATAGAAAGGAGTGAAAGGTTGACAACTTCATTGTCAAGGAGAAGGATTCAAGGAGAAGGGAATCACAGAGAATGAGATGGTTGGATGGCGTCACTGACTCAATGGACATGAGTTGGAGCAAGCTCTGGGGGGTGGTGAAGGACAGGGAAGCCTGGTGTGACATCCATGGGGTGGCAAAGAGTTGGACACAACTAAGCAACTAAACAACAACAATATTTATATGCACACTAATAGATACACAAACATGCATACACATACATATATGGCTTAAGGCAGGTAATATAAGTGAGGAAGTAGAATATTTCCCTCTTTGCTAACAGATTGCAATCATTTTTAGCCAGTACAGCGAAGGAGGCTGTCAGGTCTAACTGTTCTCAGTATCACATCTGTCTGTTCTGGGAAAGACTACTACTCTAGATATTCGATTATTACTTTCTCTCACGAATTTTCTTGAAGCACTGCCTTTAACACTATGATATATAATATATTTATTGAATATACATAAATTCAGTGTGTCAATTGAGTGTGTAAATTCTTCACGAATCCCTTTAAAACCAAGGAATTCCTGGACATGAGGTGGCTGTAGAGTGCTAGAATCTGGTCTTCCACATGATTGATTCCTGCAATCATCCGCTGGGATAACTCTCACTCCTCTTGGCAAGACAACTTCATGTTCAGCAGCCTTCACAGTTAATTCTGTGCCATGCACTGGCACACAGAAAACATTCTGCTTCTTCCAGGTCATGCTGGGTTAGAGGAATTTCTATGAAACTACTGAAGTCAACATATGCCCAAACACATCACAGAGCTATTTCCAGTCAGATGTTGCCACCTCTCTGTGGCAGAAATCCCCTCAGTTCTAAGAACCAGATGTCTAGTTGGTGTTTTTTTTTTTTTTTTCTGTCTTCCAGTTCTCTGCTATGAAGGTACTGCTTGCAGGATCCCTTTAAATTAACCGCTAACTACACTCTCATCACTTCTCTTCCCATCCCTGGAATTTACTCTCATCTTCTGTCAAAGTTATAGCATACTTAAATACTCTGCTCTTATTCTACCCCAAATTCTATCTATAAGCAAAATCTTATCATTTCCTTGAAGACACTGTTCTCTTAGTAGATCCAAGGCAGGTAATATGAGTCTGGTAAATACAAGATGATAGTGGTAACTGACATTGTGCCTCAGTGGAGAGGAGATGAAGACATGGGCAAAGATGGACAGGAGTGTGTATCACAGCAAATCAGAGAGTTGATAATCATCCCCTTTCACTGTTGCCACATGAGGATATCACCCCAGTTGCAAGATAATATGAATCTCTAAAGAAGTCAGGGAACTATATATATAACAAACATTAAATCTTCCAATCAAATTGTGGCCCTATTTCTATTTTAAAACAATGTGTGGGCCAACATAATATAACACAACCAATAAAACATTTCTCCGGGAGAGATCAGGCCTGAAGGCTATGAATTTGAGACTTTCCTTTACATGCTTTGCACTTTTAGGAGTTGAAACCAGGAATATTTCTTAGCTTCTCCTTTCCACAATGACATGCCCCTCCCTTGTGGTAATGAGTTGAGAATGATTTAGTTTAAATATGGAGAGAAAAAGGAGGGAAAACCTGGGTAAAAGCATAAAAAGTCAAGTTAGCAATTCATAAAAATCAGCCTGTTGTAGATGTTTTGCTTCTTTGTGGAAGGCTCTGGAAGCCACGGTGAACCATCCCTCTAGTCTGAATTCAGTATGCTAATGGCCTCTGACCCTTGCTCCGTGTTGTCTCTATGCTGTTTCCAGTGGACGACTGAAATCTTGAAAGGAACAGCAATCCTTTCTTTATGGAAATAAAACTGCAAATTAATCTACCTCATTAGGCATCTAGACTTGAATACTTCTGTAGGCAATGGAGACCCAGGTTCAGAGACAGTTTTACTCAATTCAGGCTAGGTTAAAAGGGAAAATCCTCTGTATCATCCCGTCTCAATTTTTGCCTTCCCCTAAATCCCATTTCCTCATGCAGTCAAAATTTTCCACTTCGAAGGAATTTTTTTTTTCTCTCTGTTTCCAAGAATAGAAAGGATATTCCTTCCTGTCTCCCACCAGAATATAAACTTCAGGGACTATAAATGTAGTCAGGGCCATATTTATCTTGTGCATAGTCACCCAGGAAGATTTCTGAAGTAGAGCAGGTATTTTTCAATGAGTATTTTTTGAAGCAGTGAATGAATATCCTATCTTTGACTATCTAACTGTCTTTCAGAACTTGTCATTTACACCTATCTACGTGCTGCTACTGCTGCTGCTGCTGCTGCTAAGTCGCTTCAGTTGTGTCCAACTCTGTGCGACCCCAGAGACGGCAGCCCACCAGGCTCTCCCGTCCCTGGGATTCTCCAGGCAAGAACACTGGAGTGGGTTGCCAGGTTTATTTCTAGAGAGGAATCTACATCGTGGAATGAATTTAAGTATTTAATTTGCATGGGTGGCATTATAAAAATGACTGGAGGAGAAGAAAATATGAATAAAATATTTTTTCAGATTAAACATATTCAAAATATTCAATATGTGAGGAAGGGCTTCGCTGTGTTTAGTCATTCAGTCAAGTCCAACTCTTTGCAACCGCATGGACTGTAGCTCATCAGGCTCCTCTGTCCATGGGATTCTCCAGGGAAGAATAGTGGAGTGGGTTGCTGTGCCCTCCTCCAGGGGATCTTCCCAACCCAGGGATAGAACCCAATTGCAGGTGGATTCTTTACCATCTGAGCCACCAATGAAGCCCAAGAATACCCAAGGAATGGGTAGCCTATTCCTTTTCCAGATCTTACCAACCCAGGAATCGAACTGGGATCTCCTGCATTGCAGGTGGATTCTTTATCAGATGAGCTACCAGCAAAGCCCATGTGGAGGCAGATAAAGTCTCAAAACCTAGAAATCAAATATATTGGGGTAAATTTGAATACTATAATATATGATTTGATAAACTACTAATAGTTTAGCATACTGATGAAAACAATTTCTTCAGTTTAGAAAGGACATACAACCAAAATAATAATTTTGAATGATAAATAGCCAGTAGTAAATCAAAATAATTACTGGTAATTTCACAAGGGAGTATGGTGATAATTTGCATCCTTGAACATCACTACTGGGATGACTTCCAGACACTTTCTGAAAGGGAGAAAAAAAATGCTTAAATGTGGCAAATGACTGGTCAACTCTTATCCAGGGCCTACTTGGCTACATAGTTATTTCCAATTTTCTTCTCTTCAAAACTCTTTTAGGGAAAAAAATTAAATTATTTATTGATTCAATGACTTGTCCTTCTAAATTACATAGTGAAACAAAAACACAAAAACAGAACACAATTGGAGGAACATCCAGGTACTCGAATGCCAGGCATATGACATTTATATAATACATTTCCTTCAAATTGGGTCAGTCCAACAGAGTTTCTAAGAATAAATTTTGTTCTTCATAGAAATAAAGGTTACTTTATTCTTCACTACATACAAACACTACATCTTGCAAATTTGTGTGCATCTTCCCCAACTGTCACTGGCTTTCTTGGAATGTTGTTTCGTTGCTATCATCTTTCTGTAAAGGAGGAAGTTCTCTCTCTTCTTAGTTTCCTAAGTAATTTTTCATGAAAGAGTTCTGGATTTTGCCAAATGTTGTTTGTGCATATATTGATATGATTACATTAGTTTTCCTTTTTAAAATTTGTTATATTAAGCTTGAATGTTGAACCACCTTTGCATACCCAGCAAAAATTCCACTTGGTTTTAGTGTAAAATTCTTTTTATAAGTTTTGCAATTGATTAGCTAATATTTTGTTGAGGATTTTTGCATCTGTATTCATGAGAGATATTGGGCTTTCACTCTTAGTGAACTCTGAAATAGGGCAAACAAAGCAACACTTTGAATGAGGCTTTGACAGGTCAAATAATGTTAGTTATGAGTGGGCAAAGCTTTTGGGGGGTCCTAAGCCTATTATTCTTGCTCCTGTTGCTGACAAGGCTCTCCAAGTTTTCAATCAGCTTTGGTTGTGAAACTTCATTTTCTATATTCCTAGCGATTTATGAAGGAAGGATGGAAACAGGATAAGTTAAACATACACAGAACTTACTGTTCTCAATGAGATTGGGCCATTTTCCTCAAATAAGCATTCCTAATGTGTTTGAAGTTTTTAATTTCCATAGCTCTGAAAAGGTTAATTTTGACAATTCTTTCTGTGTTTTCATTGTTTTTATGGAGAAGTGGATTTTCAGAGGTCCTTACTTCACCCTTCTAGAAGTGCTTATTAAAATAGTACTAACTTTGATCATGTGGCTAGTATGGTATCTGCCAAGCTTCTACATTTTAAAAATCATTTGTTTCTCTTGTAGTTAATTGTAACTTTATGAGGAGGTACTTTAGGTTTGTGAAAATATCCTGTTTCTGACAAAGTCTTAATTTATTCATTAATTTATGGATTTCTATTTTATTCAATGACTTATAACCTATTACTGTCATTATTTATTTTAATAAATCATCACCAAATTGCCAAATGGAAGCCATTTCAAGCAGGTTTTGGCCTTTTGGCATGTCTTCCTTTTTCTCTTTCTATATAGATGTTCCACATTATCATTTATTTTCCTTGCCCAGCATTGAAATTAACTGCTTCTCCAGGTGCTCTGGTTCTTTTCAATACATAGAAACCAAGACCTGGCATTAGTCATGCCTATCTTTGTAGGAGTGTCTCTTTTTCTAGGCCCTGCAGTTTTCAGAGTTAGGGGTTATGTTTGTGTGCTTGTGATTTGTATGTGCACATATATGTATACATGTGCAAATACATGCACATACACATATATACATATCACATTTTCATATACATTTATTTCTGTTAATAGTTACACATATTAAAAACTGACTTCACTTCAATAATCACAATTATATTACAACAAAAAAGTTTTATTCTATTTTCTCCTTTCTTAAATATATCCCTTGGGCTTCCCAGGTGGTTCAGTGGTAAAGAACCTACTTGCCAATGCAGGAGACATGGGTTCAATCCTGGGTCGGGAAGATTCCCTGAAGGAGGAAATGGCAACCCACTCCATTATTCTTGCCTGGGAAATTCCATGGACAGAGGAGTCTGGTGGGCTACAGTTCATGGGATTGTAAAAGAGTCGGACACATCTTAGAGACCAAACAACAACGGTATGTATCCCCTACCTCCTATAACTTCCCTTGTCAATATATATTTATTCATTTAAACAAGTCTTCCTTTATATAACCAGTCTTTTATTGTCATCGCCTCCATGCCAAGATCGTTTCCTTGCCAATGTCATCCTTGCTTAGCTTTGACTCATATACCCCTGCCAGACGACACTCCCAAAGACCCACAAGGATGTTCTTTCCCATTCAACCTCTGATATTCTGAGCTCAGTCACTCTTCCTACAAACAACCTTCTGACATTCATAGGCTCTGAAATCCTGTACCTGACTCTTCTCTTACTCAGAAGTTCTCTTTCCTCTTCTTGATTTCTGATATCCTTTGCAGCATTGTATCCTTCCCCTCTGGGGAGGCCATTTTTATTTCACCTAGGCAATTAAACACCATACTGGCTACCACACCTATACATGTGTTCTTCACCCCGACTGCGCTCTGACACAGCATGCCCAGCTGCCTTCAGCAAGAAAACTCTCCCTAAAGTACTCTGCTCCAGTACCCGAGTCAGGCCACCCTTCTGTGTGGATCACCCCTCATCATGCTTGCTTGGGCTGAACCCTCACAAGCAGCCACCCCAGTTAAAACATTTGCTGTGCTAAACTCCTCTCACAAAACCCTACATAATGGCCACTATTACAAACTGATCAGAAAGAAAAAAACTAAAAAAAAAGAGTAAATCATTTGAAAATTATATTTTTATAAAATATGCCTTATATCCCCAAACTGCACATATGTAATTTGCCTAGTAAAAGGAATATATTTACACTTCTGCCACTCTCCCTTTTAAAATAGTACTGTTTATAAAATTCTCAAACCTCTGACCAATTGCTATATTTTATTTGTAGCATTCATTCTGAGCTTGAAGCAGTTATTAAACAATGAAAGCTAACAAGGTCAGTGACTTCAGATTTTCCAATTGAATTTACAGAAACATATTCCCTGTGTAACCCAAAAGACTGAAATCTAGGGCTTTCTAATAAAGAAATAAAGAAACTACTCCCACATACTACCCAAATACCTTTGTTTTTTTTTTTTTTTTTGCTGAAAATGCAAAATGTGAGCAATTTCTAAATGTATTTCACAGTCTTCAAAATTATTTACAATTAAACAAAACTTAGAAAAATGTAATTATTTGAAGTAACACAAAAATAGAATACAATATATATATGTATATTGTATTATATAGGGTATGTGTGTGAATCATATATAGTTAGTCATATTTTAAACATTTGTTCATGGGGTCACAAAGAGTCGGACACAACTGAGCGACTGAACTGACTGACTGTGGATATAGATGCATATATTAATACATATATTTTCATGCACACATTTTTAGAAGTATTCATTTTTATTAGATTAAGAATTATTTCGTTTACTTGAGAGATAAATAGTCATTTATTTTTCTTCTCAGAGCTTTCTTGCAAAAATAAAACAGAAATGGAAAGTGGGTTTGCAAACTGAGCTAAATCCTAATTTCAAGGTGATGTTCAGACAGAAATTAAGAAAATAAGAGAAAAAAGTGGAAACCCACTGACAAGTTTCCCATTATTCATTGAATTTGCTTTTAACCGACCCAGGTAAGAAATGTTGAATTTGAATAATTAATGTCATGGCATCATCATTTTTAAAAAAAGGAGGAGGGGGGTACAGGGAATAATGTATTGTCAATTGTTGATAATTACCATGTGAACCAAAGAATGTTTCATTATGAAAGAGGATAGTTTAAAACTATAGTCTCTAGGTTTTTATCTTTAGACATTCTAAGATAAGAAAAGTTCAGAAGCAAAACATGAAGAATTGTATTCCAAAAGCCATAATTGCAGCAAAATCAATTAGACAATTTTTCTTGATCGCATTTGAAGCTTTGACATCACACATTTCATTTATTTGCTTCTGGCCTAATAATCCCCTACATGCTGGGTAAAATCTTTGTTCTCTGATAGAAGTAATAAAGCTGTCTGCACGATTCCCTCTTGTGAGACACAGAGTGCTCCTATTTTATTTAATCTATTGGTGTGCAGCCTTTTCAAAGTAAATACTTCACACACACTGAACAGAGAAAGACATGCAAGGGGGCTGGCCTGAGAAGTGTAAAAATTAAAAAGTGCCCTGTGAAGAAATAATGATGGTTCTCTAAAAAATTAAATAAATAAGAAATTCGGGTCAAGCGGGCCTTGACTCTCACTGCTGCTGGAGTGTGTGCAGTGCTTCATATCCTCCAACTTCCCCCTCCCCCATTCCATGCAGTTGCTCCTGTTGAATAGAAAGCATGGAGAAAATGAAGAGATCTAAATGCCAGCAGGAGACGAGCTGCATTCTTCTAGGCATGTCCTGAGCCTAGTCACCCAGAACAACTTGTGATCCCTGGACAAAGCCATTCACAGCAGGTGGCCATATCAAGAAATTTTCCTCCTGGAATTAGATATTATCCCAGGAATCACTACTGAGTCAAACATAATGCCCCATCCTGCTGGGTCAAGTAGGATTCCATTTCAATTTCTTTACACAACGATGCGTTTCATCTTGTCTGCGTACAATGACAGTGCTCAGGCATGAAATAAATTGAAGTGCCTGAAAGGCAGAATTATCCCTTGAACCTGCAGCATTCCCAACCCCAAAAACATACATTGTCAAGTGAGTTCCAGATAAGCAGGATCTTCAGCAAGTGTTTGTGCTGGTTGGCTTCCTTTAATCATACTCCCTTTTGTAAAACGGATTTTCGAGGGGAAAGATAAATCATTGCTGAGGGGGGAAAAAAAGGTCATTTTGAAAAGGCTCAAGAGGTTCATTTTGTGTGGCTTTCCAAGGTGAAACAGGTAATTCAGAGTAGTAAAAGTCTTTTGTGATCTACTTAATTCATCCTTCATATTACCAAGAAAAACTATTGAAATAAGACTGAATAGTTTTTTATAACAGGGTTCCTACAGATAGAGTGATTTCTTACTTGCTAGGATACTACCCAAACTCTAGCAAATGCAAGTTTAGGTTGATACCCAGATTTTCTTCCACCTTCTCAAAAGGAAATGCAGCAGTCTTCCAGGATGTTTGGTAGATGTATTTCAATACTACTATTAACAGCACACCTTTGCCTACAAAGCATCAAGCCAACTTCAATGAGGTTGTGTAGCCAAAGAACATTTTTCTCCATCATCACATTATGTTTGAGCCCTTTAAACATACAGACATGAAGAAATCCAAGAAATAATATTTTATCTTTGCTTTACTGAGATGAAAGACCTTTCTTTAGCAGTCAAATGTTTTTCAATCTTAAAGTATATTCTGCCTTTAAGAATAATTCTCTTGAATACATTTATGGAAGGAACTCATACAGAAATAGGGATAACTTTAATTTTAATAATTACCTTAAAAAGCTGTTATGCAAAAATCACTATTAAAACAAAAGGAAAGAAAACACTAAAATGTGTACAGTGGCTTGGGGTTTAATCTACTTCTCCTATAAAATCATATTCTTTTGGTTTTAGTTTCTTTGATTTAAATATGCTCTTTAAGGCAGTATGGATGGTTTTTTAGAATGCAAAAATAACTACATTTCAAGTAATTACACAAGTTCAGGATTCTGTTATTGCTATTTTCATGTATGCAAATGGATATTCAACAGTGATTTCAACTTTCAAGTGAACTTAGATACCAGATGATAGTTGATTATTAGTGCTGGTTTAGTTGCTAAGTCGTGTTGGACTCTTGTGACCCCATGGCTTCTCTGCCTGGCCCCCTGCCAGGCTCCTCTGTTTATGGGATTTTCCAGGCAAGAATACTGGAGTGTGTTGCCATTTCTTCTCCAAGGCATCTTACCAACCCATAAATCGAACCCAGGTCTCCTACATGGCAGAAAGATTCTTTACCAACTAAGCTATGAGGCAAACACCTGTTCAGTTCAGTTCAGTTCAGTCGCTCAACTGTGTCTCACTCTCTGCAACCCCATGAACCGCAACACACCAGGCCTCCCTGTCCATCACCAACTCCTGGAGTTCACTCAAACTCACGTCCATCGAGTCAGTGATGCCATCCAGCCATCTCATCCTCTGTTGTCCCCTTGTCCTCCTGCCCCCAATCCCTCCCAGCATCAGAGTCTTTTCCAATGAGTCAACTCTTCGCATGAGGTGTCCAAAGTACTAGAGTTTCAGCTTTAGCATCGTTCCTTCCAAAGAACCCCCAGGACTGATCTCCTTTAGAATGAACTGGTTGGATCTCCTTGCAGTCCAAGGGATTCTCAAGAGTCTTCTCCAACACCACAGTTCAAAAGCATTAATTCTTTGGCGCTCAGCTTTCTTCACAGTCCAACTCTCACATCCATACATGACTACTGGAAAAACCATAGCCTTGACTAGACAGACCTTTGTTGGTAAAGTAACGTCTCTGCTTTTGAATATGCTATCTAGGTTGGTCATAACTTTCTTTCCTGTTATCTTATTCCAAATTGTATAGCTTATTTGGTTGCATATTGTGGGATGGATTGCCCTAATTCTGCAAATTCACTATAGCTAGAAAAAGTTAGTTATAAATTCACTTATTTCTCAGTAATCACACAAAATTTAATGTGAGTGAAGAGGCAATTAAAAAAGAGACTAGGTGTTTTTAATATTTTTGATACTTACTAACTTTCATGTTTTTCATTATTACTTTATTCCATTAATTTTGAAAAGATCTGCTGAAGTAGCTTAGATCTGGTTCCTTTGTATGAAAGGATTTGAGAAATCCTCACCTATTTATCAATAGTTCAGTTCACAAAGACTTCTGGTTTTGAATAACGGGAGCCTGGTAGGCTGCAGTTCATGGGGTTGCTAAGAGTTGGACACGACTGAATGACTTCACTTTCACTTTTCACTTTCCTGCATTGGAGAAGGAAATGGCAACCCACTCCAGTGTTCTTGCCTGGAGAATCCCAGGGACGGGGGAGCCTGGTGGGCTGCCGTCTCTGGGGTCGCACAGAGTCAGACACGACTGAAGCGACTTAGCAGCAGCAGCAGCAGTTGTCCTAAGTGTGTCCAGATATTTATCACTTTGAGGAAAGATAATATGTGCTAACAATGTTTTTCTTTCTTTTTCTTCAAATTCTTATAGCATTCTATCTTTATTTTTTTTGATATTTATATTTCTACAATACCATTTTTTTTATAGTAAGTATACTGGTGTTGTATTTCATGTTCTATAATTTTATATACTTCATCACACTTGGCTCAGTGTTTTATATCTAAACTTGGTCAACACCTATTTAAAAAATTCTCTAAAATTTGAAAGTTCCTTTGCATAAACAAATATAATCTGTTTAATTATACTTGAAATATATTTTCTAAAAGTAAATAGGGGATGACTATTTGCCCTTGAAGATAATTTTTATTTTGAAACATATTTTTCATTTTTTAATTCAAATATCAATGTCTTAAGCCTAGAAAACAATTTTATATCTAAATTGTCAATTCTAGATAATGTTTCATAATTCAATTTCAAAATTCTAAGTAGATAATTATATAAAAATTATCATCCTGTAAGAAATGTTTCACTTGGATTCTTCTTTAATAAACATTATAGTTGCTGATAAAGCATTTCCGGTGGCAATTTTTCAAAATAGTAAGAAATTTTTACTTCCTCAGCTTTCATGTTTTTGTTCAGTTCTATACCTTATGAATATTTGTCATGATCTTTGTTGGAATATTTTTATTAAGCCATATAATAAGTCTTCAAATGAAAGAGAAGATTTTTTACCCCCAACTTTTATAATTTATAACAAGAAAAAAACTTTCCTGCTCAAAATGGAGATTCCTTATGATGTTGTCCATTGGTGAATGGAATGATAATGAAAGTTTTAACTTTATTGCTTTTTAGTTTTTTTAAACATGTGCCATCACCAAGGTTTGGGGAAAGTTTTTTGTTTTGTTTTGAAAATCTATATAAAGTAAAAAGTTAAAACATTTTGGATCCAAAGCCCTGTACAAAGTTGTTGGAAAAACAAACATGCCAAACATGTGGGCTAGGATATGGTGCAGTAACAACTAACCAGCAAACCCCAACCACGTAAAATGGTTTCTCACTTACTCTGCATGACTTTATGTGGCATCAAGGCTTTTCACTAAATGAAGTCTTTGGAGGCCTAGGATAGGAAAGCAGTGAGTATCTCAAATGTTCATCACCACACCAGAAGGAAAAAGACCATATGGCAAATTGCAGATGGGCTGTGAAAGCTATTATCTGGAAGTGACTTGTGTTACTTCCACTTAGATTTCACTGGCCAGAGTAAGTGATATGGCCACAGCTAACTACAGGAGGGTGAGGAGGCATAATCCTATCATGTGCCTTCAAGGGAAAAGCAGCAGAATTAATGATGCCCTAAACAATTTTTTGCCATAGTCTCTTTTTTACTCTCTCCAAGATATTAAACTTTTTCTATGTCTCTAACTTTAAGAATCATTCCAATAGGTATTCATTTAATGCCTCCTCTTTGAAAAATGTCAGGTTCTCCCTGTGGAAATATGAAGGTTTCTAAGCTGAACTCTTTTCAAAACATTCTAGCTTGATAACACAAGTGATACACTTCTTCATATTTTTAGTTGGATATTCCTTCATGATTGTATTGGTGGCCATTGATTTGTTCAATATTTTTTCCTTTATTATTGACAGCAGTATCTTAGTTATTAACAAGAGTATCTTAAGTAACTAATAAAAACACCTGGCAGTACTTTAAGACACTGAACCATTGTACTGAACATAAAAGCACATAGATCCCTTAAACACAGGCATTGCCCAACTGCCATCCAGGGTCAAGGATGAAAGAGGTAGAGGAACAGCCAGGTCCAGAAACACATTCTAGTAATAAATTATGTGCCCCCTGCAGCTTTGTGTCCTGAAGATTATTTCTCATATAGCATTTGTTCTCAAAACATTTCAGACCCACCATGTGAGAGACAGTATCCGCCTCCAGGGACAGGACAAAACATGTTTTTAAAAGAAGAAAGCACTATTTGTTTTGGATGATGTTTTAGAGATGTAAGGGAAGAAACAGGATTTGGAATATGTGGTATGTTGTATAAGAAGTGGTATGGCTGTGAACCACATGTCTAACAGACAAAAAGATGATATTGATCTAATAATGATTAAAAAAACCGTGACTGATAGAACACAGAAAACTCAAGATAATTTCTGGTTTTGAAGTAGCGTAATGATTCTCAGTGGAAAGTTTTCCTGATGGCTTAGGATATAAAGTCTAGGTCATTTTATATTGCATAAAATACTGAATTGCAAAACTTTAATTGCAATTTTTTTTTTAATTCAAAATTACCTAAATAAAAAGTAAACATTGGGAATCAGATTAAGGATAGGATAATGCCAAAGGAAATCAAAATGATAATAGTTTGTCTTCCTAAGTCTATATTGAAGATAAGTGTAAGATCAAGGCAAAAAGATATTTAAACTTAGTTGAAAGTGAATGTATAATGGCAACAGGAGGAATACAAGATAATCTTCAAGGTTAATAAAAATAGTGAATCATTTTCTTCCTATATTCAGGGTTTTGAGAGTAGAAATAAAAACTTGTTCTATGAATACCCTGTAGAAAAAAGCCAAGGAGATACTAAAGAAGAAAATAGATACTGAGATTAATTCTCAGAGAATATAAGACTATAAACTGTAAGCTGTATTACTGTAAGATACAGGAAGACTTACTGTTCTTGTAATTTTACTATACAAAGGAAACAAATTTTTAGGCTAATTTTGCAACAAATTCATTTCACTTCCAGTTTTACTAAAGAAGATATAATTTTGATATAGAGATATCATAGAGAGAGAAAACCCTGACATCTATAACTATCACTTCTTGAGTGAATTTGAGCAGGAAAGGGTGGGCAGAGAGATTAATGTAGTGCTGGTTACAGCTGGATCACTTTGAGTAACTAAGGTAGAAGAATGTGAAGGGAGGTAATGGAACAGAAAGAGAAAGCCATCAGGGAGTCAATAAGGTGAGCATATGAAGCCAGAAACAATGTGTCAGGAAATGACAAAAAAACAAAAAAAATCACTGAGAAATGATAAACGATAGTTTTAGGAAAACTATGTGTTGTGTCAAATATTAGACTGAAGTACCTTCTATCTATAAAATTAGTACCCTATTTGAGCCTCACACCTCCTTTCTAAAGTTCACCACACGTATATACATATATTTGATGACGGAGATGTTTTTTGTGAAACTCAACTAGAGTCCAGTTGTATGCCCATCTCCAAAGCATTTGAAATACAGGGAACATACAGGAGATTATGTGAGATAAGGACTTAAATCACTAAAGAAAAGATACAGATCCAGAGTTGAACATGAAAACATAAGGCCCTCCACATAAAGCCTTCAAAATAGTAGGGAAATCTTGGAGAAATCTCTGGAATTCCAGTGGGAATGATATAAGGGAGAAGAATCCTTGAGGGAAATAGTTATATTTCAATGCACAGGGAAATGTCTGATGATATATGGTTTTCATGTGAAGATAGCTTATTTAATTTGAATTTTTAATTTCTCTGCAATGTTTTTCGCTAACAGGTGGCATATTTCATTTACTTAATTCAATGTAATGGACAGTTACTAAGATCTTCTCATGGATACTGCGTATCAGAGATGCAAGTAAGATACAGCCTCTATTCTTAAAATCCTCACTATCTACCCATCTTTGGAGCAGCAATGGAGAAAAAGATTGAAAAACCCTTCCTTTCAACACAAGAAGAGTTAGTGCTATGGCAGCAGTGTGAGTCAGGACCGTGAAATGGAGGTGAAGGGAGTGGAAAGAGACTATTTCAAAGAGGACACTTGATCAGGGATTCAGAGAATGAACAGAATTTCACCGTACAGAAAAATACAAATATTCGGAAGTCTGTAAATAATCATTTAGAGAATGAAATTGCCTTGTGGGATTGGGATCAGCATGGTAGTAATATGGTGTTACCAGAGAGAAGGGCAGGTGCCTCCACTGGCTGGTGAGTAGGTTGACATCAGCACTATGAAGAAACAAGATGCGAAAAACAAAATAATATAAACTAAATGTTAGACATTTTTTATTGCTAACTCTATGTTACCGAATGCAATAACTGATTCACATTTCTAAAACTATTTTCTTGTTGTTTTTTTTTTTTCTAACACAACTCTTCCTCCTTTACCTATGTCTTAGTCACCATCACTCTCCTCCAAGTTTTCCAGCCAGAAAGCTTAAAGTAAGAACTCAGTACAATTTATGTTTTCTATATCCAAAATCCTTGAATTTGGGGAAAACAAACTAATCAACCAAGAAGCAAAAATAATCCTCCCCTCCTAAGCACAACTGACTTTTAACTGGTCCTTAAATGTATTCAATGCATCCTACAAAATGTCCTCAATTTTGCTGATTTCACCTCATTTTTACTGCAGAATTCCTAACTCAGGTCTTCACAATTACAAATCTGAATGTCTGCTTTTATTTTCTTGCTAGCTTCCCTGCATCCTCCTTATTAATTTCTCAAGCCATTATCCAAACTGCCTCCAGATGTGTCTCTCTAAAGTTCAGGAACAGTCATGTCACTTATCTCATCATGAATTTCAGTGGCAAAATGCTTGATATGACATTTAAGATCACTACTTTCCTGCTTGCAAGTTGCAACTTATTCTAGAAAATAATTCCCTGTCAACAATGGTTAACAATGTTAGAGCCTTCATGTAATCATCACTCCTCTGATTGGCTTTCAAATCCATACACACACACACACACACACACACACACACACACATACACATTCTTGTAAACAGAGGCTTTACACCTCTATTAACTGCATTATTTTCTACATAAATATAGCAGATAGATATAAACACTGATAGATAGACAGATAGACTCTATTTACCATGATTTTTTTCCATCTCAAGTGTCAGTCCACTGAAAAACTAGTACTAACTAGTAGTCCCATATTAAGAGCATTGTGGCTTTTAAATTGCTAAACATTTACATGAATTTTATTTAAGGGAATTACACTGGTGTCAATATTAATTTCCAAATTTGACTTCATTACAAAAATTCACTTTTAACTAAATATGTACAAACCCTGTCTTCATGAGCCAGGTTGAGCTGAGAGATGAGGGACATGGTACAGAATTCAAAACTAGTGACTTTTAGATACAGTGTAGGCTGTTTTGCCACTCTGATTGTATACTCCCCCAAAGGAGTGGAGACAAAGGAGAGGAAGAAAGTCCCACAGGTCCTGATTTATGGAGACTCTGCCTGTACAGCTGCACAAGCCCTAGGTGAACAGTGATTCACACTATTTGTTGTGGCAAGCCTTTCTCCTGTTAGTGAATAGTATATCCTTTTGGTATGAAGAAAGAGTGGACAGTCTTACAATAGAGTGGGACCTCTATACATTTATGATTTAAAGGTTCCTTTTTAAAAGATTTATCCATCAGCAAACTTTCAAAATTTATCATGGTATCACATGCAAGAAAAAGCAAAACCTGATAAATTATGTCCAGGAAAGCTCATACTGCTTCCATTGTTCAAGTTATGAAAGCAATTTGTCCTCATTTTATGATAAGAAAGATCTCATTTTCTTACTGCAGCTTTCTTGTTTCTGAAAGAATCGCCTAAATTTGTAATTTAAAAGTTGTAATTAGAAACCCCAAGATCATAGATTTCATGAACAAAGGAACAGTTAGGTTGAAATGCATTCAATGAATTTGACTGTATTATGACAGATAAAAAGATGGTTAGAGAATATTTTATATTTTAGTGTTTTGTTTGGATTGTTTTGCTATTGAATGATAAATATAAATATTTCCATAATAAAGATAATGTAAAGCAATCACCTATATTTACCATATTAAGGCAAGTGTCCTAACCAAGTTTAAGTCATAAAACTGAGGAAATTTGAAGACTAAGGATCAAAATATATTCTTACATTGTATGCAAAGAAATGACAGCTAGAGATGGTATGGTAAGAGAAATCACAGTACTAAAATTCATTAATTCAAGAAAATTTACATTGAAAGGACTTCATCACCTTTCTAAAGGACTGAAAATTAACTTAGGATTTCATTTCATATGAAATAAACATTGAGCAGCCAATGCAGCATTCAATTGACTGCTTTTATAAAAATCTCACAATATAAAACAATTAGTAAATTTTTAGTATTTTACTGTGGAAGTTGATTTAAAATAATCTTTGAAAGGGCATGTCTTTTTTGAGGAGTTCTTTATTATTATTAAATGGGTAAGAGCACAAGCAGCAGCAGGGAGCAACTTATGCAGAGGTTCAAATGCCCTGTCCAAATAAGGTAAACTTATAGTATTCTATACACAGAGTAGACTGATAAAATTTTCTGTGGGATTTCTTTAATAAATACATAGTCATTCATGATGCAACAAAATGTTACTGACATGAAAGTGATAAAGTGGAATTTTTATCTTTAAGTTTCTTTTCATTCTTATTGGAGAAAATAACTCAAAGAAAAGGACTATAACTGAAAAATGCTTGCAGAAGAGACAATATGGACCATCTGTGTGAAAACCCAGTTTTTTCTTAAAATTGTGAACTTTTTAACATGACATTCAGCTGCAGAGTGGTAGTGAATAACAAAAAACAAAAAAAAAATTGCCTTTATTGATACTGATATTGTTCCGATCATAACTATACCACAGATTCTTTGTAAACACAAATTATTCAATTTCCAGTTTAAGCAGTATAAAGAATAAATAAATATTCAAGTTTTTATTTTTAATAAACATCAGATTAAAAAATAACATTGGTTCCTCATAAAAATAATCATTGATAAAATTTCCAATTTATTTTACAAGGTTAATTGAATTATTCTTTCATGTGATGTGAAGAGGATAAATTGTGAAATATCCCTTAGGACTGAATAAGTAATATAAAATATTTCTTCAGATAAGGAAGCTTAGATGCAAAGTTACGAGTTCCTCGCCTTTGGTAAGTGGCAGCTTGCAGATACACTAACATTCCTCAGCTGTTTAATGCTTTTTTCATGCTGCTCACGCATGCACACATGGGCACTCACATACAGACACACACACGCACACCCCTACCTACACACTTTCACACAAGCACTATTTTCATTTAACGGCAAATAGTTGCTGTTTCTATTTGAACTGATTAAGATATAGTTTTAAAAATAGGCTTTTGCCTTTTGAAATGGCACCCGTAATACCAAAGTGACATAATACTGCACTTCTGTAATTCAAATGGGCTGCCATTGAGGCAAGGGAAGCAAGTGCCTCTGTGCAATTTTCCTCCTTTTTTTGTGAGTTAAGCAGATTTACTCTTTAACGGTGAAGCTTCAGCAGATGATTATGACATCAAAGTGTGACAGACAGTGATTATGTACTGCAGGGAGAAAAGGCGGTTAAAAAGAGACAATTCATTCCCATAGCTTAAAGGGACAATTTCCTTGGCCAAAAGTGAAATAAACTCTGTCATGCCAGGCTTCCTTTTGAAAGAAAGGAGAGTAGAGGCTTAGTCTGTTTCGTTTGATTTTTCATTTCCTTTCATATTTCGAATCACACTGTCTCCCAACATATCTGAGTACATTTCCCACCTCACTTACCCACAGTCTGCATATCCTATGGACACTGTTTTTTGACCCAATTATTTGGTAGATTTGAGTATTTTTATCAGCAGATTTCTCAATATTTCAAGAGCTTTTACTTTAATGAAACTGGCATCTGGTGTTAGAGCCTGATTTTTTTTCCACCTCAGCTATAATCTTTCTCGATTTGTGACCTCCCTTTGGTTTTGATAAAGCTGTTGGAAACTGTTCATACAGTGTTTAGCTGGATCTTTGGGCATCTATTATCAAGATTAATAATTAGTGTTTGCTCATTTTATATTTAATTTCCTGTTTACTTACATTTCTGTAATATAAGTACACAAGTTAAACATTTTGTCACGGTACTTAATTTAACAAAGCCAGAAATAACTCATCATATGTAATTCATAGTTTAGTTAGCAAAAGCCACCTAGATGCTTAGAAAGATATACTGACCTAAATATATGATTTATTTTAGTATATGAAACTTTGAAATTAATATTACTATTATTTCCCATAACATTTGAAATAACAATTTAAGTATTCAACTGGGGCTTTTCCTGAAAAATATTGGCAATTTTTTTATGGTATGTGAATTAAAAAAAATATTTTTAGAGATCTAAAATGATAAATCTTTTTAATTATGTGAGCCATACAGGAAAATAAATAATATATTACTCAAACATATATACTTTTAAAAATATTAAATTTACTCTCATGATGAGTAAAATATTGAGAGGGAATCAATTACAGTTCTTTAAGGAGACTAAGGAGAAGTAATGAATAAAATGATCTGGTATGTTTATTCAAAGCATCCATTTGTCTTATTTTCTAAACTGGTTATCATCTAAATAGAATTTGTACCAAAATTCTGTTGAAGAGTTCATAAATTTTCCACTTGGAAACAAGCTACATAGAATGTATTCAAAATGTGTATAATTTTTATTAAAATACTTAAAAATACATTAAAACTCATTAATACTCAGATAATACTAATAATATTTTCTGTGGGTGAAATTTTTAGAATGTATAAGTACTGTATCCTCATGCATTGAGTTCTTAAAGAAAAGGCAGCACATTGCAAAAATGTATTGTAATATCAAGATACAATATTAAATAGGAAAATTCCTAATCCACTATTTTATAATCCAAAAATACTCAACTATTTGTTATATATCCTGCAGTCTTTTATTTTTATGTGTTGTCTTTGAAAATATTTATCATGCTGCTGTTCTTGCTGTTGTTATTTTTATATTTTAAACATCATTCTGCTAGGTTACAGTGAATAGTACCTCTTACACATTTGGCATTTTTTTTAAAGCCTTTATGCCAGTTATTTCAATAATGTATGACATAGTGTTACCTGTCTAAACAAAACCCTGAAGAATTTTACCTGTTTGTTACCTATCATGTATCCATCTATCTAGTCTTTCGATCAATCTCAGCCTTAAGGAGCAAATGCTTAGCTACAGTTGAATATGGGCTTCCCACGTGGCGCTACTGGTAAAAAACCCATCCGTCTGCCAATGTGAGTGACATAAGAAAAGTGGGTTTGATTTCTGGGTAGGGAAGATCCCATGGAGAAGGGCATCATAAGCCACTCCAATATTCTTGCCTGGAGAATCCCATGGGCAGAGGAGCTTGGTGGGCTCCTCCATAGGGTCTTAGAGTGTCAGACATGACTGAAGCAACTTAGCAGTCACACACATAGTTAAATATGCATATATTTCGGAAGTAAGGCTTTAAATAATTGAGGGAGTCTTATGAAACTTATTCCCACATTTGTTTATGTCCTTACCAATAATACTCTATGTCATATTTCTAACTATTGACCTCTGGTTAACGGCAGAGTAATACAGTGTATTTTGTGGCACTTCATAATTAAAGGAAAGTATAAGAAAGCATGCTCTTTTAAGTTTTTCCCACTAAAAAGTGAGAGAATTTGCTTTGATAAATTGTGGTTACTGGATTAGCCCATCTTTGTTAAATGTACCAAGTAGAAATCAAAATTGTGGACCTGCCCCTCAATTTTATAAATTTCCTTCAATTTTATAAGTTAATGCTTTTTAAATAATTGAATGTTTAGAGATTAATCTCTTAACTTTTAATGGCAATGTTTATTAATAGATGGATACAAAATAAAAAGTAATCTGATCATGAACAACTTAAAATGCCTATATTAGACCAGTGGTAAATAGAAATTAAGAGATGGATATTAGAAATACTAAAATCAAATCAAATTTATATCCATAACACATGTAAACCTACTCTAAAACATATACATTGATTTAAATATTTGCTGAAATGTGTTTATTTAAAGTTGCTATATAATCATAACATATGCAGCAAAAGCTTTTCTGAATATAATAAGCTTTTCCAGGACACTTCACCACTAGATGTCTACTTTTTCATATTCTGACATTCTAAATCAGGATGTTGATGGCAGCAGCTGTGACATGGCTGCCTTTGCCTTCACAGGCACATTAAACTGCAGAACAGGTGCCAAAGATTTGGAATAAAATCCTCAAGACAATAAAGGAATACTCTGTTAGGAAATACCTTTGATAACAAAGAGGGAACCATTGTGTGGAAAACATGACTATTGATAGCTATGAGTCAAACATTCAAAATAAGGATTTGAGCATAAAAATTGTTTTAGAATACCTTAACCAATTTGTTTTACTCATAGTATCCTTTTTATGTATTAAAACATTTATATATTATAAATATCAATGATTTTTAAGCATTCACTGAATTATCTATTTATCTACCAATCTATCTTTCTATTATAGTGGAATAGGAATCTATATCTATAATGTAGCAGATACATAAGAAATGTTAAATAGAAGTGTTAACAGTGAATAAACAGCGCATTTTCATAATGTTTATATTTTACAATCATAGTTTTAGCAAGTTAGCATGACAATATTGAAGCTAAAGCTAGGAATTTAATTTTTATGGGTCTATTACCCATTTATTATGACTACTATTATGCACTGACAATATTTGTTTTTGATTATTGCTGAGACTCAAGAAGAGTCTGAATGGATTAGTATGATGTATACTCACTATGAGAAAAATCAATATTTATTGATAGTGGGTTAAAAATTGTCAATTTCTAAAATAATCTCATATGTAGAAAACAGCATGCTTATTTGATAAACAACACTTTTATCTTTATTTTGCTTTATTAGTTTTCTAACATATTTGAAAGATTAATATATTTAGGTTATGAAATAATTTAAACCTTGGGCTTTTACTATCTACTCAAACAATTAGGAGACTAGGCAAATATGAAGGAATAGTACATGAACTTAACATTTGCTTGAGTGTTATATATAAGGGACCAAACTGTGTAAGAACTGTATTTAAAAATCAATCATGCTTTTACCTGCACATTAGCTTATCAGAACAAAATACCAAGGTTGCTTTCTGAAGCCTTGTTCACGTACATTTTTTACTGTATGCTTCCTTGATTACAATTGATTAATACAAATATTTTTCAGAACTACCAAAGACATGTTATTTAAATATTTTCTTCCCCTTTAATCTCGTTCTTTAATAAAATGTTTCCTTTTTTTTACTATGCTAGCTTGTTATCTAACTTAGGCCTGCTTATACTCAGTAGGACCTGTAACACCCCACTCACCAGAAAAATCATCAAGTGTGGCAGAACAATCAACTGTTATTGTCTTTTACATTTGATACATGAGATTATTGGTTTTGTTTCAAAGTATGCTTTAATTTGGAAGAACTTTTAATAATATCTCGCTTCCCCTCTAAGTAGCTCTATACCTTAAGCAGATATCTTCATCACTCTGTGTCTAAATTCCCTCACACGATAAATGGAAATTATAGTAAATAATAATATTTAACTCACAGGAATTTTGTGAGAATTAAATGGATTAATATATGTAAAGTCCTTAGAATAAAATGTATACTCATTCGAGTCACTTTTGAGATTATTGTCATTATTCCATTTGGTAAAAGAAGTATTTCTGACCAGACCAAAATGCTTTCCATGCACTATTAAGCTTTTCTGCTTCAAAGAAATCAATGTATTTGACTACAGAAAGGATAGATAAGCTTAGCCTATGATTCAAATATGGCAGGGGAGGACAGAGAGGTGAAAAATAACAAGAACTAGATTTCAGCTATGTTAAACAAACAAACAAACTCTGGTAGAGCCTTCGGTTAGTGAAACTACTTGCTTCACGAATCAAGGAGCTTTGTGTTTGAACAACTGTCTAGATGGTAGCTAAATGGTTTCCATAGTTGGTAAGAGGCTATCTTAGAGGGCTCTAACCATCCTTAGAAAAGAGTTGGTGTTATTTGAAAGCAGAATAGTATCAGCCTTCATGGGGTAACCTGAGAGGTGGCTACGTAAGCACTCCTTGACATGATGTCTGAAACACCACATGTCTCTTTCTTCGATTCTTGATTCCATAGCTAAAATACACCTAAAAGAATCTCTTCCTTAGTGTGGATTATACAACAACCATGGACAGAGGAGCCTGGTGGGCTACAGTCCATGGGGTCACAAAGAGTTGGACATGACTGAACGACTAAGCACACATTAATTACTTAGGACAAAAGGCAGGGTAAAGTCTAAAAGATGCAAAATCTCACAACAAAGTGAGTTGGTGGAGCAGTAAAGGCAAATTGTGTCTACTTCTTAATTTGAACCAGTTAAAGCTGTTATTAAAAGTCACCACTTCTCACAGTTCTGTCACAGAGGAACACCTGTGTCTCCAGGTGTCTTCCTGTGAGAGGAAGTCACTCTCAGCAGAGGTCATTACTGTTAAATCAGATGAATGAGTTACAGGACAGTGAACGAAAACCTCATAAAGATTTCTTCCTGGGAGCGACTACATAAAGCAGCTACTAATGGAACCACTGTGCTTCTGAAAAGTTTAGGTTTGACCTTAGCATCTTGGAATGCAATTATATGCAATAAGAATGTTCACAGAGCTTCACTGTATAATTTTGAGAAACCTAGTCAAGAAAATTGTAGGTGAAGTAGCCTGATTAATTTTATTAATAAAATGTCAAGGCTATTCTCAACCTGGCTTTCACCTTGCAAACATATTGTTCGCCTTGTGGGTTCTTTCAGTCTTGATTATTCATTCAGTCATTGTCATCCCCTGCATTTATCTCTCCCCCCCATTTTGGAAGTCTCACATGCGCAAACATTGGCATGATACAGCATGCAGCCCAGGTCTTGCCGTGCTCTGGACTGGAGCTCCATCAGTAATGAGTTTTTGTTGCTGCTCCTACCAGTCCTTCAGCAGGCTTCTGTGGATACCAATCTAGAGCAGCCCAGCATAAACTAGCATGGATTCAAATATTCTCACACTTTGAATCCTCACTGACCTCACTAAGACTTCCATGAAATAGATGCACCAAGTAAATACAGGGAAATGATTTTAAAAACAAACAAATGAACAATCCTCTAAATGTATAACTTTTGTTTTTTCCCTCCATATTTGCATATGTAATGCTATAAAAGGGAGTAGCAGAAGAACAGTCAGAGCAGAGTCCTACACCGTGACTCAGAATTACAAGGTTATAAGAATAGCCAAATAGTCATCCATAGTCATTTAAGTTTTTAAAGGTATAATTAAAAAAGAAATAGAAGAAAGATGACTAGATTGATAAGCTGTAAATTTCAGAGATGAGTATACGTGTTCACTGGTCTGTAAAAATATATAAGTGTGGAGCCTAGCTAAAGTATATCTGGAGCCTAAATAAGAAACTCAAAGTGAAGACAAAAATATCCTATGTAAATTTTCTAAACAGCTTTTGCTGATGATAAATAGATTTTAAAATAATAATACAGTATCTTAATTCTGTAGAATTTAATTGTAATTTTATTCTGATAAACACATAGGATCACAAAGGCATCAAATTTTTAAATTTGTAAAATTTTATGAAAATATAATTTTATACATCATTTGGAGATTTTTCAATACTGCAAAATAGGTACATTTGAATACAAATAGAAGCATTGACTTCATACTACTCTTTGTCATAGAAGAAAGACCTGATTGAGTGAGTATTTTTATGTATCAGTTGTATTTACAAAGTATGAAGCTTTGTTTCATCCAAACAAAGAGAACTTACATTATCATTCAACAATTTCCCTCAAATTACTTTCCAAGGAAAATCAGTTAAATAATGAAGCCAAGACAGAACTTTAGTATAATACTGATTTTTGTTTTGATTTCAAAGTGAGGCTCTTAGCATAGCTATGTTCTTATTTACAAGTCTTTGCTATGTTTGAATTTCCTATATTTTTCAAATCAAGACTTTTTTTTTAGAGCATGCATCATTAAGCACAGTAACCTAACTGAAAGCACCATTACTTAGATATATAATTGTATATCTTTAGTTTTGAAAAATTATATTATTTTCCAATATTCCCAAATCATCATTCCTCTTGCATACTGGGTATTTTCTTTAGAAACTGGAATAAAGCTGATTTTTTTTTTAATTTCAGAAAGCACTTCTAAATATGTAAAATGTTGCATTTTGTTATAAATATAATGTGCTTCTATTTAAGTGTTGAATATATTTTATACTTATAGTATATTTGGTTCTTATTTTATTTATAAAAATACATTTGAATGTAATATTATAGTATCACCATTGTGCAGAATTATGTATTGAATTGTTTCCCCAAAATTTAACTGTTGATGCCCCAAGCTCCAAAGTGACTGTATTTAGAATAGAAGTGTTAGGTAGGTAAATAATGTTACATGAGTCAGAAAGTTCGTGTCCTAATCAGACAGTACGGGTGTCTTTATAAAGAGAGAAAGAGACATCTGAGGGCTTCTCTGCTCACACAGAGAAGACATCATTTGATGACACAGAAAGAAGACAGACCTGCTACAAATAGAATTTGCTGACTCTTTTATCATGGACTTCTAAGCCTCTAAAATCTTGAGAACATAAATATCTGTTGTTTAAGGTCTGTGGAATTTTTTTTACGGCAGCCCAAGCTTACTAATACATGCAGTCATTGTTATTCCCTCTTATTGAGGATTTAAAGTACACAGGATAGCCTGATCATAATTTCTGGTTCTTAAACACTATTATCAATTGTCCTTTGCCAGGCCATATTTTATGCTATTTATTTAACTAAAGAACTGTAATATTGCCAATAATTTATATCTTCCTGTATGTTCTTCACCTCTATTGTCTCCCAAAATTCTGACACCTGTGTTTAAACTTCATTTCTATTTTCTTTTTAGTTTTCTCCCTAAGTAATATATATTTAGTTGTACTTTATTGAATATTGATTCCTTAAACTTACTTTTTTTTTTTAAGTCAGTAATATGCTTCCAAGCTTCATTCATGTTATTGCTTGAAGCTGTGGTTCATTTTCACTATTGTGTAATATTCTACTTTGTAAACATACTATAATTTATTAATGTATTCTCCTGAAAGTGAAAATTTACCATATCCTCAGTGTTTTGCCATACAGACAATGGGGCTATGAATATTTTTGTACCATTTGCTGGGACATTTGTGTCAACATTCTCTTGGATATACTGCATTTTTTGCTCTGCTGTAAGGTTTGCAAAACTTCAGTTTTTCATGATAATGTTAATTTTTTCAAGGAAAATGTGTTTGTATTATAATTGTATCTTTTGTATATATTTAAGTCAAACCATAAAATTCATGTTGTTGGGATAACATACTTTTAGAAATGTAAGAATTATTATGCTAGGTACTTGGTGTACTTTGCATTATGTTATAGGAAATAACTAGCTATTCCATCATTCCATATATGAAGTATGGTATGGTAGAGTGGTTACACAATGAATACAACCAAAGTACTTTTAAATATATCTTTAAAAATTTATTTTATCTCTCTTATTAAAATAAATTATATTCATTCTGCCCCTGTTATGAACATGCATATTTCAAATTATATTTAATAATTAAAAGACAAGGAAAAAGATGTTATAGAAGAAAATTATCACTTGACCACAGAAACAAAGATATTATAACATTTAGATGTTAACTTCATAGTTGCCTCAACTAGTCAAATCAGTGGATAAAATGACCAAACAAAAATGTTTTTATTTCTTTGACTTTTCTTTTATCCAAGGTCCCTTCACAATTATTGAAGTTAATAACTCATTTACTTGCCAGTCTTATAGCATTAACATAGCACTTCTTACCATTTTTATTCACTAATTCAGTTTCTTTCTGAGTCTGTAACTAAAATATTTTATAGCATATATTTTGTGTCTATCAGGTTATTTTGTTTGCTTTATAGTTTGACATGAGTCTCTTTATTACTCTGCAATTATAATATCTTAAATGTTTAAGTAGTAATAATATTTTAAAATATTATTACTACTAACTCAAAACTGAGTTATTTCATACAAATAATAAAATCAACAATGGGTATGGTATTTGAAAAAACAGAATACCTTATATGTTTATATTATGTCATAGAGAAAAAGTGAGTTAGAAAGTGAGTACAATTATTTGATTGTATTTCTGCACATCTATATTCTTATTGAAGCAAATTTTGCTCTTAGATTTTCCATCATTGCTTCTCAGAGATTTAGTGGAAAGAAGTTATATAGAGCTGTGGGCAGAATTCACTCCGAGATTAATAACAGAACTCATGTGTGAAAGATGGGAGGTATCCTGCAATAACTGTGTATTGCACTTTCCTCCTGGACATGCTTGTACAAAATTCCTATTTAGATAAATAGAAAGGCTCTTTTTCAGTTTTCAAGATATTTAAAAACTAATTAAAATTGATAAAGACAACTAGATACAATAGGACTTTGAATGAAATCATTTAAACTAACAAATTGCACTTATGTTGAGATGGTTCAAGTGAATGTACAATTTTTATTTAAAACATAAATCAGTATGGACAGATGTTTCTATTTTATCTCTAATTGCTGAATTTTCTGTTCTTGGATGTCTGTATTTATTCCTTCCCCAACACTTAAAAATGCTAAGAATCTGGAAGGCTTTATGTAACCCAAGTTGTCAGAACATAAAACAGGAAGCTATCTCAAATGCTCTTAGTTGATCCATCTTTGTGCTCCAAGCACAATGCCTCAAAAATCCACCTGCTGGAAGTCGGGTGGTGTATGCAAAGGGATGTCATGGTAATTTGAAAACTGTTGAATACAAAACAGAGGCTTTTCCTGCCCTCAGGCTCACCACACTGGTTTGTCTGGCTCACTACATGCCAAAACTTTTGATTGATGTGCTCACTTCAGTCACGGGCAATTTTAACTCATATATTAAGTAGCTGCTGCTTCCACTCCATTATAGTTCCTTGTATGGGGCAAATCAGAGTTCAGGTTTTGTCTGTATTGGGCTGACCTAGAGCCATAGTGTGCTTTTGTTTGGATTTAAGTAGGAGGCAAGCTAATATTTCAAAACTAGCAAACTTTTACAATCTCTGCTTTTCTTAATTGTAGGAATCCCTGTGGTAAAGAGCTTTTTATTGCTACCACATAGCTCTTTAGAACCTCCAAGGAAGCCAGAAATGTTGTTAAAGGCTTTCTAAATGCATAGAAATTCTTTTGAAATGTAGGAGCTTTAGGTGGATTAATTCAATATAACTGACTATGGGAGCATTTTTTTTTCTCCTTCTTATCTGTTTCTATGTGAAAGACATTGTGTCTTAGCAGTAATTTTTGTTTGTGTATCTCAGTATCTAAGTAGATCTGGAGAATGAGCATGCTTTTATTCATTACCATTTTAGAGTCAACCAATTATACAAATACTGATGTTAATAAAAATAATGATAGAAATGGTAGATTATGATGTAGATTTCCATTAGATTTCAGATTTAACTTTAAATCATATTAATCTGCAAGGAAAATCATGTAACTGTAATTCATTCATATCAGTAACCCTTGCCTTTCCTCAAAATGTTACGTACTAATTAAAATAACAGAATTAAAATTGAAAGTTAAAATAGTCTAGTACTACTACTACTAAAAACATACTTTACATTGGGATACATCCCTTGCCCCCAAAAGAGATTGAAGATTCTTTCTGGAATGAAATACGATTTCCTGAAATGTTCAGAGTGTGTGTGTGTGTGTGTGTGTGTATGCATACATATATATATATATATATGTATATATTTGGCTTTTCTTTTTGGTATATCTTAGAGAATGTGAGATTTGTTAAATATACCAGTACAGACAGCAGAAACATTGTAATCTAACATTGTAACCAACAAATACCTAATATGTATGCAAAGAAATCTAGTCTGAAAGAGCTAAAAATAGTTAATATTTTACAAATTGCTGAGAGGAAAGACAAAAATTAAAGTGAAAATATTATTCCAGAGATATGTAGGAAGTCTCTTTCAATAGTCTTTCTTTAGAACTAGTTGGTATAAGAGTGCATGTCAAGCCCAACAACCTCCCAATCAAATCCCCTTCCATCTGAACCAAATAAAATGAAATTGCCCACGGAATGAAAAGTTGTAAATATTGCCTTATTTAAACTCATGAGACACTTAAGTCTAAGCTGCACAATCCAGGTTATGGGAGGCTTGAAAATTATCTCGTTTTATTTAAATGCTAGCCTGAGAAAAACGGCAGCTTCCCATTGTAGCTCAGTTGGTAAAGAGTTTGCCTGCAGTTCAGGACACCAGGGTTCAATTCCTGGGTTGGGAAGATTCCCTGGAGATGGAAATGTCAACCCGCTCCAGTATTCTTGCCTGGAGAATCCCATGGACAGAAAACCCTGGAGGGCTATAGTCAACGGGGCACAAAAGTTGGACACGACTTAGTGTCTAAACCACCACCACCACTGAAGAAACTAGGAATAATGAGTATTTTCCCTGAAAGTTG
The DNA here is from genome assembly GCF_000754665.1 of Bison bison bison. Taxonomy (NCBI): domain Eukaryota; kingdom Metazoa; phylum Chordata; class Mammalia; order Artiodactyla; family Bovidae; genus Bison; species Bison bison. The sequence goes on from NW_011494607.1 coordinate 13,381,552, forward strand.
GACAAATATATATTATTTTCTTTTTAAGCCTGTTTTGCATAGGAAAGTACTAATTCAGAACTTTGAATAAGCTTATTTACTTTACAATTTTTGTTTGTAAATAAAAATAGAAAGGGCATTAGCATGGGCCAAATCAAACTTTCTGTTTCATTTTGTAAATAAAGTTTTATTCAAAGAGAGTCATGCCCATTTATTTTCATATTGTCCATAGTTCTTTTCCTGCAGCAAAGACAGAGTTAAATAGTTGACACAGAGATAGCATATGGATCTGAAGTAAGAATATAATAAAATAATTTAAAATTTGTTCTTGTTATAATTGCCATCTTATACTTAAAATAATACACTCAATGTTATATAATAAAAGGGCACTCAAGGGAAAAAAGATAATATTTAAAACATAAATTCTAGGAACTATATGTGTTTATTCATGTATTTCTTCATACATATTATGGTGCATAAAAAAAAAAAGATAAACAAAGTTCTCATTTCCTCCGAAGCATTAGTTTCTCTTTATTCAAGTACAGCAGCTCAACCATTTTTTCTTTCTTTTTTTAAATTCCTGGTTAGGTTTTATGATAAATTCAAATTTCCCAGTGAAGGAGAAAAAGTCATAAAAAAGTCACAGCTTTCTTTCCCATGAAGCAGGGCATCCTTATGATTATAGCTCAATTAAAAAACCAGAAAAACTCAAATGAGGTACTCAAGTTTAACACTATGGGTGGCTGTCAGAGGCATTGCAGGAGGAAGGTGACTCCATTAGTGCTCTTTAAAGAAGCCACCAAATAAGCAGCCACTGCCTTTTTTGTGTGTTTTAAAGTCTAAGGGGTGATTTGTCCATTCTTTAAATACTCTTCATTGTGTAATGACTTCTTACTGAGAATTTCATATTTATACATTATACTTTTGATTATAACAGGGGTTGGAGATTCTGGAGACAAACGAGGAGAACCTTAAGAGAAAAGACAGTATACTGGCATTGAACATAAATAAAGCCAGATGACCCAAGAGAAAAAAATAAAAAAAGGTAAGGGTTAGTAACATTTTACTGGGTTCCTTCATTCTATCCTGGCCTTTTCTGGTTATCACTTCTAAATTTTATTCCAAGACTTCATTATCCTTTACTAGTGCTTCTAAAAATGAAGCATAGAGATAATCTAGGGATTCTTAAAAATGCAGATTCTGAAGGTCTGAAACAAGCCTAATGGTTTTTATTTCTAGCAAGATCCCAGGAGACTCTGATGTTTTTGGTTCCAAAGTACACTCTGAATAGATGACACCAACAAGAGCTAAAAATTAGCATATTAGAAAAAAAAGCAAATAAAATGTACTGGAGGAGACTTTGGCTGTTATTTGATTACTTGTGTATAAACAATTCAAAAAAAAAAAAACTAACAAAATTTAGTTCAAAAAGGATTTTTCTACAGATATTCTTAGCAGGGATGATTGTTTTTTCTATACATAAAAATATCCTTCCAAATCCACAAATAGCCATTCTACTTCGCTCTTAAAATGTTTCTGGATTGCCACAAATCTAAGTATATTTTGGGAAATGCTCTTAATAAATATAGATGAGCAAAATGTTTTCAGTTAACTCTGTAAGTAAATTTTAGAATTTCCATACAGTTTTCATAAAAATATTTTGATATTGAATACTTTTCTTACTCAAGGTTACAAAGTATTAAATTAAGCTAATTCATATATCAATATTGTATTTTACTGATGTATGCATTCATGTATATGTGAATATTATATGACAATTTTATTCTTTACACTAACTCAATGTATAATTATCAAAAGAAAATCTAATCCTTGAAAAAAACATATCCAAATAAGTAGATAAGTATATTCTTTATAGTTTAATTTTTTAAAAATAATAAAAACTTATAGAAAATATTATAGTTCTCCAGTTTAAAAAAATAAAACTATAAACTTTAATATGGGGGGAAAATGCTTATTTAATTAAAACCTGGAGGGTCAAAAAGATGTTCAAAAAAGATGGTATAGTATATTGTTTACTATGAAATGAAACCATATTCTAGAGAATATACATGTACTCTGTGATATAGAAACTCCTTAGTAGTGTTTGCCTCTAAAGTTATGAGACATTATCAGATATTCCACTGATAAAGTGAATAGCAGAAAGTGAAAAGCCGAGCAAAATTATGACTGTGATTTCTGAAATATTAACAATTTCCACTGAAGATCACAAAATCTATACTGTAGCCATCATTCTATATGCTTAACCACTAGTTTTATTTTACGGAAGTTCATGAAAAAAAAAATCATGTTACATTTTTCATGAAGAGCATACCTATGTGGAAAGCAAATGGCAAAGAGTTTCAAGAAATTCTTTTATGAATTTTGTTGAACTTCATCAAAGTCATAAACAGGAGATAAAGAATATTATTAAATTTCACAGGAGGAAGTAAGAAATCCACTTAGCCTGTTGCTAATCTCTTAAAATTCTTCCTATGAGCACTGATAAAGATATAAAATCTAGGATTATCTGATATTCTTTCTTCTACTCTTAATTCTCCCCATTGATTTAAGCCCTAAGAGAATAAGAATGCTTGGAAATACAGCTAGCTAGAGAAAAACTATTGTGAAACTCTAAACACATTTGACATTCAAAAACAATGCATTTTGAGAGCCTCACATGTTCTTAAATATCATTATAGGAAATAATTTTTCCCCATAATTGCATTAATACAGAATTGAAAAAAGAAAGCAATTCACTTGATGTACCAATGATTCAAAAAAATGTAGGCTTAAAATTAAGTAAAGATAGCTACTTGCATAAATTTTTAGCATTTAATTAAAGATATAATCAGGAACTGACTAAAATCTTTAATTTATTCACCATTTCTATTCTAGTAAAGAAGCCCAGCTACAATTTTTCTTAGATCTGTTCACTTTTTTCTTAACAAAACTGTTAGATATTCACTCTCATATGTCTTATGTATGTGATGATAGCTAAATATTTGTTAAATGCATATTATTTGCCTATTTCTACTCTTTGTACTATCACACCAACACAGAGTTAACAGGCTTTAAAAAAGAGTAGAACAATAAGGTAACAGTTGAAATATACTAGATGTCAAATCACCACTCGTTGTGAAAAGATGTACTACATATACTAAACTCTTTTTTGCCAGTAGCACAAGTGTTCATCTGTTTCCCCGAAATCAACATTTAAAAAAATTCCTCACTGTTGTTTAATATACTTCTATTTCAATATTTGTGATTTCTTCAGACTCATTTGCTTTCCTTTTCATGTGACCATCATATCTAAGCATATATTTCCTGGGGAATTAAGATATGTGAAAAAATATAATAAAAAAGATATTTTTTCTTCTAAATCAATCAACTCTGCATCTTTACTACGATATCCATTCATGTGTCATAGGCATTAACTTCAAATATCAGCTGAAAATGTAGGAAGAAGAGATATTAAATACATTTCTAATATGAAGGACAAACATTTTAATTGGTCTTGAAATATCTAAAAGAAAAATATATAACTATGTTAGGTAATGTTGTATAATTTGGATGTAGAATACAGAAAGCATCCAGGTAGCTCTATCAGAAGCAACTGAATTAATTTATTACAATCAGACAATCTGAAAGATGCAAGCAAAGGGAAAAAGTTTCTGTTAACAGGATGCATTATTTCTTCAAAAGTCTTTGCTTTGATCTCTCCATATGACAAAAGATTTGCTTTGGTTTCAGAATATAATACAGATGTCAGAGATGAGTGATGAAAGTAGGGACGGAGGAGAAGTTTATAGGGCTAAGCGATTGAAAATACCAAACGATTATGTACTGGTACTATTTTATTTTTATTGTTGTCACTGTTGTTTCTC
>NW_011494607.1:13385514-13394131 GCF_000754665.1 Bison bison bison
TTTTATCTTGGCTTTCCTGTTAACTAAAGTTTGTTAAAAAAAATTCTCTACATCTTGAATTTTGGTTCTTGCTAGAGACTGTTTTCTGCAGACAACTAGCACAATTTTTTTTTCCAGTTATGGTACAGATAATCATTACTAAAAACAATTTTACAACACCCTTTTTACTCTCAGGTGAGATGATTTTTTTTCTGCTTTTTCCTGTGTGTATTGTTTGGGACGGTTTGTTTCCTAAACCACAGAAATTGGAGATAGCAAACTTTAGCTCCAAGTAACTATTGAAAGTAACTTTTTTTTCAGGAATGCAACATTTTGCTTGCAATTAATATTCAGTGTTCTCTGACAACTTTCAAAATTGTTTTTCTAGGCAGTGTTGTGTTGAAAAACACAAATTTAAGAAAGTTTAATATTTTTGGCATGATTTCTTAAAAAAAAATTAGATATTTTCATATGCAAAGAAAGAAAACAATATGATGTGCTGTGTGGGGAAGAGTTCTCTACTGGCAGCACAGTGCCCCCTAAAGTTATTCTTGAGAGAAAATGACACAATATCTCAAAATGAATAATATGCCACTTAAAAAGTATTGCTACTTCACTTCATTTTGTGAAATACAAAAACCTTCTGTAAAATAGTACAATTTATATAAGAAACCATACAAAATTTTTGTTTCATGTCAGTGATAAATTTAATCAGAAATAAAAAAAAGTACCCTTTTGCTACTGAGTTTCTATTCTATGCTACTGAAAAATAATAACACAGAGAATTATGGTAATGGCTAAAGACTCAGTTAAATGTTTATTCTAACTACAAACTATGGTATGCCAATAACATCTTGATAATGTTAGTTTCTGAATGGAACACATTTGTTGAAGGAGGGCAGAATACATTTCAGATGTAAGTTTGCATTTAATAAAATATAAAGGAATATTTGTATTTGTATTTGTCTCAGATCAGTAACTGAACAATCAACAAATATGGGGAAAGTATTCAAAAAGAAAGTATACAATACACTAAAAAGTTATGGTTATATTACTAAAGTGAATATATTTGTAAATTATACTTTGAAGAATACTAGGTAAAATATTGCATTGCTCTTATGAAAATGAAAATAATATCAGTTTGATATCTCAAGCAAGCAGTGGTATTCTTCTCTTTCTTATAAATCAATTTTGTTTTTAGAAGAAAATTTAAATCTCTTACCTTTTAGAACAAGCAGTAAAGTTTATATCAACTTCCAAATATACTACAATAATAACACCCTGTTTGAAAGATGTTATACATACAATATAGAGTTTATATGTATATTTTTCTTCCTTAACATTTAAATTATTTAAGACTAATTTTTCTTACTTCTTCTGGTACAGCCTTAGCACAGTACTGAATCTGGATATACACGATAGAGACAGAAATGACTCCTGTTATTACTGGGTCTATTCTGCCTCTGCATTTATTTTATTTAGGATTTGAAGTAAACTTGTCAAGATTGGAGGACAGATATTGCAAAATGGTTACCCAAACTAAAGTTTTAATAGCCCATAGCTCTAAAAATTTATTCAATGATGATGATAATCCAGTCTAAGTATAATAGATAAATCTCAGGCCTCAATTTTTACTATGGATGAAACATTTTGCTTGCAATCAATGTTCAAAGGCAAAGCATCACAAAAACTACAAAAAATATATACTGGAAAAAAATAAAGACTATATTCTAACTAGAAGTCATTTTGCTATAATGTACTACTGATTTTATCAGTGAGAGATGAATATAAATAGTACTAATGTCCACATTATACAACTTTGGGGGGCAATTCACAACCATTGGAAATAGACAAGAGTTCACTTTCAAGCCCCACTTTTGTGGTTATGAATCCATCACAGGCCAAAAAATAACTAAAATTCATTTAAAATTGGGAAAATCCTCTGACTTTAACTTATTCCCAGGTCAGTCCATCTTTAGACCTAGGTACTCAAATATTTTTCTGAGTCTTGGAAGTAAAAGAGAATAAAAACATTCCATGATTGAGCACTTGATAATTACTCATCACTGTAATTTCATGTATGACTTAATTTAATTATCACAATAAACTTGTGGTTATGCATTATTATTCTCATTCTTGGCAGTGTGATCAATCCGCAGTTCAAATTAGTTCTTTAAATGGCTCAAAGTCAGAATGCTAATAAACAGCAAAGTCAGAATTAAATATCTTTTTCTTACTTCAAACACAGTGCTCTTTCTACTTCTTCACAGGAACAAATGCATAACAAAAATGGTTGAGAACTAAATAAATCAGTGGACTAGATCTGGGTTCTTGCCCATAACATCAAAACCATTTGTGTGATGAGACTTTATGAATGCATCTAGTTTGTTTTGGAAGTTCTAGGTAGCTATGCACTTTTATTCCTGTATTTATCTCTCAATGTAGCTCTTAAGTACCATCTAAATCAAATAATATTGAGGACATATTCTTGATTCTTCAAAACCTAGTTAACTTTGCTATCATGTGTCATATTTTTAATTTATAGGTTCTCAATATTTCAACTGGTTGTGCAAAAGACAAAAGAAAATAGTTTAACTTATTTCAATATATCTCATTCTCACTACTGCTCTGAAAAACATACGTTCCCGTATTTCATTATTCATCATAGTCTTTATCCTAAATATTGTCAACTTAAAAGACAATAACTAACTTAAAAAAAGAATTATCTAGCTTTCTATTATCTTTCAAATTGTTCATCCTTTCATTTTTCTAATTGCATATTTCTAAAGGTTATAAAAACTGAGTGATACAAAAACTTTAATATAGTGTTGCTAACTTCAGAAAGTTTTAAACTTGTGTCCAGAAATAAATATATCCCTAACTGACACAATGGCATTTCTCAAAATAGAGAAATGTCTTAACAATTAGGTGCTTTTTGATAAAATTCTAATATATATGTGTACAATATATAACCCATAATATACATACATATGCCCAAAAGTACATCATATAGAGAAAAATCCGTGTGCAATGCTAACTTTCATAAATTGAGCCCAATTTTAAGTGCACACAGTTATAGTATGGATAGGTGACATTTTTGAACCTAATGTTGTTTCAAAAATCCTAAATCTGCAATGTAATTTGTATGACCAAAAATGTATTTAAAAGAAAAAGATCTTTTTTTTTTTTAACTCAAGAGAGAGTCTTAGTGAAGAAAAGTGAATTTCCGAAACCATATATTTATTTTCCTTCATTAAAATGTTAGCCATAATTAGAGAAAACTTCAACATTAGTATGTTAAAGCAAAAATCAGTTAATCAAAAATCATTCTCCTTTCCACTACTAATAATGCCTCATGGAGCTTCTTTTAATGCTTCCTGACCTATCCTGAAGGAAGTTTTGGTGTTGGCATAACTGTGCTTCTTTTTCTTCTCTGAGCTTGTGTTTCAGATAGCCCTTCATTCAGCCCACACAAGGTGGAGAGTCTGCCCTCTAGCCCACTTTTCTTTCTCTCCTCCTCAGATCTTTGATCCCTGGATTATTTACAGTTAATGATTTCTTTCATGTTCAAAATAATTCTTCTGCTCAGAGTGATTATATACAAGCAATATTTTTCAGTATCTTCCTTTTAATTATGAATATGTATATATTTTTCATTAAGTGCTGCCAATTTCAAAGAAAATATTTCCCAGGAGGTACATTGGAAATAATCTCACAAGCAGAATATAAGAAGACAGAATGATTTTCAGAGATTGCAAAGAGCTATGAAAAAAAACATCAGTAAAAGGAAATTCTATCTTGAGAGCTAATTTGGAAAACACTCTTAAATGTAAATTAAATAAGTATAATATATGCATAACAAGTTAATCAACCTGTGGTATTGAACTGCTGTAAAAAGTAGCCTCAGTAGATCCTATCCATGAATTTTCTTTTGACTATACCAGGTTACTGTTTTCTCTTAGTAGAAAAAGAAGCATATATACCTATATAAATCTGGCTAAAAATAACAGACACCACACCAAGTGTGCTGATTGAGATTTTGTTCTCCTTTGTTAGAAAACACACACACAAAAGAAGCAGAGACAAAGTAGAATAGAGATTGGCAGGGGGTAAGGGGAAAAGGAAAGGGGAGTCACTGCTTAATGGGCACAGAGTTTCTGTTTGGGATAATGAGAAAGTTCTGGAAATAGTGATGATGGTTGTACAACAATGTGAATGTACATAATGTCGCTGAATTGTACATTTAAGAATGATTAAAATGGTAAATCTTGGGTTATTTATATTTTACCATAATTAAAATATATAGATATAGCCTATTGGTACAAACACCAAGAATGCTGTATAATAAAGCTATAATTAAACAGGAAAAAATAAACACACACACACACTCACAATTGGAAAACCTCTGGCAAATAAAAATATGACAGTGTTCTTTTACAAATACTGGAGGTTTAAGGTATCATTCTTATCCTTCAAACGAGAATCTTTCTCTCTCAAAAAAGGTAGCCATATAGAAAATATCTTTAATGAAAAAAACTTGGCAAAAAATATTACTTAAAGCATATACATCATTTATCAAACATTGTTTAGGAAATGATGTTAAATGAAATTTAATAAGCTTGTCAAAATTTAAATATCAACATAAAAAAATGTTTCTCTTGTTTTTTGATATATGTGGATTGTTCCCTGTAGAAATCCCATTTATTTTATACTAATCAATTTCTTTGTATATTATGGAAAAGTGCTACTTTAGGATTTTTCTGTTTTGAAGTGAAAAACCTTGTGCTTGTTTGGAGCCTTTTTAAAAATATACAATGATTTTTCTGAAAAAAATATAGTACCAATATAGAAACTCAGATTTCTTAACTTCAAAAAATGAAGTATGTTTTAGAAACGTTTTGTTATTTTTTTCCCATATTGACTCATCAGTAGTACGTTTTGCCAAAACATTACCAAATCTCACCTAAGCTATGAAGATATGAAGTTAATTAGATTTTCACATCAAGTATCTGGATAAATACTAGAAAAGTTAAATGGTCAAAATTTTTATATTCTCTATTGATGAAAAAATTTTGGAAAAAAACATTTTTAATCTCAAGGAAACCAATCCAATCAAAATTTATTTTTATTAATGACTGATTCATTTACATTTCCTTTGAATTATGAAAGTACAAATGCAGCATTAGCTAATTAGCCTGTCACTTAATCACTGAGTAATTACTTGTCACCTTAAAGAATTATGAATATCTTAGTGAAAAAGAAAAAAATTTCACTGAAATTTAAGACTTTTAAATATGCCATTTAATAGTTTGATATTCTGCAAGCACACACCCAGCAATCTTGTGGTGAATGCATCTGTGGCAAGTGGGTCAGTAAATTCCATGAGTTCTTAGGCACACACTTGATGAAGCGCTGGCACATCACCAGATGATCAGCCAATGGCAATATGATTCATTGTTAATTTTTCACCTTGGTCAGACACCTTTAAAATTAGTGAAATCCTCTTATAATTAGTTTCTATGAATAGTAACTTTCTATTAGAGAACAGTGTTCCCTTGAAATATTACTTCACATTCATTAAAAAGCATTCTCTTATCTTTTAAGTCTAATGCTTGCAATGACATTAAAATTTAAAAATGTTTTTCTTTCAGAACAGATATTTTCTGTACATTATTCCACTACAGAGTAAATGTTATACCTTAGAGTTTGCTCTTCACTGATTTGTTGTTTTTTTATTTTAACTATGTGTGTGGAAATTATACATGCATGATTTTTGTATACACAATGATTTCCTTTGCTAACTATTTCCATTCTGTTTGACATTTATTGCACTTAATCAACAATACATCTGCAGTCTACATCTTTTATGACATTAATTTATTGTATAAAAAGATTATCTTATGAAATCATGCAGCCAAGAAATAAAGTTAACACCTGTTATCTTTCTTTTTAAATTTTATTATGATGTAGGCTTTCTAACAATTTTAAGCAAATTTAACTACGTTATGTACCTGCTTTATTGAAAGATTTTGTTTTTGTTCAGTTTTCTGAAATAGCACTTTTTTCCCCTTGATGGTAAAAATGTAATAACAATACATTATTTTTTACAGTGATATGATTTTAATAATTTTGTAAAAAGGATAAAAATGTAAGCCCACAACATAAAATGAAAACTAATATGTGCATATGTGAGGGTATATTACTTAACTTTTTATAATCATATTTCCAATTTTGTCTTGTGATTATTTTTCATGTTATCTAATACATGTTTTCATGCTTTAGACTTGGCTGTATGATTTTAATTTTAATTACTGTCCATTATACCATGAGTTCAAAGCAATACAATCTAGTTTTTCAACAGTTTTAGAATATTTAGGTTGTTTTTATTTATTTATGAAGCAAATTAATTCATGCAACAGACATTTTATCTCTTGAAAAAATTATTTATTTCTCTGAGATAAGTTCCATAGAGTTGCATGCTTAATCAATATGAACACAATCATTGAAAATATTTTGGTATATTGTTTCAAACAACGAATAAACTATTTTATCAAATTCAGTGGTCTACAGGTATGAAATATCTGTTAATTAGTGTTGGGGGTAATCCAACAGTTTTTAAATAGTACCTCAAAACTGCTTGAATTTTTATATACTGATTACTGGCTTTAGTAACCCATTTTATTAATAGATGTTATTTATCATTTGTAATTTTATTTCTATTGTTTGTACTACTTGCTAATTTATATAATAAGAGTAAACTATTCATATTTATTAAAATAATCCTTTAAAATTAACTTTCCATAAAAATATATCCCTACCTTTTTCATTCTTTTTTATTATTTTTATATATAAAATCTGAAATATAATCATATCAATAATTTTCTATGTGATAAATGTTCAAAAGTGATTATTTTGTAAACTGACAAATAGTTTATTTTCCTTATACTGTGCTTTGTATATTTATAGGCAACTTATTAATTTATCATGATTCCACACAACTGGTTTGGCCAAAAACTTTATTTGGGTTTTTTGATAAGATGGTACAGGAAAACCCAAATGAACTTTTTGGCCAATCCAATAATATTTTACTCAATTATTTAATTGTTACAGGCAGATAATATTACATTCTATATTCACAAAAGGTTATCATTTCAGAGAGCTAGATGTCTTATTTTTACTTTACTCAAACAATTCAAAGGAAGTATTTCTTTTCTCCCCACACCAAAACTAATCCTTCTGTTGACCTGCTTAGAGTCTTGTTTTAGCAATATTGAAAAAAAAATATGTTTCCATTTCTCAATTAAATAAAATAGCATTAAAATTTTATATAGATAAATGATTCATATGTTTATATTCTACTACTCTTTGTTCTTGAATTTCTAGAATAACTTAAATATATGTAATTATATATCAAATTTCAGTTAAAAGTCCCTTAATAAGTCTTACAGTCTTTTTTATTTCTATTATGGATTTTTCAAATTTGATCTAGGGAACCCTTTAGCAAAGATTTCAAATTTTCCATCTTACAGAATCAGGTATTACTATAATTACATATATTAATCATTATCCTTATAAGGATAATTACTGTACCTAGTTTAGATATCTTTTATATAATACTTCCAAGCAGGCTATATTAAAATAATCTCCTCAGTGTATACTTGAAGAAAAACACGATCCAAAAGGATACATGCACCCCAATGTTCATTGCAGCCTGTTTATAATACCCTGTTTATAATACCCAAGACACAGAAGCAACCTAAATGCCCATTGACAGAGGAATAGATAAAGAAGTGGCACATGTATACAATGCAATATTATTTAGAGATTAGAAAGAATGAAATAATGCCATTTGCGGCAATATGGATGGACCTAGACAGCGTCATACTGAGGGAAGTACGTCAGACATGGAAGGAGAAATATCGAATGACATCCCTTATATGTGAAATCTATAAAGAAATGATATAAATGAACTTACCTACAAAACATATATAGGTAAGTAGACTCACAGACTTAGAAAATGAACTTATGGTTGCAAGGGGGAAAGAATAATTATGAACTTTGGTAGGTCATGTACATACTGCTATATTTAATATGGATAATCAACAAAGATCTACTGTAGAGCACATGGTACTCTGCTCAATGTCTTGTGGCAGCCTGGTTGGAGGAGAGTTTGGGGGAGTTGGATACACGTATATGTATGACTGAGTCCCTTTGTTGTTCACCTCAAACTACCACAATATTGGTAATTGGCTATGTCACTGATGTTCAGTCACTCAGTCATGTCTGACTCTTTGTGACCACGTGGACTCCAGCATGCCAGGCTTCCCTGTCTTTCACTGTCTCCCAGAGTTTGCTCAAACTCACGTCCGTTGACTCGATGATGGTATTCAACCATGAAACCAGATGCCATCCAATCAGAAGGATGCTCTGTTGCTCCCTTCTCCTTCTGCCCTCAATATATATCAATATCAAGGTATATCAGAACAGATCAGTCACTTAGTCGTGTCCGACTCTTTGCGACCCCATGAATCGCAGCACACCAGGCCTCCCTGTCCATCACCAACTCCCGGAGTTCACTCAGACTCACGTCCATCAAGTCAGTGATGCCACCCAGCCATCTCATCCTCTGTCGTCCCCT
>NW_011494607.1:13394270-13394679 GCF_000754665.1 Bison bison bison
AGAAATCCCAGGGCTGATCTCCTTCAAAATGGACTGGTTGGATCTCCTTGCAGTCCAAGGGACTCTCAAGAGTCTTCTCTAACACCACAGTTCCAAAGCATCAATTCTTTGGCGCTCAGCCTTCTTCACAGTCCAACTCTCACATCCATACATGACCACTGGAAAAACCATAGCCTTGACTAGATGAGCCTTTGTTAGCAAAGTAACGTCTCTGCTTTTGAACATGCTATCTAGGTTGGTCATAACTTTCCTTCCAAGGAGTAAGCATCTTTTAATTTCATGGCTGAGGTCACCATCTGCAGTGATTTTGGAGCCCCCAAAAATAAAGTCTGACACTGTTTCCACTGTTTCCCCATCTATTTCCCATGAAGTGATGGGACCGGATGCCATGATCTTCGTTTTCTGAATG
>NW_011494607.1:13395326-13402250 GCF_000754665.1 Bison bison bison
TGCAGCACTTTCACAGCATCATCTTTCAGGATTTGGAATAGCTCAATTGGAATTCCATCACCTCCACTAGCTTTGTTCGTAGTGATGCTTTCTAAGGCCCACTTGACTTCACATTCCAGGATGTCTGGCTCTGGGTCAGTGATCACACCATCGTGATTATCTAGGTCGTGAAGATCTTTTTTGTACAGTTCTTCTGTGTATTCTTATCACCTCTTCTTAATATCTTCTGCTTCTGTTAGGTCCATACCATTTCTGTCCTTTATCAAGCTCATCTTTGCATGAAATGTTCCTTTGGTATCTCTGATTTTCTTAAAGAGATCCCTGGTCTTTCCTATTCTGTTGTTTTCCTCCATTTCTTTGCATTGATCGCTGAAGAAGGCTTTCTTACCTCTTCTTGCTATTCTTTGGAACTTTGCATTCAGATGTTTATATCTTTCCTTTTCTCCTTTGCTTTTCACTTCTCTTCTTTTCACAGCTATTTGTAAGGCCTCCCCAGACAGCCATTTTGCTTTTTTGCATTTCTTTTCCATGGGAATGGTCTTGATCCCTGTCTCCTGTACAATGTCACGAACCTCATTCCATAGTTCATCAGGCACTCTATCTATCAGATCTAGGCCCTTAAATCTATTTCTCACTTCCACAGTATAATCATAAGGGATTTGATTTAGGTCATACCTAAGGTCTATACCCCAATACAAAATAAAAAGTTTAAAGTTTCAAAAATAAAATAAAATGGCAATAGAAAAGAATGTAATAGCTATAAATATATATAGCACATATAGTGTATGCTTTTATACAACAATGTATAGTTATATACTAAATTGAATGATATCGCATAGTGTATGCTTTATATACTGATATAATAATAATTAAAATATAATTAATATGTTTCAAATACTTATTTTTTGTTCTGCTTTACATCTTTATCTTTACCTGCATAAATGGTTGTTAATAATGTCAAAATAATTTAATATTTGTAAATGCAAAATACCATAATAATTAAGGCTATCTGTAGGCTACAAAGAGTGCTAAACATATGTTGATGATATTTTTATTTTTATGCCAAAAATAACCCAGTTTTTAAAATAATTTTCAGTAATTTATTTCTTATCAATACATAGTTTAAGCTTGAGATTTAGTAAGTTCTTTAATATGCTTACAAAAATTCTAATTTTAATTTTTAAATTTAGATTTCATAATCTCTGTTTGTAGGAACATGATGTTCTTTGTACCAGTGCAATGAAGGAGAATAAAATAAACCAAAGGAAAATCACATAGCATGTATAAATTAGCACACAAGTTTCAAATTTTTGCAGACATGGTATGTTCTTTTAGAGATTAGTGAATATACTCAAGATACTGTGATAAACTCAAAATACTGAAAAACTTCTGTAATACTGTAACCTTTCATGTGTCACACAGTTCATTTATACCATCCTACCTTTAACAGTGGAAACTGGCAGACTTTATTTTTTGGGGCTCCAAAATCACTGCAGATGGTAACTGCAGCCATGAAATTAAAAGACGCTTGCTCCTTGGAAAAAAAGCTAAGACCAACCTAGATAGCATATCAAAAAGCAGAGGCTACTTTGCCAACAAAGATCTGTCTAGTCAAACCTATGGTTTTTCCAGTAGTCATGTATGGATGTGAGAGTTGGACTATAAAGAAAGCTGAGGGCCAAAGAATTGATGCTTTTGAACTGTGGTGTTGGAGAAGACTCTTGAGAGTCCCTTGGACTTTGAGGAGATCCAACCAGTCCATCCTAAAAGAAATCATTCCTGAATATTCACTGGAAGGACGGATGTTGAAGCTGATACATACTTTGGCCAACTGATGCGAAGAACTGGCTTATTGGAAAAGACCCTGATGCTGGGAAAGTTTGAAGGATGGAAGAGAAGGGGACGACAGAGGATGAGATGGTTGGATGGCATCACTGATTCAATGGACATGAGTTAGAGTAAACTCCGGGAGTTGGTGATGGGACAGGGGGGCCTGGCGTGCTGCAGTCTATGGGGTCACAAAGAGATGGACACGACTGAGCAACTGAAATGAACTGAACTGCGCTCACCTTTATCACATCTTAGAAATAAGCACACTAGGATTTCCTTCTGGTTTTTCAGTCTCTAAAGAGTATTTTGGTATAAAATCAGATGGCTTAGGGCTCTACGTTAAAGCCAGACTCGCATCAGACAAACCTAGAGAACCACAGTTCCCCAGAACCAACCCCACATCTACTAAGCAAGGAATTCCAATTTGAGAAAAGATACTATTCAAAATATCCTTGGTGATTTTTATAGCTTTATAGTGTATATAGCTGAAGATCACTGTCCAAGAATAATAGTGGCTTCTGTCTCCAAAGCTCAATCAAATAGAGAAATGAAGGAAAATACTCAGCCCATTTACCTGATCAATGAACCAATCAATATCATTGGTTACATGAATTCTGTCTATAAAGTAATGTGTTTGAATGCAGTGTCAGTCACCTAATAAAAAATATAGCATAACCCTTGGTCCCAAGTGCTATCACCTATATGTAGAGAGAAAGATGATGTATAAGTAGTAAGCAACATCAGAGACAAGCAATATCAAGACACATACACACACACACACACACACACAAATGAATACAAGTAAAATTAAGGAACTTTGAATAAGATCAGTGGTCTGTTATCAATACAATTCTTGGTGTGTTCTTTCTCTATTATTTATTATAACTATATGTGAATCTATATGTACCTCAATAATGTTTTTAATTAAAAATGAGTTAAATTCTTGTTTGGACACAAGTCATCAGAGTTAGAGAAGAATAAGATCACCCACAAATTATGTATTCATAGAAGGCATTTGCAAGGACCCAGAATTTTAGCTAAACTTTTTAAAATGAGCACTGTTAAATAGACAGGAAGAAGTGAAACATTCAAATCAGAAAACAGGAAAAGCAGTCACTGAGAAAATGAGATCAGTTGTCAGCAAAGAGAAGGCAAATTTGGTGGGAACTTGATTTCATATAAAATAATCCTGTATTCTAAGACTGTTCTCACAGTCAAAGAAGTCAGAAGTCAGAGTCATAAGGATTTCACTCTCTGTACAATGTGGAGCAAATCATATTTAGCTGAAACTGTTGGATTCTGACTTTCTTTTAGAAAAGAGAGTACAAGTTGGCAAACTTGAAACTTATTGATTCTTCTTTGAATCCTCTGTCTTCCCAACATATATAAATTATTGCATGCTTCTGCTGCTGCTAAGTCTCTTCAGTCGTGTCTGACTCTGTGCGACCCCAGAGGTGGCAGCCCACCAGGCTCCTCCATCCCTGGGATTCTCCAGGCAAGAACACTGTAGTGGGTTGCCATTTCCTTCTCCAACGCATGAAAGTGAAAATTGAAAGTGAAGTCGCTCAGTTGTGTCCGACTCTTCTCGACCCCATGGACTTCTGCCTACCAGGCTCTTACATCCATGGGATTTTCCAGGCAAGAGTACTGCAGTAGGGTGCCATCCTCTTCTCCAAATTAGTGCATACGATTGTCCATACGAACACAAAAACTTCTAATTCCATTTTACCAGTCCAGTCCAGGTTATGTTTGCAATCACTTAAATTTATTTAATCACATAACAACAATATATAAGTAATCATATTTGAAGAATAAATGGTCAACAAAATAAATATGGAGTTAGCTACAGAGAGAATATACTGTTTGTTTTCCATCTTCTAAATGAGCAAAGAACTAAAAGCTCTTTCCAAATTACACATAGATTCCATTATGGATCAGTTAGGTATAAGCACTAGTTGTTCAGAGAAGTATTCCTATGGCTTTATCAGGTGGAAAGAATAACAAGTGATAATTCTTTGTATAAGATATTCTCAATGGAGGTAAAACTAAAATAAGAAAAATGCCTGTCACAAAGAGAAATAATAAAAATAATACTTGCGATTAAAATCCACTCATTCTTGGGGCATTTAATTTAGGAAATTAGCAAGAGAAAAGATATTAATTTTCTAATTTTATCGTACAAGGTATTTTAAAACAATACAATTTCAATGCTCATAATTAGAGAAACAGATATAGAGATTTATGTTGCAGTTCTTTTTTAAACTTCAAGTTAAATTTGAATGCAATACAACTTAGATGTAAAACTTCCACATCATGAGGGAAGAGTAATGTAGTTAAAAAGAATTATACTCAGTCCACAAAATGAAAGACTTGGTGAAAAATAATTAAAGCAACAATAGTCTAAATTTAATGCATAAAATGATAATTAAGAGAAGGTTAATTCCAAATATTTCAGTTAGACAATAAATGTAACTGGTTTATATTTAAATACAAACTTATCCATTAGTAGGCAATTTACACTACTGTGCAAAAAGTTACTAACTCATAATTACTCATGGAGTTCATCTGTGTCAGGCAGTATGGAAAGAAAACCCCAAAATTAAAAAGAAAAAAAGAACCACAATTCCCTGATATTCTGAAGTTGAGTATCTAGCACATGGTTATCCAAATACACCTACTGTTAAAAGTCATAGGCAGGCATCTAGCTCAAGATGGCAGAGGAGAAAGACATGTGCTCATCTCCTCCTGCAAGAGCACCACAAGTGCAACTAGCTGTTGAACAATCATCCACAGGAGGGCGCTGGAACCCACCAAGAAAAGATGCCTTATGTCCAAAGACAAAAACGAAGCTGCGATGAGATGGTAGGAGGGATATAATTGCAATAAAAACAAATCCCATATCTACTGGGCGAGTCTGCTGTGGCTCACTGCAGGGACGGGGACACTGGCAGCAACAGTCCTGGAAGGGCCCAGCCAGAAGAAGCAAGAAGAATCACAATCCCACAGTGGCTAGAACAAAAACCACATTACAGAAAGTTAATCATGATGAAAAATCAGAGTTATATCCCAGATGAAGAGATGAGATAAAACCCCAGAAAAAAAACAATTAAATGAAGTGGAAATAAGTAACCTTCCAGAAAAACAATTTAGAAAAATGATAGTGAAGATGATCCAAGATCTCAGGAAAACAGTGAAGATGGAAGAACAGAGATGGTCTCTGTTTATCAAAGACCTAGAAGAACTAAAGAACAAACAGAGATGAACAATACACTAGAAGGAATCAATAGCAGAATAACGGAGGCAGAAGAACAGATAAATGACCAGGAAGACAGAATGGTGGAAATCACTGCCATAGAACAGATTATAGAAAAAACAAAAAGGAATGAAAAAAAAAAAAAAGACAGCCTAAGAGACCTCTGGGATATTAAACACATCAACATTAACAACATAGGGGTCCCAGAAGAAGATGAGAGAGAGAGAAAAGATCTGAGAAAATATTGAAGAGATAATAGTAGAAAAATTCCTTAACATGGGAAAGGAAATAGTCAACCAAGTCCAGGAAGCACAGAGAGTTTCAATCAGGATAAACCCAAGGAAGAACACACTGAGGCACATAGTAATCAAACTGACGAAAATTAAAGACAAAGTTAAATAATAAAAGCAATAAGGGAAAAATGACAAATAAAGTTCAAGGAAACTTCCATAAGGTTATAGACTGATTTCTCTACAGAAACTCTAAAGTCAGAAGGGAAAGGCATTATATATTTAAAGATGAAACAGAAGAACCTACAACCAAGAATATTTTACCCAGCAAGACTCTTGTTCAGATTTGATGGAGAAATCAAAAGCTTTTCAGACAAGCTAAAGTTAAGAAAATTCAGCACCACCCAACCAGCTTTACAGAAAATGCTAAAGAACTTCTCTAAGCAGGAAACACAAGAGAAGGAAAAGACCTATATAAAAACAATTAAGAAAATGGTAATAGGAACATACATATTGATAATTACCTTAAACGTAAATGGATTAAATGCATGAGCCAAAAGACTACTGGATGAAGAGATGAAAATATGTGCATATATGCACTTCCATTTACCACATCACTCTATTTAACCACACAAATTGTATATAATTATTTTGTATTGTTAGGTTAATCATGTTTCCATGATGGGCTTGCATTGTAATGGTCTTTTTTTTGGTCTGCCTATTGATCGTGAAAACTGATAAATGTCTTTTGCTACTGTAATTTTTGCTTAATACAATACTTTTATCATGATTGTGTGCTTATTTGCTCATTCATGTCCAACTCTTTGCGACCCCATGAAATGTAGCTCACCAGGCTCCTCTGTCCATAGCGATTCTCCAAGCAAGAATGCTGGAGTGGGTTGCCATACCCTCCTCCAGGGGATCTTCCCAATCCAGGGCTCAAAGTCAGGTCTCCCATATTGCAGGTGAATTCTTTACTGTCTGAGCCATCAGGGAAGCCCTAAATATTAAGAGTGGGTAGCCTAGCTCTTCTCCAGGTTGATCTTCTCAACCCAGTACTCAAACCAGGGTCTCCTGCATCGTAGGTGGATTCTTTACCAGCTGAGCTACCAGGGAAGACGTTATCATGATTGGTCAACAGGAAACAGTAGAATTCTGTATGATGAAAATAATGATACAGTGAAATAACAGGATTCTGTATCACTACCATTTAATAGGAAAACCTGTAAAGAAAAAAATCAGGAAGCATTTGCTAAAAATACCTATATTCATTAACATTACTTAGAGTCTAAATTCTGAGGTGTAGTGAATTTTACTTGGCTCAGAAATACTTTTAACAAATATACCAAGTGATATTAAGGATTAAGCAAGTTAGAAAAATACTTGTCTATTGACTTTAGTTATTGACTACTAACTTAAAACATACATGCATGTTTTCCTGATACTCTATGAACAATAATTTAGATTGCCTGGTCATGGAGTCAATGACCGAGGTTGCAAATCCTCTTTTTTCATTACTTTGATAACACTGACCAATGCCTGAGTTGATAAACTCAGCCTGACAATTCTCCACTATGACGCTTTTCAGAGCTCTTCACTGGAGAGAAATAA
>NW_011494607.1:13402350-13415320 GCF_000754665.1 Bison bison bison
AAACTTTGTATTTTTTACTCCTTTTTCACTCTGCTTTTTTGGCACAGAAATAAACACTTTCTAGAAGAATTCCAGTTTAAAGAATTAGAATTTGGAAGAAGGAAATTTTTCTAATGTATCATTTTCTTACTGCTGTGATATATCTGATAATTTATTTTTATAAGGACTTTATTATTAGCTATTTATTACAATATGCTTCTCACTGGTTCAGCTGCATCAGAATAATGTGTAAAATAAAAATTATAATAGCTGATCTCAGAGCTTCATTCTGACTTAATAGACATGGTTTGGAGAATAGTCAAATATTAGTAAATAGTAAATGAACACCCTCCAGTTGATTCTAATGCACAGTCATGTAGTGGAAATACTTCTAGGAGGCCAGCAATTTTTCAGAATGGTTATTATACTTCCTCTCCAGCTGGCAAAAAAGATGTAGTCACATTGTGTAAGGAAAGCATAACTTTAGAAAATGACCACACTGTTCTAGATTCAAGTATTTCATATTCACATGCTTCAGGTTGGTATTCTTCGTATGTATCATATATTTAAATATATAGATATGTAAATACAAACACATATACTGCCTGGCAAATAATGGCTACAGTACAAATTGAAGGGTGAAATCTATTCCCTCCTCTGATTCACTTTCCTTACTGTGTTTATAGAACTCTGGTAGATAGGTTAGAACACTGGCCAGCAAAAAGGAGTATTCATATATGGAGAAAATAAATGTACCAAGAAAAAAGCCATACCCAATATTCATATGTGTTAATTCTCCTTATACAATGAAAAGATCATTTCCTCCCCACCCCCACCAACAGTTAGTGTTGCTGTTTTGTTTTTTAGTTACTAACTCATATCAGCCTTTTTTGCAAACCCATGATTGTAGCCTGCCAGGCTCCTCTCTCCATTGGACTTCCTAGGCAAGAATACTGAGGCAGGTTGCCATTTTCTTCTTTAGGAGATCTTCCCGACCCAGGGATTGAACCCATGTCTCCAGTATTGCAGGCAGATTTTTTACCACTGAGCCACCAGGGAAGACCTCCAAACAGTTATACCACACTAAAAGGGACAGTTTAAAAGTCCTCTGATACATGTACCTATACACAGACCTTATCATTAGCTTTTGGTGATTTATTCTCAAATATTAACAGAATAGACATTGCATTATCTAGAATGAAAATCAGAGAACAATATAAACAAATCAAGTCAAACAACAAAAAGCAAAATCAACAAGTAGACAATAGAAATAATAAAGAAGGTGGAATTGACACACAGTTCACAAAGTGATCTTACAGTATGAAATAAAAGCAAGTTATAACAGAAAAAAAGGCATGTAGTCGGAGAACAGCAGAAAGCTCTTCTGAAAGTTAAAAATATAAAAGAAGAAACTAAAAATTCAAAATAATTTTTAAAATAAGTCATGAAAACTATCTGGAAAAAGAGAACAAAAAGAGAATGTCATAGGAAATTGACAAGTAAAGTCAACAAATTTACAGCATTTGATTAGGAGTTCTGATAAATTAATATGAGCTCAAGAAATAAACAACTTATCAGAGAATGATAAAATAAAATCATTTAATGGAGAAACCTGAGTTTTCAGCTTAAAATTTATCTCTCTCCATTTATCTATAGCTCACCACAAAAAGTAAGGGGAAGAGTAAGGGAAAAGGACCATGCTAACAAATATCTTACTAAATACTTCATTTCATAACCAGGGTTAACAGAAAAGATTGTGTGTGTGTGTGTGTGTGTGTGTGTGTGTGTGTGAGAGAGAGAGAGAGAGACAGAGAGAGAGACAGACAGACAGACAGAAGGGAGAGAAACAGAAATACAGAGACTAAATGGTGGGAAAAAAAATGAATGGAATACTAGGAGACTCATCTAACAAGCCAACAGAGAGAAAGAGAAAAATGGAAGAGAAGAAATCTTCAATGAAATAATTTTAAGACATATCCTAGGACTAGAGAACATGAGTTTACATATTATACAAGCTAAACTAAAGTGCCCAGCAAAAGCAGATTTTTAAAGGATCTATACCAAGGGACATTTTTATGATTTTTCAAAATATAGGGAAGAAAAAGATCCTTAAATCTTTCCAATAAGCAGTGGGAAAAATGAGGTTATTCTATAAAGAAAATATATAAGCTACATGAATGATAAATTCTAACTCTATCCAATCACTTTTGCATAGCATATCACACTGTACCTTTTCAATGATTCTAATTATAATATATCCTGTTTCACATAAAGAGTACAATAAAGAGGCGATATCAGGGTACGAGAGGGTGAGATATATGGATGAGACACTATAGACTTTTTTGCTTCACCTTTGCTTTTCTCTAAGAAATTCTGAATAATGCTTTTTCTTTAATCCTAAAATGAACTGATCACTTTAAGATTCAGTTCTCATTCTGGCTTTGAAGTTTCCTTTTCGACTCTAATTACCTTTGATGGTAGGGTATGAATCTTTTGTACAGAAGAATTTATATACTTAGGTTAATATAGCATAAATTAAGAAAAAAGAAGAAAAAACTTTCTCTTGAAGCAGCATTTTAAATTTTAAGGACACATCACATTGACACACACTCAATAATAACACTGAGCAGCTTTTAACTAAGCTGGTAAGTGCTCTTCTTCCCCATCCCCCACCCCCTTGGAGACAGCTGCCCCTTCCAGCTCATGTACTGTTTTTTGCTGATAGACTGATGTCTTTATTTAGGGAGTTATAAAGAATTGCTTCTAGTCATCAGCAGTTTCAAAAACTAGCCATTGAAGGAGGGATAAAGCCTATTCAGAAGATGGATGACAGCTTTTCATTTGAGGATCACACAGAAGGATATTTCCTTCTATAAAAATAGATTCTTGCAGTGTAGCTTGAGACTTACATTTTGCACGGGATTGCCACTCTTAAAAACAACATTGGAAATTGAAGACTAAAAGACAGCGACATTCTTTTTTTTTTTTTTTCATGTAAAAAGGAACACACATGACAAAATTGTTTCAAATCAAATTATACAACTTTAACTTATCATACAAAAAAGGTCTCTGAAATTTGTGCTTATAATTACCATTTTTTTTAGAACATTAAACTTTAGGAATAAATGGCTAAATTATCTTATTTAAATAAGCATTTTGTTTTCTAGGACCCAATTCTGTCTAATGCCAATGATCAGATATAACAGTTTATAACTAGGGAAGAAGAAAGAGAAGTATGTGATGAGCACGAATGCACAGAGTATTGCTTTGTTATCTTTTATTATTTAAGAAAATGACAAATACACTCAATCAATTAGTAAAACAGGAAATACATAAATGCCACTAAAACTGAATAATTTTGGATGATGATATTTTTTTCATTAATTTTTTAGCAATTGGCACCCCTTGATAATATTTATATACAGACACTGGTCAGCAATTTTTTTTTTTTACAATTTTCTTTTTTTTGTCCACTTCTAAATCCCCTGTGTTATATCCCACATAAAACTAAGACAATTCAAGTCTAGCATTTGATTTTTATACTTGACACTGTTCCCTTTCCCAAGTTTTAGAGAAACAGTATCTTGGGATTCCCATCAGGTTCTACAATCCAAAAGCTGGAGATACTACTCTTTTTCTTTTTTTCTTTTCTTTTTTACTTATCACATTTACCAATAATAAAATGTTTTATTTTCTGCTATAGGATATTGTTATGAGACCCTATCTTTTAATGTCGAGAGTGGTTTCTACCTCTCAAATAATTTAGAATATTTTAATTCTAAGATTACATTCCTTCTGCAAATGGCTACAATCTTTGTTCAAACTAAATTGGCAAGAAATGTGACATTACACTTCACAAATGAAACTCAGTGTCCTCTTTCATAGCTTCATTCCATCAGGTGTCTAAAAACTGGTTCTGTCCAGTTTTACCGCAGGTCTGTCCAGAATACCGCCAGCACTCACACTCCCAACCATTTTCATTGAGAGGTATCTATATCCAGATAGTCTTTGAAACCCCAAGTCCGTGATCAGGCCACCCAAGATGGCTGTTTTCTTGCTATCTGTATCCCTTGGGTGGTTCAGATGGTAAAGAGTCTGCCTGCAATGCGGGAGACCTGGGTTCTATCCTTGGGTCAGGAAGATCCCCTGGAGAAGGAAATGGCAATCCATTCCAGTATCTTGCCTGGAAAATCCCACGGATGGAGTTGCCTGTTGGGCTACAGTCCATGGGGAAGCAAAGAGTCAGACATGACTGAACGACTTTCACATACATACATCCCTGCTGAACCAGGGCCTGCTTCACCTACACTTTACTCAAGAGACTGACCTTTTTACATACTTGTCCCAGGCCCCAGCTAGAAGACTGCTCTAATCTCAAAATAAGAATTTCTTCACCAAGATAGCTTATCAAAGAGGTGATGAGGGGTGTGGCCTTTTGCTTGTTTCTCTGTTAACTGATGGGGCAATCTGATGTCCGGTCCCCCTACAAGTGGTAACTTCACCCTCCCACAGTAGTGAAGACTGCTACCACATCCTGCCTCCATCTGCTGCATGGTGGGTGTCACACCAGGGCCTTGCTTCAGACATGTAAGATCTCCCTAGCCACTAACTCATTGATATCACTTGTGGTAATTCTGGGCTCTTTATTCTGTCCCTACACTGGGCAAGTACAGGGCTGGTAAACCTGCAGGGTGAAGCCCAATACCAAGGCATCAGGTAGAATGACTTTTCCTTGAACTGTGTCATCTCTATATGCTGGTATTCATAACATATCTTTGTCCCCACCTAGTCTTCAGGGTTGCTTATGTGTTGTTCCTTGCTCCTGAATGCAAACTCTTTCTTGGTTCAGATCTCTTTCAACCACTTTGGACCACACTGAAGGTTGCTTGGAACTATTTCAGGTTGCTTGACACTGATGCTGAGAGGGATTGGGGGCAGGAGGAGAAGGGGACGACAGAGGATGAGACGGCTGGGTGGCATCACCAACTCAATGGACATGAGTTTGAATAGACTCCAGGAGTTGGTGATGGACAGGGAGGCCTGGCATACTGAGATTCATGGGGTTGCAAAGAGTCGGACACAACTGAGCGACTGAACTGAACTGAGCATCTTGACCATCTTTTTAATAATGCACTCCAGTGTACATGGAATCAAAGTGGCAGATAAAATCAAAATGGCAGTGGCTGTCTAGTCCACAACCATTTCATGACATGGGGGAGTTAAGCAATTGCTGCACCTTCAGATTTTAGCTAGGAATAGGATATAAGACCCCTCTGATATTCAGTTCAGTTCAGTCACTCAGTCGCGTCCGGTTCTTTGTGAACCCATGAACCGCAGCACGCCAGGCCTCCCTATCCATCGCCAACTCCCGGAGTTCACGCAAATTCATGTCTATCGAGTCAGTGATGCCATCCAACCATCTCATCCTCTGTCGTCCCCTTCTCCTGCCCTCAATCTTTCCCAGCATCAAGGTCTTTTCAAATGAGTGAGCTCTTTGCATCAGGTAGCCAAAGTACTGGAGTTTCAATTTCAACATCAGTCCTTCCAATGAACACCCAGGACTGATCTCCTTTAGGATGGACTGGTTGGATCTCCTTGCAGTCCAAGGAACTCTTAAGAGTCTTCTCCAACACCATAGTTCAAAAGTATCAATTCTTCAGTGCTCAGTTTTCTTTATAGTCCAACTCTCACATCCATACATGATCACTGGAAAAGCCATAGCCTTGACTAGATGGACCTTTGTTGACGAAGAATGTCTCTGCTTTTTAATATGCTGTCTAGGTTGGTCATAACTTTTCTTCCAAAGAGTAAGCGTTTTCTAATTTCATGGCCGGAGTCACCATCTGCAGTGATTTGGGAGCCCAGAAAAATAAAGTCAGCCAACCATTTCCACTGGTTCCCCAACTATTTCCCATGAAGTGATGGGACCAGATGCCATGATCTTCGTTTTCTGAATGCTGAGCTTTAAGCCAACTTTTTCACTTTCTTTTTTCACTTTCACCTCTGATATTAGATAGAACTTTAAAATTTTCTGGGATTATTCAGTTGGGAAGAGTGTAAAACCATCTTAATACTATATACCCAGACCTTGAATTTTGAACATCAAAAATAACAAATTTATTTTAACTGTATTTAGCCATAAGAAAATCTCCTTAAGAAGACAGAGACTTATGATTTACCTAAGGGAACAAGGTAAGGTCATAGGTTTAAAGAAATACAACTGAGGAAAAATCGACCCCTTGGACTGTAGCCCACCAAGCTCCTACATCCATGGGATTTTTCAGGGAAGAATACTGAAGTGGGTTGTCATCTCCTTCTCCAGGAGGTCTTCCCAACCCAGGGATTGAACCCAGGTCTCCCACATTGTAAGCAGACACTTTACCATCTGAGCAACCAAGGAAGTCTCTGAGGAAAAATGCACATCAATAAATACATTAAAATGTTATCCTACTACATACCTTGCATATTTAGTTGATCACCACATTTGCAATCTGTGTGTTTTAAATTGGACCCTTCTTTGGGTCTGGAAGATCCTCTAGAGAAGGGAATGGCAACCCATTCTAGTATTCCTGCCTGGAGAATTCCATGGACAGAGAAGTCTGGTGGACTACAGTTCATGGGGTCACAAAGAGTCGGAAACAACTGAACGACTACAGATTTTCTTTCTAAATTTGATGAAATTCACTAGCTGGATATATAAAATAATAATATACAGAATTAAATTAATTTTGAATGGTGGTTCAGTAATTTGATTAATAGACAACCTTAAAATTGTTCAAGCCAGGCTTCAGCAATACGTGAACCGTGAACTTCCAGACGTTCAAGCTGGTTTTAGAAAAGGCAGAGGAACCAGAGATCAAATTGCCAACATCCATTGGATCATCGAAAAAGCAAGAGAGTTCCAGAAAAACATCTACTTTTGCTTTATTGACTATGCCAAAGCTTTTGACTGTGTGGATCACAATAAACTGTGGAAAATTCTGAAAGAGATGGGATACCAGACCACCTGACCTGCCTCTTGAGAAACCTATATGCAGGTCAGGAAGCAACAGTTAGAACTGGACATGAAACAATAGACTGGTTCCAAATAGAAAAAGGAGTACATCAAGGCTGTATATTGTCACCCTGCTTATTTAACTTACATGCAGAGTACATCATGAGAAACGCTGGGCTGGAGGAAGCACAAGCTGGAATCAAAATTGCCCGGAGAAATATCTATAACCTCAAATATGCAAATGACACCACCATTATAGCAGAAAGTGAAGAGGAACTAAAAAGCCTGTTGATGAAAATGAAAGAGGAGAGTAAAAAAGTTGGCTTAAAGCTCAACATTCAGAAAACTAAGATAATGGCATCTGGTCCCATCACTTCATGGAAAATAGATGGGGAAACAGTGGAAACAGTGTCAGACTTTATTTTGGGGGGCTCCAAAATCACTGCAGATGGTGATTGCAGCCATGAAATTAAAAGACACTCCTTGGAAGGAAAGTTATGACCAACCTAGATAACATATTCAAAAGCAGAAACATTACTTTGCCAACAAAGGTCCGTCTAGTCAAGCTATGGTTTTTCCAGTAGTCATGTATGGATGTGAGAGTTGGACTGTGAAGAAAGCTGAGGGCCGAAGAATTGATGTTTTTGAAGTGTGGTGTTGGAGAAGACTCTTGAGAGTCCCTTGGACTGCAAGAAGATCTAACCAGTCCATCCTAAAGGAGACCAGTCCTGGGTGTTCATTGGAAGGACTCGTGCTGAGGCTGAAACTACAACACTTTGGCCACCCCATGTGAAGAGTAGACTCAGTTGAAAAGACCCTGATGCTGGGAAAGATTGAGGGCAGGAGGAGAAGGGGACGACAGACGATGAGGTGGCTGGATGGCATCACCGACTTGACGCACATGAATTTGGGTGAACTCCGGGAGTTGGTGATGGACAGGGAGGCTTGGCATGCTGCGATTCATAGGGTCACAGTCGGATACTACTGAGCAACTGAACTGACTGACTGAGTAAACATTAAAAAATACTTTTCAAATCCTCAAAACAGAAATAATAATACTTAAATATTGAATATCAGATTAGATGTTAGAGTACATGCAAACAATTCTGGCAACACTGGTAAGTGGCAGGTATGTAGGCTAGCAAAGCATACTGATACATTTGTAGGAGGCTTTAGCAAAATGGTGTTAACAGATTGAAACTGCATGTTACACAGGATGTTTAAGAATAGGTTATTATGAAGATTACTTTTTGAAAGAAATTACTCTGTATCTAATTACTGAGTGTCCTTAATCCTCTTATCCTGCTATATTTTTCTTAACAGCACTTATCACTCTGTTTACATGTTTTTTCACTTGACTACTGTCTCTCTCATGCATCATAATGGAGTCCATATGAGCACAGGGACTTTCTTATATCTTTGCTATGTCTCCAGTCCCAAGTACAGAGTACACAAATAAGAGGAAAAAAATTAAAAAGTGAATTAATTTTTTATCAATTAAATTTAGACCCTCAAAATATAAGTTAAGAAATATATTTATCTGTTTGTTATTTAAGTTTATGTGATGGTGAATATGTAAATTTAACCTTTAAAAGAAAACAATCTAAGCTTGTCTCTCAATATCCCCCTTCTGCTACTAAGTAGCTTTCCTAGAAGTCAACAGGAGGTAGCTCTAAACCAAATGATTTAGTGCTAAGGAGAGAACAGAAGTGTCTTCCTGGTAGCATTCAAACCAGAAATTATTTACCTGAGTAAATTCCTCCCACCACATCAACACAGTGAACTTTATAAAAAGAATCTGGAAGACGAGATATAGGTTCGTACTTAGAGAAGATGTGTTCTCACTAGATCAGAATTTTTATAGTTTGCTCTAGCCTACACATATTCAGGGGGCTTCCCAGGTGGTGCTGGTGGTAAAGAACCCACTTGCAAATGCAGGAGCCATAAGAGATGTGGGTTTGATCCCTGGAGAAGGAAAAGGCAACCCTTTCCAGTATTCCTGCATGGAGAATCCCAAGAACAGAGGAGCCTGGTGGGCTGTAGACCATAGGGTCACGAAGAGTCAGACACTACTGAAGTGACTTACCACACACACATGTTTAGGCATTAGCAAATAAGAACAGAAGAGTAGTAAAAGTGCCTCGATAAATCTAATTATTTTAATTGCTGCATTTTGAACTATCACAGAAGAAGGGTAAGTCTTCGTGATCCAAATGTTAGCACTCATGTATTAGGAAGGATTGATGACAGCATGGAACTTGGGCTGCATTGACACAGATGCACAGCAATCCAAAACTCAGAAAACATTTGTCAAGAAAAGAAAATACAAGCCAGAAATAGAAAATTAAGTGAGGTCTTGGAAAACGATGGACACACGCAGATGCAAAGACAGAAAGGCAGCATCCAGAGACAGAACAGAACACCACAGGCAAATAGCCAGAAGAGCACATAGGTGTTTGAAGAATTGAGCAGGGGTATGTTACCAAATGTTTAATAACTGGCACTTCCAATTTAACAACATGAATGAAAAGAAACAAACATTTGTTGTATTTGTTGATTTTCATGGTATAAATTACCCCCACTGTGGCTTATGTCAAGCTAAAAATGTTTAAGAACTAGACTGCAACATTCTTGAAAATGTATCCTGTGGCTCAACCTACCAGTTGTGGAGAGTAATCATATCTAGGTGAACATGTGGCATGAAGGTCCTACTAGAAACGCAAGTGAGAACATATGAAATTTTAGGCTAATGAATTCAGACTAATGAATATGCTTTTTATTCTGCAGGAAATGATGACTGTAGTGGGCTTTGAGGGGTGTGATATGTTCAGACCGGACTATTCACAGGCTTTATACTGTTAGAATGAGGTTAATGAATTATAAACTAAAAGCTAAAAGAGAGCCATATATTTCAGATTGCCAGAGGAAGTACACACTGAATGTATAAATGTATTTAATGGGAAATAAATTCCTTTCATCATTTTCCTTTTCCCTCTAGTGATATCTTTTTGAAATAAAAATTTTGTATTAAAATAGGTATTTTACTCCCTTCTCACTTACATTCCTTTAACTCTCTGTTACACTTACTTTTCTAAGAGACTGCATTTGCCTTGGCATAATGGAACTTCCCCATGAAAGAGAATGGAAAAAACAAAAATGCTGATGTTTTGTTTGGCTTTGGATCTATCAATAAACATATCTTTAGGTGACAGGTCTGTTTAGTTCTGTTATGCTTACCAGAACGTATTCCTATAACCATCCCTGAACTTAAATTAGACTATCTATAGTAGTGGTAGAAGGAAAAACAACAACAACAAAATAAGAGGCAACTGGAAAGGAAGGAAGAGGCAAGCACAGAGGTGCTTCCTCTGAGAGTTGTTGACATTTTCATTAAGGAGGCCCATTTCTTAACTTCTAAGATATGAAAATCCACACAAATGTTAGCTGTTTGATATTTATATTTATTTATATCTTGTTTCACCCAAGTTAATGTGAACTCTTTAGACTTTGAAAGCTCAAGAAAACTTTTCTACCTTTTAAGAATTTTCCTGGAATCTATGTGCTGTGACATATAACAGATCTGAAATATATCTTATTAGTATCTCTATTAGAGATAATCTTACTCAAGAGTTTAAGCAACTTTCATTAAAGTGTTCAGCTCATCGAGTCATGATAAATAATTTAAAAATTCTTTCACTTCTTTTCTCCATGAAAGACACGTAAAGCATAATTGGATGCTATTGTGGTAGACAGCATTTGGTATGATTATTTTTGACACTTTGCTTATCTTACTGACACACAGTACAATCTTTAGATAAATAAAATAACGACTCACTTCCCTTCACAACAAAGAATATGCTCAGAGATAACAATGATTGGCGAATTTTGAAACTCTACTAAATTCATATGTTAATGAACAGCTGTGATGTTTCCCAGACACAAACTAAAGAGAAGACAATTCCCAGGTTTCCATAGAATCTAAGAACTTTTACAAAGACTCAAACTAAGATATGAAAGAGAAAATATCAGTTTTCACAATATGTTCATTTACCTTTATGGTTCTAAGTTGTCACTCTGCTTGGTTAAGAAGATCCAAATGTCATGTCAGTGCTTTATTTATTTATTTTACACTGTTCTGTCTTTATTAAAAAAAAAAAGAAAAGAAAAGAAACGTAGAAGTCCCCAAATACACAATGCCTCTCAGGTTGCTGTAATTCTTTACTTTTTCTCCATGGCAACATTAATGCCAAAATGGAGGGTACATTAGGAAATAGTGTTTAAATTAGCAACAATTATGTCAATATATTTATAAATTAGGGCTTCTTTGATGGCTCAGATGGTAAAGAATCTTTCTGCAATACAGAAGACCCAGGTTTTATCCCCTGGAGAAGGGAATGGCAACCCACTCTGGTATTAATTATGCCATTTGTTCATGTTCTTTCTGGATGCAGCATAGAGGTCTATGCACCAGCTAAAGTAATTAGTAAACAGATACAACAATGACTAAGAGTCCTCAAAGAGCTCTCAGTCAGACACCTACTTTCAAAAACATACTCCTTGCCATCACAGATTTTACAACTTAGATGGGGAGGCAAGACATATGTACATGAAATGTAAAATAACCACAAAATTTTGAAAGTAGATACATTCTTATATTTCATCTGTGAAGAAGTCCTCTCAGAAATAAAACAGGATTTTTGATTTTCCACCTTTCAGTATAAATTAGCATAAAACACTCATTCAGAAATAAATAGTATTTCTTTTATATTAAGCTAGGGTATATGCCACTTGATTTACTTTACTTCTAGTTGGTCTAACTGCTAATATGGTTTGTAAAGATTCATTCACTCTGACATTCACACTGATAGAAAATTTTCAATGAAAAGCAATTCAAACACTTCTCTTTGTTCAGTCTGCTGTGCCACGAATATATGAATGCATCCAAATGATATTATGCTAATCAGATCTACCAAATGGCAGGTGCCATGAGAAATAGCACTCTTTTTCAAAAAAAAAAAATATATATATATATATATACACACACATATATGTATGCATGCTAGTATTTGACTTGAACAAAATGAAGATATTTCAAAAAGAGGTGTAAACTTATATTCACAATAGTCTGTATCTGTATCTGACTTCTGGACACCTGGGACATTTCTCATCAAACCACATCTATAATCTAGTCAAGGCATAACTTTATCACTTAAATTAGACATCAGACTGCATGCATCCTTTATTTTCTGGTCAGAATCAGTGTTAACATTCATAATTACATAGAAGGCGGGGATGCCATCTAACAGGTTTTGGGACATACTACCATCTACAGAGCCAAATAATATAGTCTCAGTGAATATCTGCACAGACTTTATTTAATGGTAGAACTTTTTTAACCATTTTTCCTCAAACACTTTTGTTAAATCTTACTGCATCAATTGGTTTTCTTTTTTATTTTTAGCTCTGTCTGCTGATTAAATCCCAAAAGCTACAAACATGCTGAAGATTCATTCATATTTAGGAATTTTCCCTTGATACTGGTCCCCTCCCACCCTACTCCCTTCCACCTGCCCCCCACACATTTCCCTTTCTGCCCAAGTTAAGTACATCTATTTGTTCCACTTTGAATGTTAATTCATGGAATCAGAACTGGGAAAATTTTTCAGTTCAGTTCATTTCAGTCCCTCAGTCATGTCCAACTCTTTGCGACCCCATGAATCGCAGCACGCCAGGCCTCCCTGTCCATCACCAACTCCCAGAGTTCACTCAAACTCACATCCATCGAGTCCGTGATGCCATTCAGCCATCTCATCCTCTTTCGTCCCCCTTTCCTCCTGCCCCCAATCCCTCCCAGCATCAGAGTCTTTCCAATAAGTCAACTCTTTGCATGAGGTGGCCAAAGTACTGGAGTTTCAGCTTTAGCATCATTCCTTCCAAGGAACACCCAGGGCTGATCTCCTTTAGAATGGACTGGTTGGATCTCCTTGCAGTCCAAGG
>NW_011494607.1:13415420-13430515 GCF_000754665.1 Bison bison bison
TGGTTGGATCTCCTTGCAGTCCAAGGGACTCTCAGGAGTCTTCTCCAACACCACACTTCAAAAGCATCAATTCTTCGGCACTCAGCTTTCTTCACAGTCCAACTCTGACATCCATACATGACCACAGGAAAACCCATAGCCTTGACTAGATGGACCTTTGTTGGCAAAGTAATGTCTCTGCTATTTAATATGCTATCTAGGTTGGTCATAACTTTTCTTCCAAGGAGTAAGCGTCTTTTAATTTGATGGCTGCAGTCACCATCTGCAGTGATTTTTCCAGTTTATAGATGGGGAAAATTTTTAGTGGACTTCTAATTCTCCAATTCAATGTAGACTCAATTCTTTAATTTGAGCTTTGTAGCACTGGAATATGTTTAAAAATATCTTGAAATCAGCATATATCAGTTTTTATCCTAATTTTCTTCTTACCTCTAAATCTTCCCTCTTCTCTTCAGTAATCCTATTTATTTGCCATTACCTTAATCTGGCAACACCCAGGTGCAGTACTTCTTTTTGGAAGCATGTTATATACAAGTGACTTCAACCATCATTCAGATAAGGGGATCTAAATTTAAAGTGTGTATTGAAACACAGAAGGACATTTTCAAAAGGGAAATTTGTGTCTCTCTCCAACAAATCTAGGTCAGCAGTTTTGGATTGGGGCCATGTTCTCTGTAAGTGGGAAAAACAAACTAAGTGATTCTGATATATTTTTCTGTTCTAGAAGTCATGATGATTATAGTTTTAGGTTATCTAAGCTCCAATGCCATAGATCTAATTGCCTCAGTTCAGTTCAGTAGCTCAGTTGTGTCCACCTCTTTGCGATCCAAGGGACTGTATCACACCAGGCTTCCCTGTCCATCAACCAGCTCCCAGAGCTTGTTCAGACTATGTCCATCCAGTGGGTGATGCCATCCAGCCATCTCATCCTCTGTCATCCCCTTCTCCTCTTGCCTTCAATCTTTCCCAGCATCAGGGGTCTTTTCCAATGAGTCAGTTCTTTAGATCAGGGCCAAAGTATTGGAGTTTCAGCTTCAGCAGCAGTCCTTCCAATGAATATTCAGGACTGATTTCCTTTTGGATTGACTGGTTGGATCTCCTTGCAGTCCAAAGGACTCTCAAGAGTCTTCTCCAATGCCACAGTTCAAAAGCATCAATTCTTCAGCCTTCAGCTTTCTTTCAGAGAAGGCAATGGCACCCCACTCCAGTACTTTTGCCTGGAAAATCCCATGGACCGAGGAGCCTGGTAGGCTGCAGTCCATGGGGTCGCTAAGAGTTGGACAGATTGAGCGACTTCACTTTCACTTTTCACTTTCATGCATTGGAGAAGGAAATGGCAACCCACTCCAGTGTTCTTGCCTGGAGAACCCCAGGGATGGGGGAGCCTGATGGGCTGCCATCTATGGGGTCGCACAGAGTTGGACACGACTGAAGCGACGCAGCAGCAGCAGCAGCTTTCTTTATGGTCCAACTCTCACATCCATACATGACCACTGGAAAAACCACCATAGCTTTGAATAGACAGATTTTGTTGGCAAAGTAATGTCTCTGCTTTTTAATATGTTGTCTAGGTTGGTCATAACTTTTCTTCCAAGGAGCAAGATTATTTTAATTTCTTGGCTGCAGTCACCATCTGCAGGGATTTTGGAGCCCAAGAAAATAAAGTCTGTCACTGTTTCCACTGTTTCCCCATCTATTTGTCATGAAGTGATGGGACCGGATGCTATGATCTTAGTTTTTTAAATGTTGATTTTTAAGCCAGCTTTTTCACTCTTCTCTTTCACTTTCACCAAGAGGCTCTTCAGTTCCTCTTCACTTTCTGCCATAAGGGTGGTGTCATCTGAACATCTGAGGTTATTTATATTTCTCCTGGCAATCTTGATTCCAGCTTGGGCTTCATCCAACCTGGCATTTCACATGATGTACTCTGCATATAAGTTAAATAATAATACTCCTTTCCCAATTAGGAACCAGTCCATTGTTCCATGTCCAGTTCTAACTGTTGCTTCTTGACTTGCATACAGGTTTCTCAGGAGGCAGGTAAGGTGGCCTGGTATTCCTATCTCTTCAAGAATTTTCCACAGTTTGTTGTGATCCACATGGTCAAAGGCTTTGGTGTAGTTAATAAAGAAGAAATAGATGCATTTCTGGGGTTATCTTGATTTTTCTATGATCCAAGAGATGTTGGTAATTTGATTTCTGGTTCCTCTGCCTTTTCTAAATCCAGCTTGAGCATCTGGAAGTTCTTGGTTCAAGTACTCTTGAAGACTTGCTTGGAGAATTTTGAGCAGGATGAATTTTGAGCATATTCCAGTTTCCTATGATGAAAAGGATATCCTGAATCCAAGATGGTGGAATAGAAGGATATGCATCTTCTCCTGTGAGAACTCAAAATTGCAAATTGGAGCTGAACAACCAATCTCAAATACAGTCCTTCCTTTCATGCTAATGTTGCCTTCATTTACAATTTTCCTTCTGTATGAACGCCATTTCTTCTCATTTGTAATATGTGTAGATATATGCATACACATATATGTATTTTAAAATTCAGTTCAAACTCAGTTTGACTTCTTTTTGGCCATGCTGCATAGCTTGTGGAATTTTAACTCCCTGACCAGGGATTGAACCTGGGCCCTCACCAGTGAGAGCATGGTGTCCTAACTGCTGGACAACCAGGAAATCCCATCTTGACTTCTTGACTGCCCTCTTTTCTCTAAAATGATATTCTTGTTTGTGACTCCTGGTTTACTCTACATACTTAAATCACTTTACTTGAAATTCTCAAAATATCTATTTGAATAACTTTCTTTATAAGAGGCTAAAATCCCTTGATGCAGGAGCTATTATTAGTTTTGTTTTTTTTTAATTTCTGTTGGTTAGCAGAATATATGATTCACTGTAGAATCTTAAATGTTTGATATATATATGTGTGTATGTGAGAGAGTTAATTCTTAGGTAGGTTGATAAGGAGTCCAGGGCACACAAGGAGGAAGGGGTCCAGGGCTCTCTAGGGGGAGAAAGGGACAAACGTTTTTTTCTACATTCCTTTGTCTTAGTGCATAAGACTTTTCTTTAAGCCCAGAGCTAATGATTATAAAACAAAACTCATGTTGCTCAAGGGTATGTTTTTCCTTAAACTCTGTACTAATGATTATATAACAACAATGTATCTTGCTCAAGGACATATTTCTCCTTCTTAACAAGTGCCTTCTGACTAATCCTGTTATCTTAGGTGGGAGTGGATCTGGTAAGACCTTTCTATTGTTGGTTCTAATCCTGTTAATTTAAGATGTATGTTGTAGGAGTGGGTGGGATAAAAGTATATAAGGTCTTGATAAGACTAGCTAGGGTGGAGGCATTCTCCTTCTTCCTTCTGCTGTCTATGTCAGAAGATTTCTCTATCCTTTTCACTGTTATAAAACTTCTGCCACACAAAAGTTCTGAGTGATCAAGCCTGGTCCCTGATCTTAATAAATCTTCTTCTTCAGAGATCATGAATCCAGCATTATTCACCATAAGCTATCATAGGTGTGCATTTAGTATTCACCTGGGTATGTAAAGACCTAATTTTGCATTTATAATATATAATTTTATAAATTATTTATAGTTTTCTACATATACACCATTTCCCCCCGAGACTGATGTATTATTTTTAGTTAGTATATACCACACGAAAGTATAAAGATTTACAGTTTAATCAATTTCACATAGTGAATCATTTATAAAGTCAGAAAGCTATCTATAAGTCTTCTTATTAGAGCTATTTCAAATGAAAGAATAAAGCCACAAATATCAGAAATACCAAGACATTTGCCACTGGATTCAATGTGAAATTTGGAAGAATTTTCAATAGGCTCCAATAAGGTTGTGAGTGTCTCCATTTAAATTCTGCTTGAGTATTTAAAACCATTTAAAACCACCTGTTTGTGCATTCAGTTTCTCATGTTGCACACATAAATGTGAGTTTTTGCAAGCAAAACAGATGCACTCCTAAAATGTGTCAGCACATTTTCAAAAGCCTACTGAAAATGTGTCCTCATATGTCTCCAGACTTTGTTATAACTTACATCAGTGAGCTGTATAAATTGGTTTCTTGAATATCCATTAATGCAAATTACCAGGCCAAGAAAATACCATATAAGAGCCTGTAAAATTTCACAAAATATAACATCTTTCCTAGGAAGCGGCTAAAGAGAACAAAGTTATGCTGGCACTTTTTATCCTAGGGTGATCTTGGAAGTAGAGATGACTTATTAGGGGAAAAAAAAAAATCACAGTACTGTCCCTCTTCCCCTCAAATATACCATCTAATTTTGGGTGAGGTGAAGAAAGAGCAATTTTAATTTTACTGTAAAAATACAAAATGCGTTGCCCATATGTCTTACTACAAGTATACAGGGGGAAAAAGAAAGAGTATAAGACTGGAGTACAGAGGAATAATTAATTATTTGGGGGGAAAAGTATTCATTAGACTGCACTGCAACATTTCTAATCATGATAAAAAGAATAAAAAAGCAAGGATTGATCATTCTATAAAATAACATTCATCTTTCTTCAGTTGGCAGTTCTTAGATAAGTTCCATTGGGCTATATCTCGTAAATTATTACTAGAAGGAAAAATATGGTACACAAGTCCCATAAAATTCACTAATAGATAATCAAGATGGGGTTGAATATGCTTCCCACTATTAAGTGGCAAGTTATATAATATTACTGGCTTCACTTTTTTCTCTGAATCCCTGCTCTACTAAACTTGGGAAGAAACATATCACATGCATCCCTCTTTTTATTTCCCCATATATCTGTTTTTTTTTGTTTGTTTGGTTTTTGTTTTTACAGCATGTTTGCATTCTATCGCTATACATACATAGCACTATCTCATACCACTTCATTTTATTTTTCTAAAATGTTTTTCCTGTGATGGTTAATTTTATGTGTCAACTTGACTGGGCCAAAGGATGCCCAGATATTTGGTTAAACATTATTTCTGGATGTATCTATGAGGGCTTTTCTGAATAAGATTAACATTTAGGTTGATAGACTGAGTAAAAAAAGATTTTTATTTTTTCTCCCCAATGTGAATGGATCTCACACAATGAGTGGATGGCCTGAATGGAATAAAAAAGCTGAGTTAAAAAAAAAAAAAAATCTCTCTCCCTGACTGTATTTGAGCTGGAATATTAGTCTTATAATGCTTTGGGCTTAAACTAAACTGGAGCTAATGATGCTTCAGAATTTCCAGCTTGCTAACTACACTTCTTAAGATGTCTCATCTTCCATAATTAAGTGACCCAATTCTTTATAATAATTTTTAATAGATGATAGAGATAGATAGATAAGGAGATAGAAAGATAGATAGATGGATAGATAGATATACTATTGCTTTTGTTTCTCTGGAGAACGCTGACTAATACAGTACCCTATAATATCTGTGAGTTCACATTCCATACCTTTTCCTTCTCTGCTTCCTTACATGGCCATATGATGCAAATCTCAATAAGTCTTTAATTTCTATTTTAACATTATATCACCTATACATGTCTGTGTGTGTGTGTGTATATATATATATATATATTCAAAGTTTTATTTTTATATGTAGTACATATATTTGGAATGCATGTAAAATATTTTCATCATTTATTTCACTATGTGGACAACCCTGCTGCCTCCAAGTCTGCATTACAAAAATAATACTGTAATAAATACACTTGAGTCTGACTCCTTGAACATAAGTATCTCTACAGCACTATGCAATAAATGAAAGTGATGTGTCTAAATTATTTACATATTTAATTTTATAAGAGTTGCCCAGTTGTTTTAAAAATAACTGTAGTAATTTATAGAGACTTTCCAGGTGGTGCTAGTGGTAAAGAATCCTCTTGCTAGTGTAAGACGTGCAAGAGACGCAGGTTTGATCCCTGGGTCAGGAAGATACCCTGGAGTAGGTAATAAATACCCACTCCAATATTCTTGCCTGGAGAATCCCATGGACAGAGGAGCCTGGCAGGCCACAGTCCATGGAGTAGCAAAAAATTAGACATCATTGAAGTGACTTAACATGCACACACACAGTAATTTTCACTTCATCAATAGTCCATTAAGATTTTCACTCCCTCAAATTCTTGACTGCTTTGGTATTATTAAATTGCCTATTTTTTTTTTTTCAGTTGGATAGGGCTAAAGTGAAATTTAATTGTAAAATTTGCAAATTTGTTGTTTCTTTCCAGATTACTAGTAAATTAATAAACCTATTCATAGACAAGGTAATTATTAGTAAATTTCAGAATTTCAGGAAGTTATTAAAACCTTGATATCATAACCAGACAAGGACAGTCCCAATAACAAACGTGAGACAATTTCCAAAACATAATTTTAATTACTGTAGTAGCCTAAAAAATTGTATACCAAAAGACATTCACATCATAATTCCTGGGACCCATGAATAGTAATCTACATAGAAAAAGGATAAATATTACTTATATGGGGAAAAATACGTTTAGGACTTTGAGACTGGAGATTATCCTGAATTATTCAGGTGGACCCTGTATTAATTTTCTGTAGTTGCTATATCAGTTTATCACAAAATAGGTAGTTAAAACAACAGAAATTTTTTGTTTTATAGTTCTACATGACAAAAATCTGAAATTGGTATCACTGAGCCAAAATCAAGGTATTGGCAAGGGAATCTTGTTCCTTCTGCTGGCTCCCAAAGAAAATCTGGTCCTTGCTTTCTTCAGCTTCTGGTGGTATCCTTTGGCCTTTGTTGTAGAATTATGTATTTTCAGGCCATTATTTCCAATTACTGGAGACTAGGCAGTAACTGAATGAGATATTCAAATCTTCCAGCTGCTTCTTTGATGAAATATAGTTTGTTTCCTTTGTGGATGCTTCTGGTGCTTACATGCATGAGATACAGCATCAAGAATTTTTACAATTTTTTAAGCTCAAGAAGTCATCAGAGGAACCATCCATTGCAGAAGATCTTGGTTTCTGGAGTTCCCAATAGTAGTTCTTCAGAAGAAACAAATTTGTTTCTTCAGGTCCTAGGTATATCAATGCTAAGTATTAAAAATCTAAGTCCTTCTCTCACAGAAACACTGATGCTTCCCTTAAGTTGTATCTGTGGAGCATGGGGCCTTAGTGAAATCCTCTGTTTGGCACCTTTTATACCTGGTTGTGTATATGTTTAGATTCATAGACTAGAAGTTTCACATTGATCCTCCAAACACTTTATTAATATTCATAATGTTCTGTTGTGGCTTCTATTTTTTAGATTAATTTGGGTGATAATTTATAAACCTGGTTATTGTGGTCTCATCTTCAAACAAGCTACCGCTGGCTCTCAAAGAAAATCTGGTCCTTGCCAGATCTAGTTATTCAGTTATTTAAAATCTCTCTAGTTATTCAGTTGTAGTTTTGTTATTTAGGAAATTTAAAAATTCTCTCAATAAATTAGATATTCATTCTCTTTATCTTTTAATCCTAAATCTTCTTATTTTGTATCCTGCTGTACAAAGAATTTGAAATAATATGTTGATTAAAATTAGGGTACAGTACTGCAGATAAGATTCAAGAACTTTAAGAGAAAAAAACAAAACAAAATACAAGTATGGTCAGCAAAAGAAAGAAGCTGAACAAGACTAGTTAGTGGGTGCAGAAGTCAAATTAGTCCTTCCAAAAGAAAAATGAACACACCACTCATGTATACTGATGGTGACTCTCTTGTTTCTCTGTATTCTCAGATCTTTCTCAGTCCTATAGATCTAATTGCCTCAGTTCAGTTCAGTCACTCAGTTGTTTCCAACACTCTGCAACCCCGTGGACTGCAGCACACCAGGCTTCCCTGTCCATCAGCAACTCCCGGAGTTTACTAAAACTCATGCCCATTATGTCAATGATGCCATCCAACCTTCTTATCCTCTGGCATCCTGTTCTCCTCCCACCTTCAATCTTTCCCAGCATCAGTGTCTTTTCAAATGAGACAGCTCTTCACATCAGAAGACCAAAGTATTGGCGTTTCAGCTTCAACATCACCCCTTCCAATGAATATTCAGGACTGATTTCCTTTAGGATGGACTGGTTGGATCTCCTTGCAGTCCAAGAGACTCTCGAGAGTTTTCTCCAATGCCACAGTTCAAAAGCATCAATTCTTTGGCCCTCAGCTTTCTTTATAGTCCAACATTTACATCCATACATGACTACTGAAGAAACCATAACATTGACTAGAAGGACCTTTGTTAGCAAAGTAATGTCTCAGCTTTTTAATATGCTGAGGTTGGTCATAGCTTTTCTTCTAAGAAGTAAGCATCGTTTAATTTTATGGCTGCAGTCATCATCTGCAGTGATTTTGGAGCACCCCCACACCCCCAAAAAAAGCCTGCCTCTGTTTTCCCCATCTAATTGACAAGAAGAATTGGGACTGAAAATAGAGGAAAACAACAGAATGGGAAAGACTAGAGATCTCTTCAAGAAAATTAGAGAAACAAATGGAACATTTTATGCAAAGATGGGCTGGATAAAGGACAGAAATCATATGGACCTAACAGAAGCAGAAGATATTAAGAAGAGGTGGCAAGAATACACAGAAGAACTCTACAAAAAATATCTTCACGACCCAGATAATCACGGTGGTGTGATCACTGACCTAGAGCCAGACATTCTGGAATGTGAAGTCAAGTGGGCCGTAGAAAGCATCACTATGAACAAAGCTAGTGGAGGTGATGGAATTCCAGTTGAGCAATTTCAAATCCTAAAAGATGATGCTGTGAAAGTGCTGCACTCGATATGCCAGCACATTTGGAACACTCAGCAGGGGCCACAGGACTGGAAAAGGTCAGTTTTCATTCCAATCCCAAAGAAAGGCAACGCCAAAGAATACTCAAACTACTGCACAATTGCACCATCACACACACTAGTAAAGTAGTGCTCAAAATTCTCCAAGCCAGGCTTCAGCAATATGTGAATCATGAACTTCCAGATGTTCAAGCTGGTGTTAGAAAAGGCAGAGGAACCAGGGATCAAATTGCCAACATGCGCTGGGTCATTGAAAAAGCAAAAGAGTTCCAGAAAAACATCTATTTCTTCTTTATTGACTATGCCAAAGCCTTTGACTGTGTGGATCACAATAAACTGTGGAAAATTCTGTAAGAGATGGGAATACCAGACCACCTGACCTGCCTCTTGAGAAACCTATATGCAGGTCAGGAAGCAACAGTTAGAACTGGTCATGGAACAACAGATTGGTTCCAAATAGGAAAAGGAGTACATCAAGGATGTATATTGTTACCCTGCTTATTTAACTTATATGCAGAGTATATCATGAGAAACCCTGGGCTGGAAGAAGCACAAGCTGGAATCAAGATTGCTGGGAGAAATATCAATAACCTCAGATATGCAGATGACACCACCCTTATGGCAGAAAGTGAAGAGGAACTAAAGAGCCTGTTGATGAAAGTGAAAAGAGGAGAGTGAAAAAGTTGGCTTAAAGCTCAACATTCAGAAAACGAAGATCATGGCATCTGGTCCCATCACTTCATGGGAAATAGATGGGGAAACAATGGAAACAGTGTCAGAGTTTATTTTTTGGGTCTTCAAAATCACTGCAGATGGTGATTGTAGCCATGAAATTAAAAGACCCTTACTCCTTGGAAGGAAAGTTATGACCAACCTAGATAGCATATTCAAAAGCAGAGACATTACTTTGCCAAACAAGGTCCATCTAGTCAAGGCTATGGTTTTTCCAGTAGTCATGTATGGGTGAGAGAGTTGGTCTGTGAAGAAAGCTGAGCACCGAAGAATTGATGCTTTTGAACTGTGGTGTTGGAGAAGACTCTTGAGAGTCCCTTGGACTGCAAGGAGACCCAACCAGTCCATTCTAAAGGAGATCAGTCCTGGGTGTTCTTTGGAAGGAATGATGCTAAAGCTGAAACTCCAGTATTTTGGCCACCTCATGCGAAGAGTTGACTCATTGGAAAAGACCCTGATGCTGGGAGGGCTTGGGGACAGGAGGAGAAGGGGACTACAGAGGATGAGATGGCTAGATGGCATCACTGACTCGATGGACATGAGTTTGAATGAACTCTGGGAGTTGTTGATGGACAAGGAGGCCTGGTTTGCTGCAA
The DNA here is from genome assembly GCF_000754665.1 of Bison bison bison. Taxonomy (NCBI): domain Eukaryota; kingdom Metazoa; phylum Chordata; class Mammalia; order Artiodactyla; family Bovidae; genus Bison; species Bison bison. Next base: position 13,425,542 of record NW_011494607.1, read on the forward strand.
TTCATGGGGTCACAAAGAGTCAGACCCGACTGAGCGACTGAACTAATGGGACTGGATGCCATGCTCATTGTTTTCTGAATGTTGAGCTTTAAGTTAACTTTTCACTCTCATCTTTCACTGTCATCAAGAGGCTCTTTAGTTCTTCACTTTTCGCCACAAGGGTAGTGTTATCTACATATCTGAGATTATTTATATTTCTCCTGGCTCTCTTGATTCCAGCTTGTGCTTCATCCAGCTCGCAATTCACATACCGTTGAAGCCTGGTTTGGAGAATTTTGAGCATTACTTCACTAGCGTGTGAGATGAATACAATTGTTTGGTAATATGAGCATTCTTTGCATTGCCTTTCTTTGGGATTGGAATGAAAATTGACCTTTTCCAGTCCTGTGGCCACTGCTGAGTTTTCCAAATTTGCTGGCATATTGAGTGCAGCACTCTCACAGCATCATCTTTTAGGATTTGAAATAGCTTAACTGGAATTCCATCACCTCCTCTAACTTTGTTCGTAGTGATGCTTCCTAAGGCCCACTTGACTTCACATTCCAGAATGTCTGGCTCTAAGTGAGTGATCACATCATCCTGATTATCTGGTTTAAGTTCTTCTCTGTATTCTTGCCATCCCTTCTTAATATCTTCCTATTTTGTTAAGTCCACACCATTTCTGTCCTTTATTGAGCCTATCTTTGCATGAAATGTACCCCAGATATCTCTAATTTTCTTGAAGAGATCTCTAGTCTTTTCCATTCTATTGTTTTCCTCTATTTTTTTGCTGATCACTGATCACTGAGGGAAGCTTTTTTTTCTCTCCTTGCTCTTCTTTGGAACTCTGCATTCAAATGGGCATATCTTTCCATTTCTCCTTTGCTTCTCTTCTTTTCACAGCTATTTGTAAGGCCTCCTCAGACAGCTATTTTGTTTTTTTGCATTTCTTTTTTTGGGGGGATGGTCTTGCTACCTCTCTTGTATACAATGTTGTGAACATCCATCCATAGTTCCTCAGTACTCTGTCTATCAGATCTGGTCCCTTAAATCTACTTCTCATTTCCACTGTTTTATCGTTAGGGATTTGATTTAGGTCATACCTGAATGGTCTAATGGTTTTCCCTACTTTCTTCAATTTAACTCTGAATTTGGCAATAAGAAGTTCATGATCTGAGCCACAGTCAGCTCCCGGTCTTGTTTTTGCTGACTGTATAAAGCTTCTCTATCTTTGGCTACAAAGAATATAATCAATCTGATTTCAGTTTTGGCCATCTGTGATGTCCATGTGTAAAATCTTCTCTTGTGTTTTTGAAAAAGGATGTTTGCTATGACCCATGCTTTATCTTGGCAAAACTCTATTAACTTTTGCCTGCTTCATTCTGTACTCCAAGGCCAAATTTGCCTTGGAGTCAAGGCAAACACTCCAGGTGTTTCTTGACTTCCTACTTTTGCATTCCAGTCCCCTGTAATGAAAAAGACACCTTTTGTGGGTATTAGTTCTAGAAGGTCTTGTATGTCTTCATAGAGCTGTTCAACTTCAGCTTCTTCAGCATTACTGGTTGGGGCCTAGACTTGTATTACTGTGATATTGAATGGTTTGCCTTGGAAATGCCTTGGAAATGCCTCTGTTCATTTGAACAGAGATCATTCTGTTATTTTTAAGACTGCATCCAACTACTGCATTTTGGACTCTTTTGTTGACTATGATGGCTATTCCATTTCTTCTAAGAGATTCTTACCCACAGTAGTAGATATAATGGTCCTCTGAGTTAAATTCACCCATTCCAGTTCATTTTAGTTCTCTGATTCCTAAAACGTTGACGTTCACTCTTCCTGTCTCCTGTTTGATCTTTCCAGTTTACCTTGATTCATGGAACTAATATTTTAGGTTCCTATGCAATATTGCTCTTAAAGCATTGGACCTTGCTTCCATCACCAGTCACATCCACAACCGGGTGTTGTTTTTGCCTTGACTCTATCTGTTCATTCTTTCTGGAGTTATTTCTCCACTGATCTCCAGTAGCATATTGGGCACCTACCAACCTGGGGAGTTCATCTTTCAGTGTCCTATCTTTTGCCTTTGCATACTGTTCATGGGGTTCTCAAGGCAAGAATATGGAAGTGGTTTGCCATTCCTTTCTCCAGCGGACCACCTTTTGTCAGAACTCCTTACCATGACCCATCCGTTGGGTGGCCCTACAAGCATGGCTCATAGTTAGTTAGACAAGGCTGTGGTCCATGTGATCAGACTGGTTAATTTTCTGTGATTGTGGTTTTCATTCTGTCTGCCCTCTGATGGAGAAGGATAAGAGGCTTATGGAAACTTCCTGATGGGAGAGACTGACTGAGGGGGAAACTTTCCCCACTTGCTTGGATCTTGCTCTGATGGATGTAGCCATGATCAGTAAATCTTTAATCCAATTTTCTGTTGATGGGTGGAGCTGTGTTCCCTCTCTGCTATTTACCTGGGGTGGGGCTTCTCTGGTAGCTCAGATGGTAAATTGTCTGCCTGCAATGCAGGAGACCTGGGTTCGATTCCTGGGTCAGGAAGATCCCTTGGAGAAGGAAATGTCAATCAACTCCAGCACTCTTGCCTGGAAAATCCCATGGATGGAGGAGCCTGATAGGCTAGAGTCCATGGGGTGGCAAAGAGTTGGACACGACTGAGCGACTTCTCTTTCACTTTCAAACTATGGTGAAGGTAATGAAGATAATGGTGACCTCCCTAAAAAAAATCCCATGCATGTACTGCTACAGTCAGTGCCTCCAACCCTACAGCCACCACTGACCCATGCCTCTGCTGGTGACTCCCAGACACCCACAGACAAGTCTGGGACAGTCTCCTGTGGGGTCACTGCTCCTTTCTCCTGGGTCCTGATGCACAAGATTCTGTTGTGCCCTCCAAGAGACTATTTCCTAGTCCTGTTAAGTTCTGGAAGCTCTATGTTAATGGTGACTTCCTCCGAGAGGGCTTATGCCATACCCAAGTCTGGTTCACCCAGAGCCCCTGTCCCTGTGGCAGTCCAAGGCTGACCTGGTAGCCAGAACTCCAAGGCTACCTCCACAGGAGATGCTCAAACACAGTTTTGTCTCAGTCTCTGTGGGGTCCCTGGGTCCTGGTGCACACAAGGTTTGTTTGAGCCCTCTGAGCATCTCTGGTGAGAATGGGGTTTGATTCCAAACGCTAATACCCCCCTCCTACCATCTTGCTGGGGCTTTTCCTTTGCCTTTGGATGTGGGGTATCTCCTCATAACTCCTTCAGTGCCTACCGTCTTACTGGGGATGACTCTGTGACTCCAAGTACTGTATAGTCCATGGAATGCTCTAGGCCAGAATAGTGGAGTGAGTATCCTTTCCCTTCTCCAAGGGATCTCCCAACCCAGGGATCAAACCCAGGGATCGAACCCAGGTCTCCTGCATTGCACATGGATTCTTTACCAGCTGAGCCACAAGGGAAGCCCTCTCTGGATTCTAGGGGTCATCTATTACTTTCATTCCAGTTTAGTCCATATCTCAACTTTATGGTTCCTATAGGCTGCTCTTTTGGATGCAAACTAATTTATTTTGGTTGCTGGCAAAATTCTAACATCTCCTGGCTGTATTCCATTTTGTGGTTCCAATTGTCACCCCAATTTAATTCTTTTGGTCTCTTTATTTCTATAAAGATCACTCTGGCTTACAGGAGAATAAAAGGACTCTGTGGACAAGAAAAATTAATCAAAAATTCACATGCAAGATAAAACAAAGCTTTTTTTTTTATATAACTAGTTACAAATATTTTGAAAAATAAACTAAAGAAAGTGAATTGATGCTACCAGATGCTGAGCCATATTTTATGAAGTACAGAAATTCAAGTGTGGAATTGATGCAGAAATATTTTTATTGTTTAATGCAAAAGATAGATATCTCAGAAAAAGATTATTTCAGTACTTGGAAATGATATAATTGTCATCACAAGTCAGTAAGAAGAGACTAATGAGCAAATGGTTTATGATAATCAGCTTGTCAGCAGATCTAAATAAAATTATTTTCCTGTCTCTAATGGCGTTTAAATAATCTTCAGATGAATAAAAGACCAAAATGTGTAAAACCGTAAGGAAAACAAAGGCATTAAAATATATTTGTGACCTTTGGCATACATCTATTTCTGCTTTATTGACTATGCCAAAGCCTTTGACTGTGTGGATCACAATAAACTGTGGAAAATTCTGAAAGAGATGGGAATACCAGACCACCTGACCTGCCTCTTGAGAAACCTATATGCAGGTCAGGAAGCAACAGTTAGAACTGGACATGGAACAATAGACTAGTTCCAAATAGGAAAAGGAGTACATCAAGGATGTATACTGTCACCCTGCTTATTTAACTTATATGCAGAGTACATCATGAGAAATGCTGGGCTGGAAGAAGCACAAGCTGGAATCAAGATTGACAGGAGAAATATCAATAACCTCAATAAGCAGATGACACCACCCTTATGGCAGAAAGCGATGAGGAACTAAAAAGCCTCTAAAAGTGAAAAGAGGAGAGTGAAAAAGTTGGCTTAAAGCTCAACATTCAGAAAACGAAGATCATGGCATCCAGTCCCATCACTTCATGGGAAATAGATGGGGAAACAGTGGAAACACTGTCAGACTTTATTTTGGGGGGCTCCAAAATCACTGCAGATGGTGACTGCAGCCATGAAATTAAAAGATGCTTACTCCTTGGAAGGAAAGTTATGACCAACCTAGATAGCATATTCAAAAGCAGAGACATTACTTTGCCAACAAAGGTCCATCTAGTCAAGGCTATGGTTTTTCCTGTGGTCATGTATGGATGTGAGAGTTGGACTGTGAAGAAGGCTGAGCGCCGAAGAATTGATGCTTTTGAACTGTGGTGTTGGAGAAGACTCTTGAGAGTCCCTTGGACTGCAAGGAGATCCAACCAGTCCATTCTAAAGGAGATCAGTCCTGGGTGTTCTTTGGAAGGAATGATGCTAAAGCTGAAAC